>NC_069124.1:69860401-70182151 GCF_026914265.1 Mya arenaria
TATATCTTTCATGACAAATGTATCCTTTTGGTTTCAATTCAAGTGCAGACACCACTCTAACATATTTACAAATGTTTGTTTTACGATAACATATGATGGTGAACGACGATAACCTTGAGCGCTATATACCTATACTTGCGAGTTTAGAAGTGATAAATTATATCTGTCTGACGTATAAAGTTAAAGTGATTGTGGTCTGTGTAGTACAGTCAAACAATCTTCATAAAGCGGTGTAATGTTTAGGTAATGCAGCTATGTTACAGAAAGTTTATGTTTGAGTATGTTTTTTGACAAAGCAGATTTATCATACATACCAGCGTTGTTGCGAACTCAGTGCTAATGCATTTTCGCCTCAAAAAGGAACGAATTTGAACAGTATCAAATGTTCGGACGTAATAACATCAGCCTATACAACACAACACTGTATGCATGTTGACTAATCCTTTTGATATAATATCTGAGTGTGGCTATTCAATAATCCTGAGCTTAAGCTGATATACTTTCAGGTATGTGTACACCTCTTAAACAGAGTGCCGTATTTTTTTTATTTGTTGCGTTATTCTTCATTGCTTTCAAGCTGACGCGTGCTGTGATGAGGCTTATTGATTTAAAATTAGTAAACTTACAAACGTATTGATAAATTATTGGACAAGTGTGTGGTTATGGCCATGCTTACTAGTTAAAGCTTCCAGTAGACTCCAGTTAGAAAGAACTCTTGTTTCACTGACCGTTCAAAGGCTGTTATCCCATCATTTAAAGCCTCTGGTTTGCTTGTGGTCTTTGTATTTGTGCATGTGGTGTATGTTTATTTTGTGGGTTGGTATTTGTGTATGTGATGTGAATATGTTTGTGTCTATAGTTCATTGTCGTTTGGGCCCTTGCATTGTGCCCCCAAATTAGGGTTAGTTTTGAATTTGCGACTACTGGGCTTGTCACTGTATGCCGTTAATCTTCATAAGCATCATTTAACCATTCAATACCACAATCTTAAAATAGTACGTTGTCAACCATCAAATATGCCATACAAAGAAAAGCCATTTATCTTTTACGACGATTATCGTACTACATCATGATTTATATGGCCACTATATCAGTTTTTATCAAAGACAGAATACCCGTTTGAATCATAAAGGTGTTAATGTTGGAAACTAAAATCCAATTCTTGTCATCACCGCATATCCCATGCAGTAACAATTTAATGTAGTAAATCAAATGTCTGCAAACATAATAAGGATACTCATTTGACCTTCAAGAGTATTAAAACTGTTCCCTGCTGTGCAATTAACCACAGAACAGTTATTGACTGTCATAGTTTATGTATCCTAAATCTGGTCTCCGATAGGTTTGCATACTTCACGTTTTTTGGTGTAATACAGGCACTTGATCGCAATGTTACATGTAACGAGGAATGCCTAGCTGACGTGTCTTCTTTTATGCAATTAAGAATTAAAATAAATTTATTGTCGTAAGAAACTATTCCAGACTGGGTCTACAAACAAAAGTACATTATTCTGCGATAAGGGAGCGATTGTTTAGCATTTTGTTATAGTGACACACTTATTTAATATCAATATAACCACATATATAACAAACATAAATTGTGAGTGATAAACCTTTAACTACTAATTAAATAATGCATTTATAGAAAAAATTAATTACTGATAACACGAATGTAACCGTATATTGATTAGCTCAAATCGCAAAAAAAATAAAATAAATGAGTGGTGAGTGCTTAAAGATTTACTGTGATCTACTATCATCACATAAGGTAGAAATACCGTGTTTTCTGCACCATTCTTTCAAATAAAACTTTTCGATACTTATTCATCCTGTTTGGTTTTGGTTTAAAATTATTGCGGAATTTTTTGTTAAGGAGTAGGAGTGCATCTTTAATGATAACAGCGTGAGTAACGACACCGTTGTTAACGTTTAAAGGCGTTATATTGTATATTCAAAAACATTTAGTACATTTATCTCAAATCTAGAAAGCAACAATGCAGATCACATCTGTATCAATAACAATTGCAGAGCAAATACAAAGTTAACAATGAAAACATTAACAACGTTGTTAACTTTAACAAGGATCTGAACACTCGGCATCTTGTTGCAGTTTTCTTTGAAAAATGCAACTGTTTTATTAGAATTTAATGCGATTTTTTGGCTATTAATTAGAGGAAAGACGCAGGCAACGTAACCTTCGAAGTTCAAATGATCACAATTAAATTTTATTTGCACTGCATGGTGTATGGACATTACCACCAGAACCCTTAATATACAGTAAAGTTTATTGGGTCTTCCCTTTATTACATTTTAAACAAAATCCACACTTATACAACCTATGTATGTTTTTTATGACACAAAATAGAAGCGGGGCTGAATAATGTTTGATTAAGTATGTCGCATTTATGTCTGAAGCAAATGACCAAAATTTCGTCTACGAAGCATTTAAATTCATTACCTTTAGAAACAAAAAGGCTCCCTTTAAAGTAATAAATCTATTCTGCGGATTTCGGACTTTTCCATAATACCTTGTACTTTACTTGATAGTTTACTATAAATTTCGTCATACGAATCAGGTTCGATGTCTACTGTTTAAAGACAGCCGAGCATGATCCGATTTATTTGGCTATATTCCAATATATTGCCGTTAAAAAAACCTAAGCGTGATTCGATTGATACGTCACGTATTAACAAATATTGTTACGCGACAGAAAATGTGATATGCATTATGAGTACTAGGTAGTATATGTCCTCTATTTCTTTTTACCAGTTTGGTATTTATGCAAAGAATAGGTTATTGACTGTTATAGGTTTGATTATAATGATAAGATATGATCGTCAAGATAAACCTTTTTACAGTTTGGTCACACTTTATCAGTGAACTGATTTTATGAAGATGACTTGTATGTTTAACCATTTAAATAAGAGCGCAGAAACGGGGAATTTGAATACATTAAACGTTTCACTACCACGCCATTTTAATCATTACGTTGTCAATCATCAAGTATGTCTTTCAAAGAAGAATCATTCGTCTCACCGACATTTATCATTTTTTACGACGTTTATTCTGCTGTATCTTAGTCTATTGTGCCTCTATATCAGTTTTCAACAAGTAGAGGGTACCCGTTTGAATAATAAAGTAGTTTATCCTCGTAATTAAAATCTACTTCTTTCATCGGTGCACCCACTGAGCAGTAATTAAAGTATCATCAACTATCCGCTTATATTTAAATGAGATCGACAAGCGTATAAATACTGTTCTCTGCGCTACAATATATATCAAAGAACAGCTGTTTGCTATCAAAGCCTATATAATCTTCGTCTGCTTTTCGATTGGTTTCATACTTTGATACCTTGTTTTATGGTGTAATGAAGCCACTTTAACATGGTGTGACATGTAATGGGAAATTGTGGTGCTGACATATCTTCGTTTATGAAATTTAAAAATATAATAGGCATTGTCATAATAAATATTCGAGATTAAAGCTTTAAACAGGAGTAAGTTGTTCTGTGATATTACATCCATGTCTAGGTTAAACATATTGGGCCATATGAACAACAAGAAAACAATATCAGAAGGAAATGAATATAAACTAAGCAATGAATTGTTTTGTTTTACCAAATGCAGCTGCTTATTCAACAAACGATAACGAGGTTTGATCGTTAGATTTGTTGGGTATTTATTTGAAGCAAGTCGCTGACAACAAAAGCGTCGAGGTTAAACTTATCCCTATTAAATATGTATTGCACAACGTGGTGTATGAAGGAACCATAAGTATCTTTTGAATTCGGAATAATTGTATGTACCTTCAAACACGACGCATAGATTCACCTTATAGTGTTACTAAAAAGACAACTGATACAATCTGTGTAAGTTTTGTATGACAAAACAAATGGTGTGGATTTTTTTTGATTTCCGAAGTCGTTATGTATGTCAGAAGCGAATGAACAAAATTCGTATTCAACTGATGTCAATGCTTGAGAGCTAGGAAGAAAGAAAAACTGAGTACTTGTTTCAACTTTTACTATTACACAGCAGCAGCTGCTGTAATTTTAAATCCAAATATCAGAACTAATTCTACGATTAAGGCTGTTTTATCTATGACGTAGAATACTCCACGAACTCATGTAGGAACGTTTTTGCTATACTAAGTTGTAGTAAAAGATAACACTTGTACTTTTATATGACATAAAATGCGGAGATAAGTTTGTGATATTTAATATAACGTAGACTTTAAAGGATGATATTGTTTTGACAACAAGCATTCAAGGATTTATCTGTTTTAATATACTTTAATTGGTTTTGTACGCAAACGCGGCTTTTAATTTGTCATAACCGGTTAGCTTTACAAGGTACACATAATGTCTAAAGTCTATGGCCGATAGAATTGACGCACTATTTCTCAAAGCGCGAATATATATGACTATGTCTTAATTCGATAATATGCAAGCACCATGCCCTGAAATGCTATAATGAACGGACCATTCTATATTTGGATAGGTTGTAAGCACCACGTTTTTATATGAGCTAGAACTCCGATGTGTAATGTGTAATTCCGCTAGGGTGTAGGCATCATATCTTACTCTGCTAAGGTTGTACAACTCGCAAATTTCTGCTTTGGTTGTACACTATATCTAACTTTGCTATGGTGAAGGCAGTCACCATATCTCACTGTGTAAAGATTGTAAACCTAGTAAACTCTGCTGTTGTACACTATATCTAACTTTGCTATGATGTAGGCAGTCACCAAATCTTATTTGCTAAGATAGTATACCTAGTCAACTCTGCTAGGGATGTACACTATAACTAACTATGCTGTGGTGTAGGCAGTCACCATATCTTACTCTACTATGGTGTAGGCAGGCAATATGTCTTACTCTGCTACGATGTAGGAACCATATTTTATTCTGCTAGGCTGTACTTAGTTACTCGTGTTGATTTTTTGCGCATCCAGTAATTAGAATGCTTATTTAAATATCAAGGTCTGAATATATGGACATTAAAAACACAAAATAAATTGTATCTTAAATGTTTAAATCTGGTTAGAGCTTATCATTATAATTACTTGCAGATACTCAGCAGGCTACATATTTAACGGTGACCATGTTTAAAAGCACAATGTCCAAGGCATTACACACATTAAAAGAGCAAAAAACAAGGTCACAACAATACAATGATAACTACAGGAACAATCTAGTAGTCGATCATAAAACGCTTAGAGGCGGAAGAAAAGAGCCCAAACAATAATTACCTTGAAACGAAACCAAATATAAACCACAGACGCAGATGCAAGCACCACAAGCAGATAAACACACGAATAAAAATAGCTTAATCGATAAATGATGGAATGAACGCCTCTGAATGGTAGGTAAAACACGAGTTCACTGTATCACGAGTATACTGGTGGCTTCAAATGTGTATAGCCATAACCTCATTCCTGTCTGATTGTTTATCAATAATTTTGCCAAATTAAAAGCATAATCAAACAAAATACAACAAGTTGTGTTTACACCAATTACTAAAAAATAAACGAAATGACACATTTCATGCCAAACATAATCCTCATATCATAAAATACCATATAACTCACATGTTAGTACTGTGATGATGTTTATTATTATATAGATCTGTCTGTAAATAAATATTATCCCATTGCAATAAAGCTGTCGGACTGGGAAACGCACTTGAGCCTTCTGTCCTCGAAGCGGACCATCAACTGTTTTAGTTTAATTTCCTTAATAATGTTTATTACTTGTCATACGATAGAATAGCTTACAAATATCTAAAACACTTTATTTTCATTTATTCATATAATATACATGATTTTTTATGTTGAATACACTTGTACCCTTTAAAATCCAACACTGAGAAAATATAAGGAAATCGATATAAGTTTAGAAATGAATTTATATCTTTTAAGCATACTCGGCCTGGACTATAAAGACATCATGATCTACAATTACTTCTGTTCTTATATGACAAAGCAGTTTGAAAATGATCTACTTTAAATACACTATAAGGATCACAAATATAAACAAGTATAAGGTTTCAAAACAGTGAGCCCCCACGCTGCCCACAATTATTTTAACTATTAAGGATATTTTATGACAGGCTTTGGGTATTATAAACGAAACAAAAGCGTCCTTATTTGATATGTTATTGCGATTAACCCTGTCATCGTTTGAACAATATTAACAGAGGAAAATGCCACAGCCAGCATTCCAAGGAAGGTAACTAAAAATTGGTGGTGCATATTTAATGACGTGTCAAGTGACACTCTGTAAATTGATAAGGATTACATAGCAGAATTTTGCTGAATTTCCTCCGTTATTTATTAAAGGGTCAACATTATATTTAGTTCAATAAGAAGATGGTATTTCTAAATTTTCCTATTACATTTTTTTATAGTAAATCAGCAGTCAGCACAAACTGCTTTTAATTAGTTGAAGCGGAATATATAGACAGTGAACATGTTATGTTAGTAAGCAGTTTACACAGTATTATGTAGACCACTTAACAAACCTTAAAGATTGTTAGCTTGTCGTTGTAGTTTTAAAATAAATAAAATCCGCAATGACATCAGACTAATTTGCATTGCGTATTCCTCAGTTTAAATAAAAACTGACTTAAAATAACATACATTTAAATATAAAGGAACATAAAAGACGTTACAGCAATATTGGAATCGGAAAAAAAGTCATTGGAATGAAGTGTTATTTATACATTACTTAAATTTTACTAGACCACATCATAAGTGTGAGTATCTTAATATACTTGTATAAACTAATATATTTAGGCGATTTGTACACCTAAACATTAAACCTGATCAATTGAACGTCAAAAATTGACCATTGCAATTTGACAAAGAAATCTTAAGAAATTAAAATGTATAAAATGTATAAAATGTATAAAATGTATGTATAAAATGTATAAAATTAATAAATTGTATAAAATGTTTAAAATATTTAAAGTGTATAAAATGTATAAAATGTGTAAAAATATTAAAAACAAAAGGGCAATAATAATAATATTACCCTCAATGATGCGCTAAACAACACTTAATATCAGTCTAAAACAATATCGATAAGATTAAGCATTAATCATTGTGATTCGAATCTCTGTAGAGAGGGGAAAAGTTTATCACAAAAGAGCAATTGTTTATTTCTATTATTCGAGATGTTCCATACAGCGAGCAGCCAAGCCATATCATGTCAATGGTATTTCCAGTTTCTGTGTTGATCTCATTTCACACTGATGGGAAACATAACACCCGCAGCCTCTGTGGTAGCTTTTTGTTATAACCCACTCCATACATACTTAAACCGCTAGTTTGCTACTGAAGTATCATTAATTGTATACAACGAACGGGATAAGGCTATACACGCCGCTTAATCATACTAAATAAAAGTTTGACTTAATTTTGGGATTTTATAACATACTGTAACAGTAGTAATTAAAATATTATTATCGGATTATTTGACTTACTCTCTGAGGTAACCATTTTCATCAATTTAATAATTAACCTAATACATAAGCTTAATGCATTAGTTTATTACATAGATTTAACTTTAATGTTGGAAGAAGAAAAGAGCTTTTAGAAATATATATTTCGATTTTATTCATAAATATATCCGATTTTTCATACAAGAGCAGACATAAATATTTACAGACAGAGTGTAACTTTTGCTTGATATGAAATAAACCACTTGCTACTAAATTCCTCAATGGGTTTATTGTTGACCTTACAAGTGGGTGGGTTATCGGTGTTGCACAAGGTCAGGCGACGTTCAATAAACATCACACGAATCTGTATCCAAGTTTTAGTTTAAGTACACATATTGCTCTTACATACCTTTAAATGTTTGGATTACGATAACAAATGATAGAGTGTGACTATAAGCTTAATCACTCTATACCTATGTTAGCCAGTATAGACTTTATGCATTACATCTGCCGTACGCATAAATGATGTGGGTTTGCAGTATTTACGGTTGCGAGAGGAGTAATGCAACTATTATCAGGAAGAAGTTTATTTTTCTGTATGATTTATTGGCATAACCAACTTACTCAGGATGCCGCTGCAATTTCGAACACATTATTGGAACGATTGTGCCTCAGAACCGAATGATAATTTCAGCTGTTTGAATGCTGTGAATAAGAGCTGAAAACCCTTCGGATATATTTGTGTGACTTATCATCAACCATCAAACTTTATTTTATTTTCAGCTATTTGCAAACTTTGTAAACCAGAGTGCCGTTAAAGGAGGAATTTCTTGAAGAACAAACATTTTCAATACACAAGGAATAAAAATTAAAACATGATGCCCGTTGACTTTATGGGATTTATTCCGATGCTGATCTTGGCGCTGTTGGTGGTTAGTGTGGCTGGACGGGCTCTTGAGTCAAACGTCTCTGGTGCGGAACAAATGCAAAATGATGGTCTTATCATAAAGGCTGAAGACGGTTTGCGGAAATACAATGGACCGTAAGTTGAAAAAGAGAACTACATAATAGTTTATTATATTAGATTAGATCTTTAAAGGGACTATACACCAGATTGGCATCATTTTTTTCTGTAACTATTCTCAGGACAATCATTTCATAAAATGTTTTACTCTTGGATATCATAATTGTAAAATAAAATACCAACATGTAAAAAATCGATTCGGAGAGCGGGTTCGAACCGGTGTCGCCAAAATCGCAGTCCAGTGTTGTATCCACTGTGCTACGAAGGCTTACCCTTAATCTTTGGAATATCTAAGCTTTATATCTAACTTGGTAATATCACGTGATAAAATCGACGTGCCAAGCACGCATAAGAATGAATTCTACTATGTATACATACCAAGTAATCTTTTTGAATGGAAAAAAATGAAGAAAAAAATATTTGTAAACTATGTGGTACTTCAGTTAGTTATTTCAATACGTTGTACACATCGATACCAAGTTTATGTCAGTTTTCGACAATTTGTTTTCGCTATTTCATCATACAGTGTATAGCCCCTAAAATATAAGTTTATTAACGTTTTCTTAACAGTTCGAATATTTACAACACATTCTCCTTAAGAAAAGAATGGAATGTCAGTGATTTATTAAAAACCCATGTAGCATTAGTCAATCAAATCAATGATTTGAATCGAGTACATGCCAATTGCTGTTAACATGCGTCTGGAAAGGAAGGCTATTTATTCGTGTAATATGAAATAGGATTTTTTCCTATCCAACAGAGCAGTACACTACTTCGCCAGACACGGTCTGTGTAACCATAGTTTTGGCAAGGTCAGATTCTTCAGGGCTCTCCAGAAGCACTTCCATAACATATCAGGTTTGTTAAACACATTCGTTTTTTAACATTAATTGTATTGAATATACTATGTTGTGATTGGCTAATTACCTAAGAGTATCTAGTTCAACTTGTATGTATGTCTTGGAATATTTTGACATATCGTATGTGGAAAATATTGTTCGTGTAAAAAAGCGTGTTACAGAGTCACAGCACATAAAGCGCTGTATTTTATATTCGTATTAAGTTATACTAAAGTACATAATGGCAATAGTATGTGCAGTCAAGTTGTCAGACAATTTATCTAATGTGTATATCTGTTAGGGATTTCTTTTTGCTTGTCTCTTACCTAATATTTCAATTTGTTGTTTCAGATGATATGAAAATTGCATTCGTTCTTGATATCTGCAATAGACGAGATCATATGCTTACTAAGTGGGTCCAGGAAATATTTGATAAAGACGGTATGTTCTTAATCTGAACTGGTTTAACGAAAAGCAATTCTGAACAAGTCTGATTTTCGTAACGCATTTGAATTTGTGATTATATTATACGCAATTTGCTTTTTAAAAAATACTATGAAGCTAAAGTATTAAATTTTAATGTTTTATTGCTTAGCAATTGAGTAAGATACACATATAGGTTCGCCCAAAACACATATTATTACGTTTGTATTTGAAAGGTGACGGATACATCAGCCATTTTGAAAGGGAGATAGACAGATGAGCCAATTACGACAGCGTTCGTCACACCCAAATGAAGAACAGTTATGCAATACATCCGTGCAACGTGTAATAGTATATTTGTTACGGATACGTTCTTGAGGAAAACCCTGTCTCCTTCCAAAGGGGAGTAATCGGATGTTTCGGTCGGACGATTAAAATGACAATATAGCATGTCTCAATCTTAAATCCCTTTAACATTTTGAATAAATCTCTCCAATGTGCTAGGCGTATGCTATACTACCAGAAACCTTCTAATTTCAAGAAGAAGAAAGAAACAAACATATGTTGAGAGAACAACGAAATATACGAGACATTCACATTTTTGATACAATGACCTTTCTAAATATTGCCAATGTTTCCGATTCGTTACGTTAGCGTATCCTTATGAACACCACTGCAGTCTGTGATAACCCTGTTTTCGGGGTATTTGTGATTTAATTATTTGTCAATGTTGTTGTTTTCATTTTACAAACATAATTTATTTGTTTTACGCAGGCAAGACGTACATGTGTAGACACTGCATTGTCTAGTCATCTTTGTTAAATTATATTTTGCTTTTTTGCATACCTTATCCCACCATGTTATTATTTACTCTAATGCACGTCCAAAATAAACAAAACAAAACAAATTCGACCGCTAGGTGTTGAGTACATTTGATTTAAAAAGACACATGTGTACATATATTTTTACATGTATGTTGAAATATGTTATAATTGTATATGCGATTAAAAACTACATGTATTTAATAACTAATTGTATGTCTATCATCATTAATATAAATAAAGAGGATCCCTTTTTAACCGTATAAAATACATCGGTCAAGACTTTCCTCCAGATCTATAAAGCCACTTTGAACAGAAAACCTCACTTTTATAATGACACGTTAAAACATTTAATACATGTTGTTATTGAAATGCAACCTTGGTCCAGAGAGGTCTGTCGTACTTCCCATAATTGACGCACTTCCCATAATTGACACATCAAAGAAAAGTATATTGTTTGTATCGCATATTGCATCAGTTAATATTTTTTTCTATTTGTTTGTGTTGTCGCAACATACATTATTTTGCTGATTTTGTTCTGAACACGATTCGTCTTCGTCTCGAAGAATTAAGAAATACTTCCTTATCAATGTATTAGTTATATCATAGGTTGTGTAATTTTATTATAATATTATTTTATTTAATTAATCTTAATAAAGTTTTCCGATTAGGCGGTGACGGGAATATAGGGCAATAATTGTGAGAAGGCAGAACAATCGAAGAATGCATTACTATTAATGCAGAAATATCTAATACCACACTCTTTCAATTGTTAGATTGTCAAGCATCACATACAACAAAGAAGGTGCATTCATCCTAAACTTATTACTTTATAAAGTGTTTATCTTGCAGAGTCAATGTCTACGTTACCACCTTATCCTGTTTTAGCAAAGATTAGGTACACGTTTAAATCATAAATGTGTCGTGACGATAACTCATCGGCATAACCATATATCCCGAACATTTAATATTTTAATTTAATTAAGTATCTGCATAAATGTTTAGTATACGTAGATATCACCAGACAAAAATATGAAAAATATATTCAGTCTATGGTTAAAGTAACTCGCTCGTGGTTTGTAAAATGCTATCTTTAATTACGAAATTCTGTAGCATAATGTTAGGAGAGTTAAAACAAAAAAAATCCAAAAGCTGGAACCCATAAGCATTTAATTAAGTATTAATTTTGCTCAAATATCATCTTTGAATACCACAATTTCCATTAGCGTTTATTATCCGATTGAAAATTAAGTACGGCTGTGTTGTCGCGAGATTGGTCGATGGACATTATCACGTGATGTTATTAATGTATCCTTAACAGGTCAACATACCAACCACTTGTGTTAAAGTCCTTGTGGCCATGTGGACTACCTGCTGTTTTCTATATTTTCATGACTTTACCGCCGTTGGTTAGAACTCCATTAAAACCAAAATACTTTTTATGTTATAACTGTATTTTTTCTGTAATTTCGATATCATAGAGTAAAATCATGATAAAATAAGTGTTTTCAGATGCATTAACGGAAAAACTAATTTTTAGTACAAAACACGATCGAGTCACTTTAAATGTAATAAGGAAGCCGCAATAAGATACCTATGAAATAACGTTTATAATTCAATATCATTTTCTTTTTTTTTATCAATATGCACTCTGCGTCCGCTTTCATTAAAACTTCAACACGTTCACTTAAGTCTTGATCTTTGAATATTAAAAACTCATATATTCATATATGTGCCATCTGGTTGGCTAAAATTCTTAGGATAACCGACGCATAGATAAGATGGTAATTAACAAAATGATGTATATTTAAGTACACACGTTTCTCACGATTTCATTTTTTTTATTTTAATTCTTGGTAACAAGGAACACCTAAACATGTATTAGATCTATACATATGTGTTTGCAAGATAATATTGTGACCTATCATTTCTAAGCATAACGTAGCGGATGCTTTATTTTTTCGCACTCAAATAAGTCAACTGTTCTATCCATAAAAACGCAATCAATTTATTTTAATAGATTCATGTGTAAAGACACTGCTCGCGGATTAACGGAACTGAAGCCCATATTTATGTAATGCGATAGCATGTTAAAAGACATAACATTTCGTAGTATGTCGTATGTTTGTGTCTATATGACAGTTCTAAGCGGAAGTAAAGCTGAGTGCGAATCAATGACCTAAAATGTCCACAGACACAATATATGACAGTTCTAAGCGGAAGTAAACCTGAGTGCGAATCAATGACCTAAAATGTCCACAGACACAATTAAGAATGTTTATGACGGTCATAAAGCTAGTTCATTTTGATGTAAGCATAGGCAAAAACATTAAAGTGAGGTTTCGGCTCACGCAATTCGTGCAATTAATTCAAACACACTGTATGAATAGTAGCAAAATGAAAATATATCATTCCTGTGATTACGATCTTACACTGTATTAAAACAAAAAGCTGATGACGTCATTTTCATTTCTATTTCCGGTGCAAGGAGAAATAGTAGTCATATAGTGTGTTTATTCTTAACTTCTGTTTTAGTGACAACAATTGTCAATCATTCGGCAATGACTTTTGTTAATGCATCTTATTTTCCAAATAATAACAGTTACTGCACGAAAGTATTTTCAAAACTAGATACTACACTAAACAAATGTCATATATTCGCGCCAATAGTCAATAGTTGACACCCTCGAATTCGGTGAAACAAAAACCTTCTTGGATGCAGATCAAATCTTCATGTCTCAACATTGGAAAGAGTTCAAGGTGCAACACGAATAATAACCACAGACAAATCCAATTGGTTCTAGGAAATTATTTTAATGACAAATGTAAACGACTTAATAAAGTGATATGTAATTCTTAATGTAGACGTTTAAGTGCATATTGCTTACATTATCTTTTGCTCTCAGATGACATTTCAGTGAACCGTATGAACCACGGTTGTTATCTATGCCATAATCTGGGACTAGCTTGAAACAACAGCATCATTTAGGTGCAGCATCGTACGACGACCTCAAGTGACACGTGGGAAGCAGGATTGTACGCCCGTTTACATTTCAAACCTAGTTCTGGCTATTTAAACGGCAGTCTACCACTGCATTTGTATGCTTTTGTTTTGTAACTATACTTTTAATGACATTTATTCAGAAATAAACATTTAAAGAAAGAAACATTGTTAAATAACACTTGAAAATTGAATGAAGAGGAAATTTTAACGGAGTGAATATTCTCGAAATTTGATTTTTTTTGCAAAAGTTAATAGTTGTACATCGACAATATTTATTGAGCATTTATTTATGAAAATGGAATTGAGTCTGACGATAGTTGTAACGATAATTTTAATCAATGGATTTTACGCAGCTTCACTGTCCGGGATTGACATTACTTTACAGACTGACCCACACAGTGACAGGCATCATCATTATCAGCGAATGTGAGTTTTATAATATTTATTCGTACATGTATTTTGCTGTTTATATAATCTTTGTTTAAAAGCGTACTATGTCGGGAAAATATTTTATCCCGTTTTGACCCTTGTGTCTTTAAACGATGTCGTTCTACAGCAGATGCTCCAGTATCTTGAATTGTAGTAAAATTGTACCTATTCACATGTTCATAATATTCAAGGTATTACTTGTCGTCTGTAGTACAGTGTTTAACTGTAGTCATACATTGTCATTCAAATTAAATTTTTATTCATGTATATACACATATTTTAACGCGCAGTAGTAATAATGTTATGTTCATTTAGGTGACAATTTAAAGTTTGATAGTGTAAGTTGTTTTTAAACTGAACTATCATTCTTCTTTCAGAACATTAAAACACTTCTCAGAACACGCTTTATGCAGAAATACTCGTGGAAAGATAACGTTCCTGACGGCACTTGAAGACTACTTTCAAAATATATCAGGTATGAATTCAACGTTACTCATTTATATGA
Organism: Mya arenaria; assembly: GCF_026914265.1. NCBI lineage: Eukaryota > Metazoa > Mollusca > Bivalvia > Myida > Myidae > Mya > Mya arenaria. Next base: position 69,874,891 of record NC_069124.1, read on the forward strand.
GTTTAACATACGCTTCGGGTTATTATCCTTAATTTGTTTGCAAAAAATTGTAATTTTTCAATACTTGAATATTGAAAAATAATATTGATGAATATGAAGGTTGAAATCCCTTTCGATATCGACAAGGTAATTTATTATTGAACATCATTCATTTTCCATTCTTTTCAATGTTGAGGCTGTGTTGTTTAAATAATGTCATAACGATATGGGTCACCAGATTTTACATTATGCCCAATTTAATTGAATCGTAGCATAGTGGTAAGTCAAACAGCTATAACATGTTTGCATAACGCTTTCCTTTATTGCTAGACTGTCACTTATTGTATTCCTCCGCACCATATGCTCTTAATTCGTCTTATTTCAGAGACATTGCGGGTCAATTTTATCCTTGAATTGTGTTCGAGACGGGATGACATGCTGATTGACTGGGTGAAGGAAATATTCGACAAAGACGGTAAGTAATAGTATTACGTGTTGACATCTTTGATTAAGGTATTTCCCATGTAATACACACCTTTCTAAATCCTTTAACCATCAACATAAATATACTCTAAAAATAGCAACACCCGGTACATACCGAATATGCGACCTGTTACGGCGAGTGGCGATATATATCGGTGTTACCCGATGTTACCCGAGTTGTATAACATGGCTAATACCTTAAAGCATCCGTACTGTTTTCTGCCGCTGAGTTATACTGCCCGATGTTGAGTCTCGCCAATAAGAATCAAAATAGTGTTGAATAAATTCATTTTGTCATTTACAATGTTTTCCACATTCCAGGTAAAGGAAAGTATTTTAATCAATTAAGTTTTTTTTCGAGCATAAATAGTCTTAATTAAATGGTGAAAATTGACGAAATATGAGACATTCTGAAAACAAGCTTAACGAAATAATTCCGAAAATGCTTTTTCAGGGAAGTATTTTCAGTCCATTAAACCATTCATATACTATATACAACAGAATGCCAGGCGTCAAAATGAATGAAGCAAAAAGCATATCTATTAAAGAGTCCAAATCAGTTGAATGTCATTTGACAATGGCAGAAATGCTCATTACGGAAACCGTTTATACCCCTTACAGAAATAGTTTCGTAGCTCTCAAAATAGCTACCCCCATTACAACTATCATCGAAAGCTCAGCTTACACACCGATATTACCAATTAACGCATCCAATATAAAACTATGGGTCGCCTCACTGTGGTCGCAAAGATACATTTAAAGATAAAGAATCGTTTTGCGTTATTTATAGATGCCACCAAATGTGATCAAATGATATATCTTAAATCCTTACGATTTAGTTATGATAACTTATACTCAGTCAATCTTGTTGGCACGATGTTGCGCGAGAGTGTGGTCTTGTGTTGTTGGGAAAACCGGAGTGCCCGGAGAAACCCCACTTGTCTGGCTTGCTGACCACTTGCCAAAGTCACATGCGCCCTGGCCGGGAATCGAACCCGGGTCGCTTTTGTGATAAGCGAGTGCGCGATCAACTGAGCGAACCGGACAACCCTTATGATTCGGTGTCACAAATTAAATCTGTATGCATAAACAATATATAATTGATGACGTAAACTATGTGTGTAGACCACTGTGTACCTTTCTTTTCTAGAATGCATTAAGGTTTTAACATTTTGCTTTTAATAAAACAGTTCTAAATTCTTATCCACTCGGCTTGTACATATAATAATAATGTCGTTTAAAGTTCGTATACTTTTTTACTGCAGGTGACGGTTACATATCGCACTTTGAACGGATATTCTACAACTACAGAATAGTATATGGAGAGGGCATTTGGAAGAATAACCTGTTAAACGACGTATAGTATTGAACACATCATGAATAGCGAGGAAGAAATAGCAATACCAGAACCCTTTCACCAACAAGATGACGTTATCCCGATGTTTACTGTGCAGCTTATGTCACTGTAACCTGTTGGCAATAGTGATACAAACGCTATATATACCAACAATAGGACTATATCCAAATAATTGCTAATTGCATATCGTTTAATTGTTCAATGGTTTAACTTATTAGTCTCAACAAGCAACGGTCTAGAGCAGCAATAAATTCGTAGTGGACTGGTCAATTAATCATTTAACAGATTATCAAGAATATATTGTGTGGTTTGTCGTAGTGTTGACGCCACACGATGACGCTCTTTCCCATATTTTGTGTAATTCCCAGTATTACAAACTTAAGACTGAATCCGTAAGTCCTTAATTGCAATTATCCTAGTCATGACCTCTCAATAGAGTTGGCAATTGTCTATTTTTATTCTAAGGCTTTCCACTGTATATTTTATTATTTCAATGATCGATTCTGACCTGGCTGGTTTGTCAAGACCAGAATTGGCCTGGATTTAATAGTGTGGTATGACATTATTATTACTGGTGGGATGAATATATAAGATTGCCCATAATCTTAGAGACAGGCTTATTTGTTGAAGAGGTATTTTGTAATAATTTCTTGAATGTCCCCATGGAAGAGAAATTTATGTCGTGAGGACGTACCAGTCGATGCTGCATGTCATAAAGTCGAGATTTCAATTTTCAATTTTGAATCAAAACATGTTTTAAAATAATCAGCCCCTGGTAAAATATCTTAACAATCCACCATTATTCTAGAGGTTGTAACGGTTAAGTTTCAGTACGTTGTCACCCACCGTTAAAACCTAACTTAGGTAAAATCAAAGGCATCTTTTTAAGCCCAGAAATTGTTTTTAATGTCACAAACTCACCGCATTGTAAGTTACATTAAATAGCTCTTCATAGTTATTACTATTACTGTCACTTTTGCCTTTAAGCATGGTATTCATTAAATGCATGGCTACCGGGTTTTTCCCTTGATCTTCATTGACTCATCATGAGATCGTATTTAGAGAGAAGCTTTTTTGTCTTATCAAAACGGATGCAATTTCGCAAACACTTGATTCTCGTTTAAACTAAACCTTTGGCAAGTCTGGAATGTTATATTAGAACAATAATTACATTGTCTAGAAATTTTTTAAGACATTACAGGCATTTTTTCATTACATGTAATATCCTGATAAAGTGCGTTATAGCACCAGAACTAAATATGTCAAATCATATCGGAAAATATGAGAAAAGTTCGAGATAAAATCAAAATCAAACCGTGTAAATTGTTTATGTAGTAAAACTAAGTCATTACCAAGACTCATTAAAATATTCAGTTGAGGAAATATCGCTTATTAAATACATTCTGATAGCTGAAAGCTACATTTTGGTTGAAATGAAAAGATTGAATAATTGTATCGGTCGCAGTTTATCTTTATAAACAGTTTAATTTATACAGCTACTCTGTGTAATAAATTACTAATTTACTGCTGACGACATGCGTTGACGATAAGAAATATGCTTTAATTACCAATATGAACCAGCGAATGATTCAAACGGGTATCCTATCTCTGTTGAATCTGATACACTGGTAATAAAGCATATGATACGGTCAGATATACGATGAAATAAGTGATAAATGTCGACGATGCAAATGACTCTTCTATAAAAGGACTATTTAGTGATTAAACAGATTAATGCTGATAGCAACGTGGTATTAATATTGCTTATCATAATAATCATAATCATCATACATAAACCAAGGAATAACCATCTCATTAGCGTTTCATTTTCAATTTAAAATAGTGATAATCCTAATTAAAATAAAACATTTAAGAGTGGCAATAATTGATTAGCCAAGTGATCAATTGATTGAGCGTAATATCTAGATACAAACGTTTGGTATGATATGATCAGTACTGCCGTTAAATCAACAAAAGTCACAGATATAATATTTAAGATACCGATTGCAATCAGTTGACCAAGCTTTCAAACGTCCCTTAACAAAAAGCACACGTGCGAAATAGGTAAACAACGACATCCCCCATACTACTAAGGCTCATTATATACTGTGTCATATTTTTCGCCGAAATTTCATGTTTTACTTAGTAACTTTATCATAGTGTAAAACTATATGATGATAATAAAAAAAAGAAAGCTTAAGGGGCAAAAAGCCAATAATTAAACATTTAAAAAAAACTGTTAGGAAGCACGCGTCAAGGATCAGGCTAACCCTTACCCTGGCAAGAACCCTTACAATTTTGAATAAATCTTAAATTAATTTATATGGCCGAAGCATAACTCTTGTAAAAACATTTATAAGCAATGACAAAAATTAACAATTCATGAACTCGATGATCGGATACATCACCTGAAAAATAGATACATACAGCACAGCAGTGCTATCTCTTGAAAGGTACACTAACGACAGTCAAGGACATTTATCTAATATAGATCGCCTAAGCAACGAATGTTAAACTACTTTTACAAGACGAGGTATGCAAAACAAGTTTTAAAAGTTTAATTATATGATCAAAAGAAAAATAATAATGAGAAGTAATAACCTACCGTGCAAGGAAATTGTGATTTTCAATTTAAACCCAAAACTGTTTTAAATTATGACATTGAATACTAAAATATACTCTAGTGCAGTTATCTGGCTACTTTTTCACCACAGAGAAACGTTCTTGGTTGTTCATTACTTTATCTGTTTTTAATTTATGTCGATATTAGATTTTAATTGAAATGTTAAATGTTAGGTATTTGCGGCTATGACACCAGGTCTATATATATTACTGACACGAGAAATTTCATGATTCAACCGGGTATCATATCTTTGATAATACATAACAAATTGAATGGCAAAATATGATATTACAAAGTAAAGCTGTTAAAAAGCGATAACATGACTACTTTTACTACATACCACAATGTTATAAATCTAAAATAACTTTCCAGAGTTCTTCATTTTAGCCATCATCTTCTTGAAATCGGTCAACTTAAAAAGGAGTGACTAATTTATCATACAATTGATGTAGATAATTTGTAAATACCGCGATAAATAGTCAGGTCATATTTAAAGTGTCCATCTTTCTGATGTTTTACGAATAAAGAACACTTGAAAAAAGCATGTTGTATGCATAAGAATAATTTTCGGTTGTTAAACGATAACTTACTTCTCAAGCACTACATATGTTATTTATCTTGCACTGTGGGTGGTTCAGTTTACAAATATGTGTACCGTATTTTACATTGTTATATTGTGATAAGCAACATTTAGTGTCTAATTTGTTATTAATTGTTGTGGTCGTTTTACATAATCAAGGGCATTCGCAATTATTTGCCATTTAACCATATAACAGATTTCTCACCTGAGAAATTAATTAAGGCAAATACACCTGCTAAAGAAAAGTAATTGTCATAAAAAATTGTTCGTTCAATTTGTTATCAATTATATTTAAAAGCCTGTTAACCATAAACAATTAATTTCAACTCTTACTTGGTGGCAATACAAATGTTAATAGTTGCTGTATGTTGACAATGAATGATAGATGTGCTATAAATTCCCTACGAATGAACTATATTACCACATCAGACGCAAATCGTAAGCGTTCCGTATCATTGTTTAATACTAAAATTAAATATCATTAAAACACATTACAAAAATGTCCATGCGTTCTAACAACTTGCCATTTTGCATATGGACATAGAAATCACAACAGATGGTAAAAACATTAGGGTAAAAGACAAGTCGATCCAATGAAATAACTTTATCAAGAGTGCCTACAACATTTTCTTTGAAAATGTTCTAATTTATTTCAAATCAAAACGGTTCCTATCAAGAGCAATGATTTACAAGATTTTCAGTTCCAGTTCTGATCAAGATTAAAACCAATTCTATCAAACTTTAAATCCCATTTTGTAAGCAAGAATCTGTGTTTGAAGCATATAATCAGAATTACTCAGTATCTGTCATTGTGCTACGTGATAACTAGATCTGAGGCATAAGTAGAGTGAATCATAACACGCATTGCCTTATATTAATGACAATGTCATTAGGTTAAGTGCCAAAGTATTATACAACGTTCACTACGGGCGCTAATGATCCAGTGAGTCAATGTGAAAGGCATTGTTAAAATATTTAATGTCCAACAACATTAATGTTATTTAATTTTATCTTCTTCGTTCTGAAGCATATTAATGATGCAATCATAATGCATTTAAATTAACTCATATATTTTCAATTTGCATTCAAACTCAATCTCTCTGTAAGCTTGTTTAATCTTTTTTTATTAACAGTTAAGGTTCAGAGAAGATGCGATCAGACAGGAAAATAAATTGTTTGGTATATAATATTACAACATATTAAGAAGAGTGCAAATGGGAATTCTTGCATTCCTTTCTATACCAGAGTGAGCACATGAAGCAACGTAAACAGTGTATTTACTGTCATTATGAGATATGGTATGCATTATAATATATGGGAGATGTGATGTTTATCTACTTGTCAAGTTTCATATAAACCCATTCATATAAATGTGTCAGTACCAGTAGTCGGTTTCTACTATTTCTTTAAATCAATTAATATTACATTAACCTTTGTCAATGTTTGAAAATGAGAATCTTGGTGTGTTACCACATCAGTGCATTCATATTCCGACCAATATCTGGATTACTACGTAAGAGTGGAAGTACTTGCGTACTTTAATTTACATTTCTGGTAGGCGTACGGAGGTATTAAAACTTCGAAGGACATCTAAAATCTGAGTAATGAATCAAGTCTTCACTATAAAATAAGATACATTTCCAACTTAAGCTCGGTTTCAATATCTAAAGTATCACTGACTTTACTGAATTCACTTATTTATACGTGTGGAGTATTCATCTTATTTGAGGAAAATAGGTATTTCATACGATATAATATTCATTTTCATACGATATTAATTATGTTGTGTACATTTTGATGTAATTGGAAGGTTTTGTCAAGAAATGTTTTAGTAAACTCTTCATATCTTTTTCATGAAATTTTAATCGATTAATCATGCTAATGAATGGCATCCGTGTTTATTTTAACGTGCGTTGGTTAGCGTTTGGACTTCGGCTTGTCCCGTAGTTTTCATTATTTAATTTTTGACAATAATGGTTATATGTATGCAGTGGAGTATGTTAGGGGGGTATTTTAACATTGCCTTCGTTAGCTTTTTGACTACGGCTTGTCACTGTTTTTTATTGTTTATATTTTGACAATACTGGTAATAAAAATGGTGCGAAGTATGTTTACATTTGTTTTTACTTACAGATCGAACACAATATGAGACAGTTTGTCGTGTTGGTTCTGACTGTTTTCGGAATGGACGTTTTATGTGTATCTGGAAAGTCCTTCCACTATTTGTAAGTAGCATTCTTAATGACTACAGCGTATATATTTATTTTATATATTAAGAATATGTTTGTGTTTAAAAAATTGTTATCATTTTAACGTTAATTTGATCAATGCAAAAATTCCCCCATTCTAAATGAAAAACAGTATACAGTTTGAACAAAAACATTGTTGCAGTGGGAAGGGAACTAATGCCAGTACAGTCAATAAAAAAGAAAACCGCTCGCCAACGAGGACTCTAAATAAACTGAGGGATGATTTAAACGTTTAGCCTTTTGTTGAAAAGCATTACTAATCGTGGACTTCAAAGATATCATTTGAGCATATATCAACATTTTTTAAAGGGTTCAAGGCGTCAGTGTATATATTTAAACATCCTAATGATTTGTCAATTTTTGTTCCGTTAGAAAAAAGTGTATTTTACAAAACATTAGTACATACAAATGAAATATACAAGTACATACAATTGAAATATACAAGTACATACAATTTAGATAAACGAGTACAAACAATTGAAATACAAGTACTTCCCATTGAAATATACAATTACATACTTTGAAATATGCAAGCACATAACATTGAAATATACAAGTACATACTATTGAAATATACAATCACATACAATTGAAATAAACAAGCACATACAATTGAAATATACAAGCACATAAAATTGAAATATGCAAGCACATATTACTAAAATATACAAGCACATACAATTGAAATAAACAAGTACATACAATTGAAATATACAAGCATGCACTTTTAGAATATACAAGCACATACAATTGAAATATACAAGCGCATACAATGGTAATATAAAAAAGCACATACAATTGAAATATAGAAGTACAAGCAATTAAAATATACAAATACGTACTATTGAAATATTCAAGCACATACAAATGAAATATACAAGTACATACAATTGAAATATAAAAGTACACACACTTTAAATATAGAGGTACATACTATTGAAATAAACAAGTACATACCAATGCAATTAACTAATTAATATAATATACATATACTAGAAGATACCATTGAAATATTCAAGTACATGCAATTGAAATATACAGGAACATACAATTGAAATATGCAAGTATATACAACTGAAATATACAAGTTTATACAACTGAAATATACACGTTCATAAAATTAAAATATACAAGAGCATACAATTGAAATATACAAGTACATACAAAAACGAATGAAAATTCAAACAAGCAACGGACGTCAAACAGAATAAAATTGAATTTCAAATGACTCATAGATTCTCATCAAATACCTAGCAGAAAGACTGTAACTTTTTGCTCTTGTATTTAGGGAAAGTGCTCAAAAGTTCGGACAAGACAACCTGTGCAAGACTTATGATCAGAGACAGATGCTCCAGAGGGCAATACTTGGCAAGGTCTGTTCATCATCTGACACAGGATTTTTAAATGGTATGTGAATACAACATAGGTGAAATATGACGAATAACTTGTATAAATAAACTGAACGGATAAGTTGTTGATTTTGTAATCAGGATAAATAATACCATTAGTCCAATCGATTAATTGTATGTTTGAGTTACAGAATAAGACATCATTATGTATGTATTAAAATGTTAACATAATGTGTATTTTAACTTGTTGTCATTAAGTATAACTAATTTTAATTCAGAACGAGTATTGTATTATAAAAAGAACGAGGGACGTTGTTTTTTATTGATTTATGGATTATTTCGTGATAAATCATTTATTGAACTATTATTCATTCCCTTGAACGTTTTAAGATGACTTCATGATGTACTTAGTACACACACTTTGCAAAGTTACAGGCGGCTGGCTCGCTGATTGGGTGCTCACACACGTTGATACGGATGGTAAGAATGGCTCCTGTTTTTAATATTTTCTCATAGCAAATGCCTTTCAGTATCAGATTTGTGTAGTTTAGATAAGCAAATATAATAAGGATTGTAATATATATTTTCAGGTGATGGAAGGTTATCCCATTTTGAGGAAAATATGTTCTACAATAACTACGAGCTGTCACCAAACTCGGAACAATATAATTGTATTATTGAATACATCCGGTCTTGTTTGAACAGCTTTCGGATTGCTGGTTAATCCGTTCTGTATTTCCAAACTTTATTGGACACTTCTGGTGATTTGCCAGGGGTGCGGATGGCTGGTCAAACCTTTATGTATTTCCAACCTTTATGGGACACTTCTGGTTATTTGCCAGGGTTGTGGATTGCTGGTCAATCCGTTTTGTATTTCCAACCTTTATGAGACACTTCTGGTGAATTACCGGGGTTGTGGATTGCTGGTCAATCCGATTTGTATTTTCAACATTATGGGACATTTCTGGTGAATGACAAGGGTTGTTGATTGCTGCTGAATCCGTTCTGTACTCTCAGCCGTTTAAACTATTATGTTTAATTTGCAGATTGGCTCTTATGACAACCAATGAACTTTCTGTCTGTAATATGCCTTGCTTTTTGTTCAATTCATTTTCATTTTTACTCGTTTTAATGAATCGTTATTTATTGTGTATAGCTATTTTAAATGTATCTCAACCGTTTATTATTTTCGTTTGAGTTATGCAGTAAAATAGTTGATTATTTTCTACAATCTGTAAGACTATGTATGAATACAACGATGGGAAATAATTGTAAACTTTGGTTCCTCTTCAATTGAGTAGTATATAACTTGTGGTTTTCTAATGTGTAAAGTAAATGACAGAAACAAGATGTATAGATCTTTTTCGCAGCTTGTATTTTAGTTGTTTATTATAAACGAAATCGGTCATGCATTAGGCTTTCGGTATTTTTGTATTGTATCTATATGCTTTTTGGTGTTAAGACTATAATAAATGTATTAATAAACAATTAAAACAACTGCGATTCTCCGACTTTGAGCATTCGAACAAATGAACTAGTTAGAGCATTGTTGCAGATGGGAGCCTACGTCTACCTGGTCAATTCACAGAGGTTGGTTGACTGATATGGTAAAAGTACACCATTTGATAATACAATCGTGTATTATTATCTATTAATCTATTAAAAGGTTTATTAAATGGCAGATTGCGTCGTAGGCTGGACGAACTAAACCATTCTTTTAAACGATTTTAATCAACATCAAAAGCAATTACTTGTTTTAATACGTTATAAAACATTTGCATCGAGCCAAATATGAATAATAGCAACACTTTGTAAACGTACAGTTTGCTATTCGTTTTACAAATCAGGTAACCACAAAGTGAAGCGAATGTGTAAGCTAGAAAAGCAAATGGCATGCCGGCCATATTTCTATTTTTACTGTTATACTGTTTCTAAATGCTACATTAACAAATAAACTTGCAAGTTTAAACATCTCGCCAATGAGAGGATCATCATAAATCAGAATACTAAGTATGATTTTCTGCAATATGTTCGCCGCATTTAAAGCAGCAGTACCATTCAAACATCTGTATTACACTCAGGATATATAAACATGACAGCATGAGGACAAATAAGATTAGTCAACAGTTTCATTAGAGCTTGATAATAGTAATACGGAAAAGAATAACCTCGAATGGCCAAAAGGGAATGGTTGTGTATTTTAAATTGTTTTTAAGCAAATCTTAACCATCAGTGTGCATATGTATCTTACATTGTTTTAAAATTCGTTATATATGAAATGTGGTTAACCAATGGCCATTTCGCACACAAATCCATCTTGCTAAGCATTGCGTTTAACAAAAGTGTATGTTTTGAAATGCGAGATTGTAAAATCTGAACTATTTTCTTTTCAATACGAAAAGTCCATGCAACTTAAAGTGTGTTAACTGAATAGCGTCATAAAATGAGTATATGTATATATCAGTAAATATACTCGTACTTAAAAACCATAAACGACTTCAATATCTATTGTACAAACGCTACAATTAAGTTTGTCTCAGGGCTTGGTTTATGACAAATCATGCCTTAAAACGACAAAATATACATTGATTGAGTATTGATTTTTGAAAATGCCATCCTCGATTTGTCATGACATTTTTGTGAATGTTTGTTAGTTCATTTCGTATTTCCTACCAATCTTTTTGCTGCTTTAGAGGGCAACCTGATTGGTAACTTTTTCGGTAGCCGCTTTGCAGACGAATAGGACAGGTGCAAATATTTTGTTGCAAGATCATAAGGAGCAAAATGAAAAAGATGGGTTGCTTGCTGAAGCCGGAGTTTTTGACCCGGTGAATAATTCAAATTAAAAACAGGTATCTTCCTTCCGGAATGTACCTTGGAATAAGTCGAAGATATTTATACAGTTTTAATTGACACTTGTATGAACATTTAACAGCAATGTTTGTACAATGTGAAAAGGTAATACACAAAACACCACTAGAATTCCTCCTTAAATAAATATTATGTCTACGCTGTATGAGAAGACAATCACTGTTTGATGAATAAGAGATTCCTATTATCAAGCCGGTGATGGTGTCTCAAACGCCTCAACTTTTCAAACAAGTAATCTGGATAATACACTACAACATTCCTTTTTGCTTTATAATTCAATGCGCATGTGATTGTACAGATGTTTTGAGAGTTCAACGTTGATGAAACGAGATATTTATAAAAGTTATAAACACTGCACATTATTTACGCATGTGTATTAAAATCGTAATATGTATTGTTGCGGGAACAGAATGTAAATTGTGTACGTAACAGTATGTTAAGAAGTCATTCGAACGTTCCCGAAATATTAATAAAACTAAATTCAGCGTTTATAATTTATTTTTCCTTAAAGGAAATGATAATTTTGCTGCTGCTTTTGCTGCTACTGCTACTGCTTCTGCTACTACATCTACTGCTGCTGCTGCTACTGCTGTTACTTTTACTTTTACTATTATAATTAATGTTATAATTATGGTTATTATTATTTTTTTTATCATACTTATTATTAGTATTAGTATTAGTATTAGTAGTGGTAGTGGTAGTAGCAGTAGTAGTAGTAATAGTAGTAGTAGTAAAAGTAATTGTAGTAGTAGTAGTAGTAGTAGTAGTAGTAGTAGTAGTAGTAGTAGTATGACTGTTATTAATATTAGTATTAGTATTTTTATTAATTGTAGACGTAGTGTTAGTATTAGTATTCGAATTAATTTAATTATTATTATTATTATTATTATTATTATTATTATTATTATTATTATTATTATTATTATTATTATAGCATCATATTACAAACAGTTTGATGTTTTAACCTACGACGCATATCAAACAGTAATTGAAACCAACGGAAGAAATAAAAAGAGAGTCTTAAGAAATCGTATATTTACCATTACTATGACTTTGCTGCAAATGAATGATTAGTGTCGCGGAAAGTAACCAATAAAAAAGTATTTGATTTCAATATATTAGGCCCACAACTATTTAGTATACTTTGATGACGTGCTCGGGGTAGTTTTCTTTAATACAATGAATCACTGTGTTAAACAGTATTATGATTAACCCTATCCTTTTTGAACTGTTTTGAAGGTGAAAATGCTACGTCTAAAATTCCTTTAATATGTAATGGAACAATGATAAGCAAGTTTATATTGAATGAGTCTTTTCCTTTTCTAAAATATTGTATAATTAATTCCTGCGAGCGTAAAATATGGTGTAATTAATGTGATGACCAACACATATTGTTAATTTGACGTCGAATGGACATATTTACCAGTTTGGAAGATACTTGTGTTAAAAGTGAAAGTATTTCTCTTTTTATAAAATCATAACATGTCATGACCGGTCGAATGATTTAAAATCCCCGGCAAAAATATTAATCAGGGAAAATGTCAGGTGAGATATCATTTAATAACCGTAACACTCGAAAGGTAAAACACTTTTCAATCACAAGTCTATCACTATTCTAAGCCATTTCAATTAGATCATTGTATGGTTTACCATTGCACAGATTCATGTTAGAATTTCTGGATTATATTATTTCAAACTCATAATTTCTGAGTGTTTTTCTGCAAGGCATGGAGGCAAAACAAAGGCAAATATCCTTAGATGTAGTGTTGAACAAAACAAAGTATCTTCTACCTTCAACAAACTCTTGTTATATTCTTTGATACACTTTCATGTCTGAATGCAATGTGAAATAAGCTGAATTTTGGGATAAAAACTTACTGTTTTCACAAAACTACACAAGGAAGATTAAATGAGTAGAATTCAAATATCAGCGTACTGCGGCGAATACAAGGAATGGATTATATTTGTTACACAATTGCCGTATGGTATTGTGGTTATGATATTATCCAATATCATCTTTTTAAGTGATATATGAGCTTATTATATTGTAGCTTAATTGGACGTAAAAAATATCAAATCTGATTGAGAGGAATTAATGCATACATTTAAACAAACGCAAGATAAGAAAGTGCGTGTTCATTATAAATATCAACTTCTGTATGGTGTACCAGTACTTGCGATATGTCTCATGCTTTTTCTGAGTAACAAGCAGATTTAAAATGATTCATGTTTATGAGAAACGCTAGACGGGAAGAAGATTAGATACTTCAATTCAATATAATTATTTTAGAAGCCGAGCAGCAATTCCTTATCATGTCAATGGTATTTCTAGTTTTTGTGCTCGTCTTGTTTCTCACCGACGGAAACAATAGCCACCTGCCTCGCTTTTATTCCTTTATCAAACCTAATGAGCAGTTTTCATAATCGAGTCGACATCAGTATTAATATTAACATACAGTTGATTTACATTTATATGATATGAGATGAACCATGGGCTCTGTTATTTACCAGTAGGTCTTTCCACGATCCAACGCGTGGGCGGGTAAAACGTTTTGAGGTCAAACAACGTTTATTATATCTCTCATGAGATATGTATCCCGTTTGGTTTCAGTTCAAGTGCAGACATACTCTTACATATCTACATATGTTTGTTTTACGATAACATATGATAGAGAACGACGATTACCTTGAGCTCTATATACCTATGTTTGCGAGTTTAGAAGTTTTATAAATTAAATCTGTCTCGTCGATAAGACGGTCATCATAAACAGAAAACACATATGTTTTTTGACCAAGTTATATTGTCACCTTAGTGCAATAACTCAATATCTGCATCTATTTCTTAATGTATATATTGAGTTATTGCACAAGGACGACGATTAATGAGTTGAAATTGAGGTTAACCAAAGCAACTTTCGCACTAAAATCGATATCGCTACGCGCTAAACGATAAATTATGCTTTGAAATGCAAGATCGTAAAATATGTAAGATTTTATTTTCCAATACGAAGAGTCCATGAAAACCAAATTATAATAATTGCATAGTGTCAATAAAATGAGTATATATCAGCAACTATATTTAAAAGTCAATACAAAGATTATAATATGTATTGTACATACGCTACATTTAAGTTTTTCTTAGTGCCTGGTATATGACAAAACACGCATTTAAAACGACAAAATATACATGAGTTTTGATTTTTGAAAATGAGATCGACAAATTGTCATTCTTTTTTCGTGTATGGTTGTTCAAGACGGTGTTTTTCGTATTTCCTACTTATCTTTATGCTGCTTAACACGGGCAACGGGACTGGTAACTTTCACTTTCACGATAGCCGCTTTGCAGATGAATAGGACAATTGTTTGTAAAGATTCCGTTTCAAGATAATTAGGAGCAAAAAGAGAAAAAATGGTTTGCTGAAGCCGATGTTTTAATTTTCGACAGAGTGGTAGGTTTTATTTATGTTTACAATTCTAATCTAGAACAGGTCTCTTCCTTCCGGAATGTACCTTTCAATAAGTTGAATATTTTTCTACAATTTTAATTGACTCATACATAAAACAGCAATGTTCGTACAATGTGAATAGGTTATACACAACACACCACTAGAATTCCTCCTTAAGTGAGTATTTTGTCTACGCAGTATGAGAAATCGCTGTTTAATGAAGTTCCTATTATCAAGCCGGTGATGATGTCTCAAAGCCTCCTCTTTTTAAACAAGTAATCTGGATTATATAATACTAACTTCCTTTTTGCTTTATAATCTAAGGAACATTTGATTGTGCATATGTTTGAAATTTCAACGTTGATGAAACGAGATATTTATAAATGGTATAAAAACTGCACCTTATTTACAAGTGGCATAGTGGTATATCTTAAATTCAATCTGCATCGGTGCAGGAACAGAACGTTAAATGTGCATGTAAGAGTATTTTCAGATGTCATTCGAACATAAACGAAATATAAATAAAACTAAATTCAGCGTTACTTCTTTATTCTTTGGTACTCAAGGTATGCTTAATTTCTACTACTACTACTACTACTACTACTACTACTACTACTACTACTACTACTACTACTACTTCTACTACCACTACCACTACCACTACCACTATTACTACTACTACTACTACTACTACTTCTACTACTACTACTACTACTACTACTACTACTACTACTACTACTACTACTACTACTACTACTACTACTACCACTACCACTACCACTACCACTACCACTACTAATACTACTACTATTACTACTACTACTACTACTACTACTACTACTACTACTACTACTTCTACCACTACCACTACCACTACCACTACCACTACTACTACTACTACTACTACTACTACTACTACTACTACTACTACTACTACTACTACTACCACTACCACTACCACTACCACTACCACTACTACTACTACCACTACTACTAATACTACTACTATTACTACTACTACTACTATTACTACTACTACTACTACTACTACTACTACTACTACTACTACTACTACTACTACTACTACTACTACTACTACTACTACTACTACTACTACTACTACTACTACTACTACTACTACTACTACTACCTACTACTTCTACTTACATTAATTATTTTTAAAACTTTTATCAATTAGTACAAGTCGTAGAAGTAGTATCGTATTATATTAAGTTTGATGTTTTAAACCTACTACACATGACAAAACATCGAAAGAAAACAAAGCTAAAGAAAGTCTTAAGAACTTGTATATTCACTATGACTATGACTTTGCTGTAAACGATACACTTCAAATTTATGACAAGTATCACGGAACGTAGCCAGTAAACAAGTATCTGATATCAATACATTATGCCCACAACTATTAAGTATGCTTTCTTGACATGCTAAGGGTATCCTGCGTTAAAACAATAAATCCCATTGTTAAGTAGTATTATGATTAACCCTGTCCTTTTTAAACTATTTGAAAAGTGAAAATGTTACGGCTAAAATTCCATTTTTTAGTAATGTACGACTGTAATGACTGGTCTGAAACAATACTATTACTGGTCTGAAACAGTATAAGCAAGTTTAAATTGAATGAGTATTTTCCTTTCCTTAAACTATTGCATTATAAATACCTTACTAATATGATGACCAACACATATTATTAATGTGACGTTGAGTGAACATTTTTACCTGTTTGAAAAGTACTTGTGTTAAAAGTTAAAGTATATCTCATATTTATAAAATCATAACGACTGTAATGACTGGTCTGTCAAATATTTCGAAAAGGTGAAAATGTCAAGTCAGATACCATTTAACCGTAACATTCGAATGGAGTTGTTTTTTTCAATATTCTTAGCCCGTTCAAGTAAATTATTATATGGTTCACGATTGCAAAGATTCATGTTTGAATTTTATGATTTGATTATTTCAAACTCTTTGTGTTTTAGTGCAAAGCAAGGAGGCAAAACAATGGCAAATATCTTTAGGATGCAGTGTTTAACAAAACAAAGTACCTTTTACCTTCAAAAAAAGTTGTCATATTCTTTGACAGACTTTTAAGTCTGAAATTCATGGCAAAATGAGCTGATTTTTGGGATTAAATCTAACTGTTTCCACAAAGCTGCATAAACACGATTAAATGAGTACAATTTTAATGTGAACGTATTGGGTCGAATACTAGGACTGGATGGATTTTTGTAACACAATGACCATATGGTATTGTGGTTTGGATAATATCAAATTTTATTCATTCAGGTGAGTTAAAGGCTTATTATACTGTTGCTTAATTGGATGTAAGAAATGATAAAGGCAGATTGACGAAATTTAATTCATACATTTAAACAAACGTTAGATAGAATAGTGCAATTCATCATTAATATCAGCTATGCAATACCTTACTTGTGATATGTCTCATGCTTTTTCTGAGTAACAAGCAGATTCAAAATAATTTAATGTTATAAGAATCGCTTCACAGACATAACAAACAATGTCTACTTCAATCCAATACAATTCTTTTAAAAGCCGAGCAGCCTTTCTTTATCATGTCAATGTTATTCCTATTTTTTGTGCTGGTCTTATTTCTCACCGACGGAAATAAGAATTCCGCAGCATCAGTGGTATCTTTGTTCATGACCCGTTCCGTACATATTTAAACTGTTAATTTGCTACTGAAGTATTTTGAATTGTGTGTAAACGAGTAATGAAAATATGCCTAATTTATAAAATATGCAGTTTAATTGTAATCAATAAACGTAGGTTAAAAAATGACATATTTAATAAAGCACACAAGAGTATGGGAGTATTGGGTTATTGGACATACTCTCTCATACTCATATATTTATCGTTGTTTCATTAATGTTAATATCAGTGTTAACTGTAATTTACTAAATCATTTAGGTCAGTGCATGTGTTAAATTTCAGGTAAAAAATAAAACAGACATCCATTTAATCAAGTAGAGCGTTTCTCGCTTTTATCACTTTATTATACCTAATGAACAGTTCTTATATTCGAGCCGATATCAGTGTTAATGTTCACTTACAGTTGATTTCCATGCATTTGATATGAGATGAACCACCGGCTGTGTTGTTTCCCTAGTAGGTCTTTCCTCGACCCAACGCGTGGGCGGGATAACAGTTTTGAACAAGGTTAAGCGACTCTTATAATATATATCATGACAAATGTATCCGTTTGGTTTCAATTCAAGTGCAGACACCACTCTAACATATTTACAAATGTTTGTTTTACGATAATATATGATGGAGAACGACGATAACCTTGGGCGCTATATACCTATGCTTGCGAGTTTTGAAATGATAAATTATATCTGTCTCACGTATAAAGTTAAAGTGATTGCTGTCTGTGCAGTACAGTCAAACAATCTTCATAAAGCGGTGTAATGTTTAGGTAATGCAGCTGTGTTAGTGAAAGTTTATGTTTGAGTATGTTTTTGACAAAGCAGATTTATCATGCATATCAGCGTAGTTGCGTACTCAGTGCTAATGCAATTCCGCCTCAAAAAGGAACGAATTTGAACAGTATCAAATGTTCGGACGTAATAACATCAGCCTATACAACACAACACTGCATGCATGCTGACTAATCATTTTGATATAATATCTGAGTGTGGCTATTCAATAATCCTTAGCATATGCTGAAGTATGTGTACATCTCTTAAACAGGGTGCCGAAAGATTTTTATTTGTTGCGTTATTCTTCATTGCTTTCAAGCTGACGCGCGCTCTGATGAGGCTTATTGATTTAAAATTACTAAACTTACAAACGTATTGATAAATTATTGGACAAGTGTGTGGTTATGGCCATGCTTACTAGGTAAAGCTCCCAGTAGACTCCAGTTAGAAAGAACTCTTGTTTCACTGACCGTTCAAATGCTGTTATCCTATTATTTAAAGCCTTCGGGTTGGTATTTGTGTATGTGATGTTAATATGTTTGTCGCGACTTTCGCGAGTATTCCGCCGGATCATATCCAACGGATATAATCCTTTCGGATTGTGCACGTTTTTCTCGGGCGTTTCGGGCCCGAGTGGCGGGATAGAAAGGTATATAAGGAACGGTTTTATAGTGCCAAAAAAAGGAAGTTTTTCATTTTGGACAATGGATTATTAAAAACGTGAGTGATAAACGATTTATTGTGTATTATTTAGGAAAATCATTTAAGAAAACTATATTAAATTTGAAACAAATTAAAAACTGTAAAAATTAAACTGTGTTGTTTCTTGTGAGAACATTCAAAACCCAACCCCAATGTGGCAATTAAATCTCAGGGGGCAATAACTCAATTAAACTTCGCCATATTGATGGTGCCGGAACCCGGGACTATTAACCGGACATAATGAATACGTGTGCAGGTGGAATAATAAGTAATAAAATGTAATTTGAGTGCAAATAAGATGGATTAAAATTGTGTAGTGATGAAGTTATGCAGCTGGAATTTTCAGTGCTAAGCGAATTAGACATTAATAAGTTTGTCAGTGAATCAGGAATAAAGCAATAAGGAAATAAATTAAACAAAATGGCTGGGATTTCGTATTTAAAGGGAGTTAGAACAAGGTACAGAAATACCTTAGAGACCGAAATTGACAAAAGTGTTTTGTTAATAAAGTGTAACTTAGATACAAGTAACATAGATGATGTGCTTTCGAAGACAAGTAAGTGTTTAGAGAAACTAAAAACCTTTTCAGAAAAGTTAGAAATTCAATCTGGAAAATTAGCAAGTGCTCTTGATGATAGTGAAACAGAGTTAGTCAGTGCAATTATTGATGAGGACTGTAGCCTGTGTGATGAAGCCATATCGGCTTTACTCGATTTGAAAGAGTATAAAGCTAAACTCATTTCTAAGAAAGAACAGGATGTGGATATTAAGAAAGAAAAGGATGAATTAAGTCCGTTTGTACAGTTACAGCATGAACTTCAAAATATTGCTCATGCTCAAGTGAAACAACAACAAGAGTTTCTTGAACTACAAAAAAAAGAACAAAAACAGTCCCAAAAGAAAGCGTCAACTTCAGTTAGACTCCCAAAACTTGAGATGATTTCCTTCGGTGGTGATAGATTACGTTGGATAGAATTTTGGGATTCGTACGAATGTGCAGTGCATAAGAATGATCAATTATCAAAAGTGGATAACTTTAATTATCTCAAAAGCAAGCTCTATGGTGAAGCGCGAGGTGCTATAGCCGGATTAGTTATCAAACGAGAACTATGAGGTAGCGATTGGAGTACTGAAAGAGAGATTCGGTAAGACTCAACAAGTGATTGACTTACATTACAATAAATTGATAAATTTACACAGTGCAAATAACAATGTTCCCAGTTTAAGGAATTTCTTGGATAATGTTGAGCGTCATCTAAGGAGCCTTGAGGTTCTAGAACAGAACATAAATCAGGACGTATT
The DNA here is from genome assembly GCF_026914265.1 of Mya arenaria. Taxonomy (NCBI): domain Eukaryota; kingdom Metazoa; phylum Mollusca; class Bivalvia; order Myida; family Myidae; genus Mya; species Mya arenaria. The sequence goes on from NC_069124.1 coordinate 69,895,287, forward strand.
CATATCGATGATACGAGCAAAACTTCCTGAAGATGTGCTTCTTCAATTAGAAATGTTAAATGGTGCTGAAAGAAAATGGACAATAACTACATTAAGGAATAGACTGAGGGAATATATAGCTGCACGAGAAAAGTCAGACAAACGGCAGTTTGATACAAAACCAAAGATACCACAAAATAAATCGCTGTATCGTGGTTCGGAGACTGATCGAATACCAAATAAATCAAACTATGGTTATAAAGCAATAATTTCGGCTGAGGCTTTGGTTGCAAATACAAAGAAACTAACGCCGCAGCAATCAAAACCAAGTAAAGATTACTCGGAAATGTGTAGATACTGCGCAAAACATCACTGGAGTGACGAGTGTCTACAGTACCGGACACTCAGTGCGCGTAAACAAGTGCTTAAGGAGAGTTGTTTTAGATGCTTAAAGGTTGGACATAAAACAGCAGAGTGTAAGAAGAACAAAGTGTGTGTCTATTGCGGGGAGAGAAACAGCCACCATAGAAGTCTATGTCCAAAGCGCTTCAAGAGTTCTGAATCTAGTGTTCATTTAACGGAAGAGTTGCCAATGACACAAAAAGTGATATTCCAGAGGAAAACGTTCTTGTCTCTTCAGGAGAAATGGTACTAATGCAAACGGCGAAAACGGAAGTTAAAGATGCAAAAAGTGACAGACACAGAGTCGTGAGAATGCTCTTAGACTGTGGTTCTCAGAGGTCATATGTTTCGGAGGCTTTAGCTCGAAAATTAAACCTAAAACAAGAAGGAAAAGAGGAAATCAATGTTATGACGTTTGGTAGTGATAAATCCAAAGTTGTGAAAACAAAGATATCTACAATGGAACTTAAGTTAAAAACGGCTGATTATATGACAATATCGGTGAATAATGTGCCTGTGATCAGAGGAAATATTCAAAGGCAACCCATGAAAGGGCTATCCGAAAATGCCAATCAGTTGTTGAAATCAGTGGATTTGGCAGATGACATTGCCGAAGATAGTGAATTGTGCCAAATTGATCTACTCATCGGTAATGATTACTACTTGGACATTGTGCTTAGTCAAAAACTTGAAGTTCAACCAGGATTATATTTACTTAGTTCCAAATTTGGTTGGATACTTACGAGACGTACACAGGAAGGTGTCCATGACAGAAATGACGTCAACATGTTAATTATGACGTATGGTACAAAGTTTAATGAAATCACCGCATTCGTTTCCACCGATGATTGTTTACCGAAAGTGCCAGATTTAGAAGATTTCTGGAAAATCGAATCCATCGGAATCAATGATTGTCCAGCGCTTTCTAGTGACGAAAAAGCAATGTCAGCATTCAAAAATACGCTTCAATTCTCTGATGGACGTTATCAAGTCAAATGGCCCTGGAAGGACGAATCACAAGATCTACCAGTAAATCGCCAACTAGCTATGGGACGACTGCGTTCGACAATTGCTCGAATGAAAGATAAACCGGAGTTAATGATAAAGTACGACAGTGTGATAAAGGACCAACTGACCAAAGGTATCATCGAAAGGTCAACGCAAGGACTGGTAAAATGATACATTACTTACCACACCACGCAGTGATTACTCCGTTGAAAACAACCACGAAATTGAGAGTAGTCTACGATGCGTCGGCAACATCTAGATCCTGTGACAAGAGTTCGAACGAGTCCCTTTATAGGGGTCCTGTCATGCTTCATGACCTGTGCGGAATGTTGTTACGGTTTCGTGTTCACAACATTGCAGTTGTCGCCGACATAGAAAAGGCGTTTCTCCAAATAGGATTGCAACCAAGTGATCGTGATGTGACGCGTTTTTATGGATTAAAGATTGTGACAAGCCTGTAGTTAACAAAGATACGATCGAAGAATATCGCTTCTGTCGTGTCCCTTTCGGAGTTATATCGAGTTCGTTCCTTCTAGGTGCTACCATAGAATCTCATTTGGATTCGTACGAGTGCGAATTGTCTAAGAAAATTAAGAGTGATATATACGTAGACAATCTAGTAACAGGAGCAAGAAACATCACAGAAGCAATTGAGCTTTACAGCGGTACAAAGCAAATGTTCAATGAAGCCTCAATGAACATAAGTGAATAGATATCTAATAGTGTTGAAGTGAACACTGTTATTCGGGAATCCGATCGAGCTACTGAAAGTTTAATGAAGGTTCTTGGACACATCTGGGATACAAGCAGTGACACTTTTGGATTAAAGTCATCTACAGTGCTTGAAAAAGGTGTACAGACCGAAACAAAACGTACTGTTTTAAAGTCAGTGGCGTCAGTGTTTGACCCCTAGGACTTTATTCACCAGTTGTGCTACAAGGTAAATTGCTTATGCAAAGTTTGTGGAAAAAGCAAGTTAAATGGGACAGTGAGCTCGACGATGAAGACAAATGTTTGTGGGATGATATAAAGGCAAACTTGAAAGATATGTGAGTTCCAGATTCCAAGATGTGTGACATTAATTGCCAAAGATAGTGTGATTGAAACCAGCATTGTGTGTTTTTGTGATGCCTCTGCGAAGGCATACTCTTGTGTGATTTACCTACAGCAAGAAACCAAAGGTGATTCAAAGGTAGAATTAGTGTTTGCAAAAACAAGATTGGCTCCAATAAAGGAATTAACAATTCCAAAACTTGAACTTATGGCGGTTGTAGTTGGTGTAAGGTGCTATATACAGATGCAAAGTGTGTTTTACAATGGATTAAGGCAAAGACGGAAAAGTCAGTATTCGTCAGAAATAGAGTGGCCGAAATACAACACCACGAAGATATTACGTTTCAGTACGTACCAACCAATCAAAACCCAGCTGATATTGCAACCCGTGGGATAAGTGTAGAAAAATTGAGAGCAAATAATTTGTGGTGGCAATGGTTAAAAGGCCCATCGGTGCATCGAAATAAACAAAGATCAAGTGAAGTAGTAAGTGAAGCAAACAAAAACAATGAACAAGAAAGTGACAAAAAGAATGATCAAAAAGTGAAACTGAGAACGAACAAAAGAGTGAAATGGAGTTAGTGAGTTGTCCAAAGAAGAAATTTGATTGTGAAAAACCGTGCGTGTCACATGTCATAGATATAGAACGATTTTCACCCGCAACTAAACTGATACGTGTGACAGCGTACGTTCTTCGTTTTGTCAAAATACTTTGTAAGAAGACGAGGAAATCAGAGCTCGACGGATTAAACAGTTGTGACTTGAACGAAGCAGAGTTATTGTGGTTGAAATATACCCAAAGAAAACACTTTGGTGACGTCATAAGTGACATTGCAAACAAAACAAAAACAAGTAACATACAACGTCAACTTGGTTTATATTTAGACGAGATTGGCCTCCTTCGTTGCAAAGGACGATTGGAGAATTCAAATATCGGCTCGAGATATCCAGTGTTGATACCTAAAAAGGACAGATTCACGGAGCTTCTGATTGAACGGTCGCACAAAGATCTGTTACACAGTGGTATATCACAAACACTTCGTAAAGTTCGACAAAGATTTTGGATACCACAAGGGCAAACAAGTGTGAGATATGTTCTAAACAAGTGTTTCGTATGTCGACGAATAGAGGGTGGTCCCTACAAAATGCCAGAAATGCCACCCCTACCGAAGTCACGTGTTAATGAAAACCCACCATTTTCTCAAACAGGGTTAGACTACTTCGGTCCTTTGTTCATAAAAACAAACAGTGGTTCGCAAAAAGTATGGATTTGCCTGTTCACATGTCTAGTTACGCGAGCGGTACATCTCGAATTGGTGCAGAATATGACAACAGAGGAGTTTTTAATGGCATTTAGGCGGTTTATTTCACAGAAAGGCGTACCGACAAACATAATAAGTGACAACGCGCTCAAGTTCAAATCAGCAAACAAGACTTTAGAGAACGTGTTAAAATCGGAGGATGAGCAAAGCTATATGTCAAATAAAGGCATTCGTTGGTCGTTCATAGTTGAACTTGCGCCATGGATGGGCGGTTTTTATGAGCGACTTGGTGGATTAGTAAAACAAACACTCCGAAAAACACTCGGACGCAAATTGTTGACTAGCGTAAAATTGCAAACGTTATTGAAGGAGATAGAAGCCGTTATAAACTCTCGTCCGTTAGTATACGTTGGTGAAGACATTAACTCAAGCATCACGATAACACCATCTCACTTTATTTCACCAAACATGAATTTTAGTGTTCCAAACATAGAGTACAATGAAGACAGTGACTACAGTCCCAAAAATAAAAGTGCTAACGACCTTTTAAATATTTGGAAAAAGGGACAAAAACTGTTGTGCGCGTTTTGGAAACTTTGGCGGGATGATTATTTATTAAGTCTTAGGGAGCGAACTCAATATAAATTAAAAGGCAAACGCATTCAGTCTCAAAAGTCTCCAAACATAAATGATGTTGTCCTGGTCAAGGATGATTTACCACGTGGTTGTTGGAGATTTGGAAAAGTGAAATCTTTAGTGAAAAGCTCGGATGGAAATATACGATCGGCAAAACTTCAGTTGCCATCAGGTAGAGTTGTTGAACGTGCACTTAACTTATTATACCCCCATGAGGTTTCCGATCAAAATACGCAAACTAGTGACAGTTCTATGAATAAAAATAAAGGATTTAGATATGCAACCAAATCGCCCGGTGAGGAGGGCTGCAGAGTGCGCTAAGAAAAAGATCAAAGCGCAACTCGCAGAGTAAAGTGACATTGACTGTTGAATTTAATGTGATTATATTCGCTTAAAAGTAGGCAAGGCGTACTATAATCAATTAAGAGTCATATTGAATTGAATAACCAGCCTAGCAGATCAAAAGTTACAGTGGGTGTATATACGGTAATTGTATTACAATTGATCCGCCGGACTCAATAATTGTGCACGAGGAACTCGATTATAATGTGCATATGGTAATATAGAAAAGTCATTTCAGCCAAAATGTTTGTCTGTGACAGTTGTAATCGCTCTTATAAGTATAAATCAAATCAAAAGACATTCGAGAGAAGCATCTAGGTGCTGATCATTGGGAATGTTTAAACACGACGTGCAGTTCAAAATTCATAAGGAGGAGTTATTTGTATCAACATATGGTGTTAAAACATGGGATACCTAAGACGGAAGCTGTAAACATGTGTGTTAAGGTGTCAAGGTGTGGGACAAAACAAAACAAATATTATTCTGATGTCAGTGATGACGATTCTGTTTTTGAATTGATAAATGATATCAATAATAACAATTGTACATCCACATATTTGACGACGCTGTAGCTTCGTTTGATACGGGATTATTCGTTAGCAACCAAAGCACTGTAAAGGCTTCTGGAAGTGGTGTTGCTTCAAGCGCCGTGACTTCCGGTATGGACAAAAGAGAGCCGTCGGATAGTGATTCATCTTTCGGTACACAAGAGAGTCGTCGGATAGTGATTCATCTTCCGGTACAAAATCCGAAAGTCATGGTTCATCTGACGAATCTTCTGTTGGTGAAGACACTGACAGTAATGTTGCCAATAATGATTCCAGCGCCGTCACTTCCGGTATGGACACCAGTGAGTCGTCAGAAAGTGAGTCTTCTTCCGGTACGAACACCGGAAGTAATGTTGTCGACAGTGTATCTTCAAATGATGTGAATAGTGTTCATGATGTCGAAAGTGTGTCCCAGGATAATTCAGGATCAGCTAATAATGATGATGAAAGTGCTAAGACCGTGAAAGAGTGTTATTCGCCAGAGGTAGTATGGATCAGTGATGACGAAGAGTGTAGTGCACTAGTGCCTTTAAATAAGTGTATTATATATATAAAAAAGAAAAGAAAAAGTCTGGATTTTAATTTAATATGAAAATGAAATTGCCAGGTAGCAATCAGAAAGTGTTTAAAACAATTGAAACATTAAAAATTATGTATTGCTAGGTAGCATTATGAAACAGTATAAGCTTAGAATTTAAACGTCATTGTTTGTTATGTTCTCAGTAAGCATATAATATCTATATTGTTTGTAATGTTGTTAATATGTATTTGATGTGTCAATGTTCATATAAACAGATGCAGTTCTTGATATTAATACATATGTATTAAATTGTCGGCGGATATAATCCTTTCGGATTGTGCACGTTTTTCTCGGGCGTTTCGTGCCCGAGTGGCGGGATAGAAAGGTATATAAGGAACGGTTTTAGAGTGCTAAGAAAGAAGTTTTTCATTTTGGACAATGGATTATTAAAAACGTCAGTGATAAACGATTTATTGTGTATTATTTAGGAAAATCATTTAAGAAAACCATATTAAATTTAAAACAAATTAAAAACTGTAAAAATTAAATTGTGTTGTTTCTTGTGAGAACATTCAAAACCAAACCAATGTGGCAATTAAATCTCAGGGGCAATAACTCAATTAAACTTCGCCACACAAGGAATGAAAGAAAATGTCAACTTTGCAACACTCTCGAGGACGAATTTCATTTTTCCTTAGAATGTCTTATATATCATGAATTACGAAAATCATACATACACCGATATTATTGGCGTCGCCCGAATATTATAAAATTCACTGAACTTCTTTCAACGAATAACATAAATATCATACACAAATTATCGTACTATATAATTAAAGGTTTTAAAACACGACAAAATACATACTATAATTGACACTTTCCTCCAAATGTAAGATTTAGAGATATATCTGTTATGAAATGGATATTTTAAAATTACGTGAATAAGGTAATGCTTCTATAAATCATTATTTAACCGAATTAACTTTTTCACTTGTAATTTTATTGTTAGATATAATATATTCCGTTGATAATTGTATTGGATAGCATCTTCTCACATTCAATTGTTAATCGTTTTGAAAACATCTATTTATCCGATATAGAAATTGATGAAAAATGTATAAGATAAGTATTATCATTTTGCATACCGGAAATGTTTTATTCTCTATATTATTGCTGCAGGAGTCATGCGACCTGATGTTTTGCGATGAAGAGGAAGAAGGCCAGATCGCCGCAGCCTTAGATCGTCCGCTTAGGGACGTTGTCGGCGCCAGCGCCCTCAACGTCGACCCTGACACAACGGTGGACGTGGAAGTATTGAACGTTGCAGATATGCGGTATTTTATTGCTGTATATATTTGCTTTTCATATGAAAAGTTCCACCAGAGTCAAATAACATTCTTATAGGCAGGCCAAATCGACTCAGTCTTAATATAAGATTGCCCGCGAAGGGACTTTGTCGGCACCAGCGTCCTCATCGTCAACCCTGTTACAAAGGTGGACGCGGAAGTGTTAAACGCTGCAGGTATGGGGTATTTTATTGCTGTGTGTGTTTGCTTTTCATATAAAATTGTTCCACCAGGGTCAAATAACATTCTCAGTTCCGCATGTCCGCAGTAGAAAGTGATTGCTACAATGTCAGATGGACCATATCGACTTGAAAGAATGCGCCCTTCGTAACATCGCCGTAAGATACAAATCCGACAAACATTCCGACGCCGTTGCTAAGGCAATCACCGCTCTCACTATTGTCACCGCCCGAAGATAAGAAGAAGGTACTGCAGAACTTTGATACACATACTCTAAGCATTTAAAAGCTGTTGAAAATAAATTGGACCCAAAATATATCTTGAATAATTTGAAAGATTTAACACATTCAAATAAATGTAATAAAATAAACTTACCAACACAATTGGTTGTAGATAATAAGTTATCAACGGAAAATGATACAGCATTAATGAATTGAATAATCATTTCATAAACATGTCAAGTATACTTGAAACAATACCGTTTAGACATGAAAATTGTGATGCTCTAAAAAATCAGTTGATATAAAACTGGGATATAAAAAGTTTTGTTTAGAATAAATTACTCCCTTAGAAGTAAAACATATTATACTTATAGATAAACTTGATTTACATAAATTTACCGGTTTCGATATAATAACACCAACTTTTGCCTCTATTATATATACTAGTATCAGGAAAGAAATATTTCCTGATAAATTGAAAACTGAACGAGTGACACCATTATTAAAGAGGAACCAAACAATTATCGACCTTTTTCAATATTACCTACAATATCTAAGATTTTTGAAAGACACGTAGCTAAGCAACTTCAGTCTTACTTCCAAGAAACTAATATAATATTTAATAAACAATCAGGGTTTAGGGAAATAAATGTATTACAGCATTGATTAGTTTAATAGATGCGTATATTAGAGATGTAGATAGTGGCAAGCTCATTGGAACTGTTTTTCTTGATCGCAGTAAAGCATTTGATTTAGTGGATCATGAAAGTCTTTCGCACAAATTGAAACTGTACAACGTGTTGGTGTTCTTTTCGTCATACTTAAGTAACAGAAAATAGTCTGTAAAGGTCGGAGATATACAATCTGAATTACTCACTGTTATTTCTGGTGTACCTCAAGGGTCCATATTGGGTCCTTTATAATTTATAATATATATATCAATGATATTGCTACATGCATTAATAAAATGATGTTTTGCAGATGATACTACATTGCATGAGGCGGGAAGTAGTCTCTTAGACGTTGAACATAAGCTTCGAAGTAATCTGATAGTATGTTATTGCATCCAATTAAATCAAAATGCACGGTCATTGGAATATCATTTAAAACGAAACGAGCATCCGACTTGCATCGAATAATAAACGAAACTTCATTAGAAAATGTAAATGCCATAAAACTACTTGGTATTTACATTGATAATAATAAATCTCAAGTGGCATTTACAGATAGAGTTTGTCTGTAAAAAAGTAAACTCAAAAGTTTCGCTATTTAAAAAAGTTGTCTTTTTTCAGTCTGATCAGATGAAATATATGCCCATATATATTTCTGTTATTCGATTAATGTTCTCATATTTGGGACAAAGGCAATGGTTCAAATGCAAATACAATAAACATTTTACGAAGAAGAGTGGCAATAATCATATTAAAAAGACCAAAGCGGTCTTCATCTTGTGGATTGTTGCAAGAGTTAAAATGGTTAACAATAACAGATAGATGTAACTATCATACTGCCGTACTTGTATATAAAAACCATGCATAATATGGTACCAACATAAATGTCAGATCTTTCTTAACATTTTCAAATGATCAATTCTTTAAACTTAGATCAGTTTCAAAATTACACTAAGATCAGTTTCAAAAACGGACCTTATTTGTAATATGTTGCCTAGAACAAATTACCTCAAGCATTCCTTTCATATAACAGTGTGCACGTATGGAATGAAATACCTACAGAAGTCAGAAATGTCAACAAATTGGCAACGTTCAAATTTAAGTATAAAACTTTTCTTTTGCATAAACATTTAAACGTTCTAATAAAGACTTGTAATCCGACTGAATATATTAAAACAATTTATGAAAACGTTATATTCATTATTATATTTCTCAGCTATTGTAAAATAAGTTGGGTTTTTGTCGGCAAATGCTTGAAATGATACATGTGTTACCATGGTTTATTATTCATTAATACTTCATATGATTTATTTTTATCTTCATTTGCGATTTGAATGGTAGTATACATGTGTGAATTGTGTACTTATGTTTAACAAAATTAACATGTTTAATTATTCATTAATGCTTTATATGACTTGTTGTGTTTTTTAATGATATTTGAATAAATGCTTTGGTCCTGTGCTTTCTGAAGATCATTTCACTAATCTTACTGACGTTGAAAAATTGGCTTTTTACATAAATAACAAATAATGCAGTAAGCGAAGTAAACTGTGAAAGTTATAAATGCTCTAAGAAGTACATGCACTATAAGCATAGCATTTACACTTGTATTAATATGTCTTATGTCGTTAAATTTTGTATTAAACATATGTTTCAACATAGCATAAACGACCAAGTATCTTCATTTATATGAAGGATGTTAGATAAACACGTTAGCTGTTCGATGTTCTGGAAATGATCATGATTACTTTAATTTTTTAATAGTACACACTATTTGCTAAAGAGAAACAGCACCGCGACCTACATTAACTATATATGCTAATATATGCATCAATGCTTGAGAAATGTTAACATTAAGATTGGCCGGGTGTTATCATCATTTATATTTGTATTGTGAATGTCATTTGTGTTATGCACATTCTCTATAATAAACAACTTACTTACTTACCTACTTCATACAAATACAAATACATTTGTATAGCGCAAAAAGTATTGTTCAATATTCGATTGCGCTTCACACAGTTCATGCGCTATTTCACACAAGGTATATACAGTCATTTACACATAAAATCTGGTAGGCTCCTAATTATAAAACAGTCCAAACAAATACGTTTTCAGTTCCTTTCTAAAAGTAGGTTCACTTTTATGTGTTTTATGTCTCTAGGAAGAGCATTCCACCATTTTGGCCCAACCACAACAAGTGATCTGTCAGCAATTCTGGTTCTGGTTCTTGGAACAATAAATTGAATGTCATCAGAAGATCTTAGTCTGTATTTTCCCTGAACACGGTTTAACAAAGACCTCAAATAAGAAGGAGCTTCTCCCTGCACAATACGGAACACATTGACAAGAATTTTAAACATAATTCTTGCCCTCACAGGTAGCCAGTGAAGGGATTTGAGGACTTCGGTAGTTGGATGACCGTATGGTGTGTTGGTCACAACTCTTGCTGCTTGGTTCTGAACTTTCTGAAGTCTGTTAATCTGATAGGCAGGAATTTCCGTAAATAATCCATTGCAAAAGTCAATATGAGAATGAATAAGGCCGTTCACCATTATCTCTGTTGATCTTTGTGAAAGGTGTTTACGAATTTCTTTCAGATTTCTAAGCTGAGCATGCGCAATCTGACATTTTTTCTGATATGCATGTCAAAATTAAGCGTACTTTCCATATGTACACCCAAATCTCTGACATTATTAACACATTTTACTGATGATCCACCAACACTCACACTCGAAATGTTAAGTTTTGCTAGCTGATGTTTAGTGCCATACATGATAATTTCTGTTTTTGAGTTATTCATTTTCAACTTAAAATTTGTCATCCACACAATTATATCATTGAGACAATCATTAAGCATTTCAAGCACATTCGCCTCATTTTGTGCATTTCCAGCTTGAATTCTGAAAGCAATTTTATGATCATCAGCATACCCATAAAGTCCAGCTGGGTATTTTTGTACAACTTTGTTCAGAGCAGCAATATACATGGTAAAATAACTGGGCCTGCACAGGACCCCTGTGGTACACCGAACTGCAGCTGTTCTGTGTTGGAAGATGTGTTCTCAACAATAACTTTCATTGTCCTTTCAGTTAAATAGGAATTTATCCAGTTCAAAGGAATACCTTTAATACCAAAGTCTTCCTGAAGAATTCGAAGTACAATTGGAATATCCACTGTATCAAAAGCTGCACTGAGGTCAATCATGACAACGATAGTAACTTTATTGTTGTCAAAGCATCCAATAAATCACAATACATTTTCATCATTGCAGATTCGACACCATGACCCTTTCTGTAAGCGCTTTGATATGACGGAAGAAGTCTGTTTACTTCGATGTGATGAGTAATTTGTTGTAATGCAGATTTCTCAAGGATCTTTGATAAAAACGACAAGTTTGACACAGGCCGATAATTTTTAAGTTCTAGAGGGAGACCCTTTTTCTTCAATAGAGGCTTTATCACAGCACGTTTCCACTCTGTTGGAAACACCCCAGATGATAATGATCTATTTACAATTTCTGTCACAACTGGTATAAAAATATTAAGATTGTCTTTCAACTTTGGTGTTGGAATAACATCTAGTTCACAAGTTGTTGGTTTTGATCCTTGGATAAGTTTCATGACATCATTTTCTGAGAGTGGTGTGAACTCAGTCAAAATTGTGCCACCCAGAGGCTCGTTTAATGATACAGACCCGATATGTGCCGATTCAATGGTTATATTATCTAAGTCATTTCTCAACCTGGCAATTTTGTCAACAAAGAATTGCAAAAATTCGTTGGCTAGAGATACATCATCAGTATGCGGTGGAAGTGGATTGTCCTTTGTACGACCGAGCAGACAGGCAGTCACCCATATAACTTTTTCACATCGCCCTCTGCCCCACTGATTTTAGACTGATAATATCTATTTTTTGATGTTGTCACTGCAGTAGTGTAGCTGTTTCTAACCTTTTTATAAATATTTTCCATCAAATTTGATTTGTCAGACTGGTAAATACTTTCTATTGACCTTTTAAACTGCTTGAGGGATTTCAGGTATCCAGAATACCATGGTACATTTGGTCTGCAAATAACAGTTCTCTCTTTGAGTGGAGCATGCTTATCAATTACATCTGAGGTACTCTTGGTAAAGTTTGTAACAAGTTCATCAACATTTGAAAATCGTTCTAAAAGTAGATTCAATTCAGAGATGTCTTTCTGAAAAGCTTCTTTTGACACTGATTTCCAGTTTCTGCTTTTGACAGTTTTAACAAGTAGAGGAGGACGACACTGTTCAACATAACAACTAACGAAGCAGTGATCAGAAATAAAATAGTCAGTCAGAGGTTCAGTTACATCTGAGAATTTATCTCTTTTTCTTGTAATGATCAAGTCCAAAATATGCCCTTTGATGTGTGTAGGTCTCTTAACTCTCTGCACAAATCCAAATGTGTGAAGACACTTCATGAACTGTTTGGTATAACAATCTGATTTATTGTCTTAGTGGATATTAAAGTCACCCATTAACACCAAAGGTTCAGATATCACTGAAAGTTGCTCCAACAAGTCTGAGAATTCATCTATAAACATTGCTTGTGTAACTGGGTGCTTCTCAGAGTATGGCGGTCGATAGATACCAATTATCAGGAAAACAAAGTTGTTTCTATTTATCTTCCACTCAACATACTCAAAGGACTCAAAAGTTTTGCAAGAATTGCGTGACACTTTTAAGTTGTCTCTATATAACAGGGCTATTCCGCCTCCTTTTCGCTCAGGTCTAGGGACATCATCAAAACGATAACCATCCTGTGACAGTTCTCTCCGTACAACATCATCACCATCAGCATGGAGCCAAGTTTCAGTAATCACACAAAGATCAATGTTCTGCTCAAAAATATGCTGTAGTAGGTCAGACGATTTTCCTCGAATAGATCTTGTATTGACAGTTGAACATTTGAGCCTGCTTTTTCTTGTTTCATTTAAATAAATTGTTCTGTCTAGTTTTATCTGTGTTAAGTTCTTCAAGTGAACACCATCATTATAATCCTTGATCCTCGTCCTGAGGCGACCAGCCCTTTTACCTCTGTATACCAGTATACCAAATTCTTTCAGCCTTGTTAACACTTCTTTGTCTAATTTAATTGACTTTCTCGGTGGTGAGCGAAAAGTCAGTAATTGCTCAGTACTGTACTGTATAACAGTAAACGGCTTATTCATTGTGAGAGCTGATAATCTGTCCACCATGTAAGTTGAGATCAATGGGGTGGAACACCCTTCTTTGTTACATTGTCTTTGTTTCAGATGCAGATTTCTATGTAATACAATTAAAATTCCTAAGAATAATTTCACCAGCATATTTAATATATATTCATAACACTATAGTCCAAAATTCCAGTTTTTACACACAGTAATTCCAACAGAAAATGCAAATTATTCAGAGAACAAAATAATGCAGCCTACACCTGGCGCAATAATACCTACAAGTATTTTCATAGTATGTGTACATGTGTGTGAATTGTGTAGCTAATGGCATTATGTTTTAATTTAGAAGGCCATATTGAAAATATGATGTTTTATTGTTGACACTGTAATTATATCATAATGTGTTACCATCTTAAAATAATTGCAGATTCTGAAGTGCCAAGAAACTGCGCATGGCTCCGGCAAGTGGTCAAGAAATCCGAAACCGGTTAGTGCAGCTCCGAATCCCCCATTTCAGGAGAATGGAGCTGTCAGTCACCCCTCTAGGACGTGCTGGTGTGTAAATGATTCAATAGATTGACTATCACACTAAATCAGTTATAATTAAGGGCCTTCCACAGTGCAAAAGTGGGTGGGGAAGGCTAAAAATTATTACGTTTCAAAAATTCGTGTATCATTTAGTTGGAGGAACAATCTTTTTAAGAAGTAAAATATACATCCTTTGTTTCGGGGTATTAAGGGGTTGGCCAAATTTTACGAAACAAGATTTTACATGATTTTGGACCAGAAAGAGTTTGCATTTTTTCGAACAGTCCGTCGACATTATTTTCTTCAAAGTCATCGTTTAAGATTACAAATAAAATAGGCATTGCTCACGTTTTCTTATCAATATAAATTCAATTGATTAACTCCCTGTTGCTCTTGGTGATACCATAGTTTTCTCATTTTGTCTTTTTATTTTGAAAAGCAAACTAGTCTCATACAGGTTTGTATCTGGAACAGCCTGTTGGTTTTCTACCACGCTATACAACTAAGCTTCCGAACATTGTGACCCACCTAACCAGGCATTACAATCCCATGTTCACATACACTATATACCGGTATGTAGTAACTATACAAATTCAAAGTCAGTTATTGACCTTTTAACAATAGCTGACCCTTGAGCTCTACTTGAAGAGTTATAATGTTGACCTGAACGGACGATCATGGGCAGTGGCAAATCACAATAGCTCACCATTAAAAATAAACATGTGCAGCTAAGTTATTGAAATTAGACTCCTGCCCTGTTTTGTAAAATACAAAATTTGAGCAAGCCCTTAAAGCATTTTACTAGAGCAGGGCTGCTGGCTTGTGCTTATTTCAACAGTGTTCACACCAAGATGGTACATGTATCTGAAAAAGATCATTGATAGGAACAAGTCAACACTGCCAAATCGTTTCTTTAAAAGTTTCAAATAGCTATTTTTATTTTGGCATATAGGCATTCAAAGCAAAGAAACGTCCATTCATAATTATAACAACAGCTTTTGTTATAGAACGGTTTATATTCAAGTACAGTTAAAAGTGTCTCTCAAGCATAAATGTTAAAATGTTTTGTAGATAAAAGCATACAATTGTAAGCATACACATAGTATTAAACAACATTACACAAAATAAAACCAACAATTTCTTCTGTTTTCAACAATGAATATATTAACAAATGCATATATTACAATGAACAGTGCATAAGGACTAAAACAATCAGTCATAAAAAAGTAATACCACTGAGAGACAGCAGCTAATTTAACATTACTTAAAAATGTATCTTACATTCTTCATTTATATAAATAAAAATCTAATTACAACAGTTAATAAAGTTAACGCATATTACCTTAAAAAATAGTTAGTGGTCAACATAATATTTTGTTCATTGGGAAGGCAGTGTACTTCAAATTTGCCAAAACCTCTATTTCACTGTGTGGGAACGGACACCGGATACTGTTAACGCTTATCTACCGTATCAACAAATGAAACAAGTGTTTTAACTAATAGCTGAATGCTAAATTTGGCCTATGGTATACTTTAAAGTGGTTATGATTTAGCAGACCTCGAAAAATGTTTCTTCAAATCTGAGATGATCACCTCAAAACTTACAGAATTTCGACAAGTTTAGATATTTTTAGGAAATATATGGAAATAAATAAAAATTCTGAATCGAAGGATTTCACAAGCATAAGTTAAATATATGCCCTTAGAAATGTTCACAGTACTGTACTGGGGATAGCCGTATTATGTACTGCGGATAATTTCACAAAGTTGAGAAATGTGTCCTGGTGATAACATGTAAAATGGGACAAAAATTGATAGTAACACTGTTAATATACAATATACATGTATGTCTATTTCGAACTTTCAAATAATCTGCAAAAAGTGAGAGTACAATATGATGAGAAATTATTGAGCAAACTTTAGTTAACAATGAGTTTGATCCATGCTCTCCTAAATGTTTGTTGTAACAACTGGCAATGTAACCTTTAAACTGTTAAAGATAAGCCCTTAGAAATGTTCACAGTACTGTACTGGGGATAGCCGTATTATGTACTGAGGATAGTTTCAAAGTTGAGAAATGTGTCCCGGTGATAACATGTAAAATGGGACAAAAATTGATAGTAACACTGTTAATATACAATAAACATGTATGTCTATTTCGAACTTTCAAATAATCTGCAAAAAGTGAGAGTACAATTTGATGAGAAATTATTGAGCAAACTTTAGTTAACAATGAGTTTGATCCATGCTCTCCTAAATGAACGTATATATGCAAGATGCTTAAATATCAGGGTTGGTCACAATCCATACTTTCTCACTGAAGTGAACGAGTAGAGACCATTATTCTGTTCTCAGTAATAGCAACATCGACCCAAGCTTAGAAAAAAGCTTCACATGTTCCGAATTTGATCAAAATATCTCATTCCTTACTGATGACTTTCAGTGTGCAAAAACGTACCTACTTGATTTACATAGCAATACTATATATAGTCTCGTTATTCTTATTACATCGTTACTATCCTCAGTCCACTTAATAGCTATCCCCTGTGCAGTTATTTATTTGCTTCATCTATCCCCAGTACACTGCCAGGGCATCAAAAGGTATTAATATCTCCGTAACAACAAATCATATCATATTGATATCTTACACATTACTAGATAATGTAATTACAATGAAATCGCTCGAGTTTTATTCTTATTTTCAATATGTTGATTTATGTTGAAATCGTACCACAAAAATGAACATTTGTGAGCGATCATGCAACTTTCGGCGAGAATTGGGCTATTATACAAAAGAGGACACACATTTCCATCATAGTCGTATATTGCACAGGGTCAAGTTATTTGAAACTCTTCGATTTTGATAAATATAACCATAACATACAAAACATGATAGAAAACTTTCCATGTGTCAAAATCAAACGCTTATCGATTTATCACTTTTTGAGCTATATCCGGTGTCCGTTCTCACACAGTGTATTTTAGTAAAACAAGAGTCAGCCATTCTTGATTGTAATTAGGTAAAGCGGTAGATAAAAACATAGTAAGTGGGTAGTTTACACAATATTATGCTGAACACTAAAAAAGTTCAAGGTTGTTAGTATGAACATATACAAAATAAGCAAATTCGTTGAATTGATATCCCTGGTAGATTAGGCAATAGATTGCATTAAAATCATGTGTTGGTGAAACATTCCAATCAAACCAAGCAATACGACAACAGAATGATGGACTCGAATGAGCATTGGATATGAGAAATGAGTTTTTTGCAACTGTTAGAAATAAAAGAATATCATATATAGTGTAGCATTAAGATTTGACCCAGTAACCTTGAGTTTGACCCCACATTACCCAGTTTCAAACTATTAAAGTATTATTTCATCAAGGCCAGATTGGACAAGTAATATTGCAAAATATAAAGCCTCTAGAGTATTCCCAAGGTTTTTCAAGATTTGACCTAGTGACCTAGTTTTTGACTGAGTTTTTTCAAACTAAGCCAAGATTTCATCAAGGCAATTTCTGATTAAGTTTAATAAAGGTTGGATTGGATACATTGCCTTTTTGTTCACTGGTTTTCTTTAAAATTTGACCTAACGACCAAGTGCTTGAACCCCATGTAACCCACTTTTAAAATCTACCAAGATACATCAAGAGGAACACTCTGACCACAGTTTGAACAAAGACCAATCAATACCAATATTTGGTTTCAGACATGTTTTTTGAAATATTCGACATAGTGACCTAGTTTCTGACCTCATGTGACCAAGTTTCAAACTAGTCATTGATTATATCAAGGAAAACGTTTTGATTCAAGTTTTATAAATATAGAATCAGAAATTTGGAATTTATAAATTGAAAAATAAAGGGCCATGATTAGCATTTTATGCAAAATAGAGTTATCTAATTTGAGTTCCATTGTATAAAGTCTTGATGCAATACATCAAGTAGTTGATGATATATTAACTTATGTATGCTTACATGCAAAACCATAACCAGAATTTCTAAGTCAAATAATAAAGGCCCATTATTTGCATTATATTCAAATAAGTGTTATCTAACTTATTAATTAAGTAGGTTGGATAGTTGGGAATACATATCTAAAGTTTCAATGCAATACAATTTGCTGAGATAATGACCTAAGGTGCTTACATGCAAGACCTTAACCAAGGTGTGACGCTGACGTCTATGTTTGGGTGAGTAGTATAACTCTCCTTATTCTTCAAATAGTCGAGCTAGAAATCAATTTATATTAATATGTGCACGGACCTATTGTCTGTGATTTACAATCAGAACATATCCAAAGATGTTGCGTTCTTCAGAAATGTTCATTTAAAAAATGGAAGTTGAGGTGTAAATAGGATAGATTAAAAACCTAAAAAAGATTGTTCAGAGGTAATTGATACTTGTCAGATTAAGAACATTACCTAAAAATGCAAGTCATAATATAAGTAGATGGTCAATAAAGAATAAATTAAGAACACCTTCACATTTCAAAATCAAGGGAGCACACTACAGGTAAGTTAAACCTACATTGAGCTGTTTCTTTTATATATCTTAACACTAGGAACTATCTTGTGAATATCCACTGGTCCTTTCAGTGAAATACGGAAGTTCAAGTATGTGTGTATCCAATGATGCTCTGTAAATGACACATTCAGTGGCTTTCTCTTACCACCCACTCGCTTAAGTGTAACACAAGCTTGTTTCTGTATGTCAGTCAATTTGTTAAAATTTGAGCACTGTATTCTAAACCAAAAATGTTTTGAGGGGTCGATAGTGGGAAAAAATATTCTGCAGGGGCAAGATATACGCCATTATCATTGATGGGTTCTAAATGTGTTTCATCCGTATACCTTCTATACACATTGGTCAAAAAATGTGGACCTGTGCTGTCCAATACATTCCACATATGAGAAAAATATGGCAAATTGTCAATAAGCATTTTCATGAAGGGATGTCTTGGCCTGCATCCCATAAGCGCATTGATAACAAGATGTTCAAAGTTGCCATAAAGTATTGGATGTTCGTAGGGCTCCTGAGGAACAAAGCAGGCATACTTTCGCAACATTGGGTCCAGATTCTGCAGACTTTCAACATCCATGTCAGCGTACACTCCTCCAAACTCGTACAGTATAACATATCTAAGGGCGTCAGCCCTTCGTATGCCCTCAGTGTAGCTATCAAATGTCTTCAACAAAGTAGGGTGTCTTTCTTTTATCAATTCCCTAGCACTCTCATCGGTCCAAAGATAATACTGATAATCAGTATTTACTTTTAACCATGACCGTACCCAACTGGTTAGTTTCATGGGAATGTTGGTATCTTTCCAAGTCTGGTGTATAATTCTGGGTACCCTTACTTCCCCACTAGAAGGGAATATTTCAAACTCCTTCAGGTACAGTGGTTGATAGTTCGAAATCTCTGTATCAGTCAAAGGCAGATCCAGACTCTTGTAGTCACCATGTTCGTGTATCTGCTCGAACTTGATGATGAAATGCATCACGGTGATGATAATGACACACAAGAACAAAGTTTTGGTTGTGTCCCTCCGGCACAATGCCTCCATGTACCGTGCCTTGCATGCCATAGTCTCTGAAATGAGAAATCACTAATATTGTAGCATGCATTGTTACACGACAAGTTTGCTTTATATAATATAGTTTATTCATCTATGTATTAAAACTTTTTGTACTTTTACCAAGACACTCATTCAATAAAAATTATACATACAACATTACTAGAAACAAGAACACATTGTCACATAGAACTAGTTTTATTAATTTTAGTCCTCTATAATTATAATCCATGTTAAAGTCAGCAGTTTTAAGTATTAACCTAAAGTTATCCAAAGCAGAGGTTTACATCAGTGTGCCCCTGTGTACAAATTAAGAATCTAAGGTCTCTTCACATATTGATAGTTCGCTAATATGTACATGCATGCAGGTACGATCCTTCAAACATTAAACTGTTAAAAAAGATAAGCATTTGAGGTTTGAAGACATTGCATAGTGGCAAACAGTGATGATGAGTTCAGCCAAAATCACCAATAGCTTTCTTAATCATTCAAGTTTCAGGAACATAAAAAAGTGATGGGGTTGTGAGGGTCACATGTCAAAGCTGCAAAGAGAACGTGCCTTGTGTGACGGATGGAGTAGAACATTTTATTTGCAAACAATTGTACAAGTACAATGTACATTCCATTATGATAAACAGGGAAAATCTGTGTTTCTTTTAGGCATAATGTATTTTAGTTTGAATTTACTACCAAAAAAGATTATCATGATAACTATGAAGATATTTTCCTTTAAAGGTCTCAGAACAAATGTAACACTAATTATAACAAAAAATAGTGTGTTTTTACATTGGTTAAACTATACCAATATTCCCAAACCGATCATTGAGTAGTCAAATGACCAGATGTTAACCATTTAATACTTCATTGTAAATTGTCATGATTTGCTTGAAATATTATCTTTATGTGCACTCAGCCATTGTGAATGCATTCACTCATCAAATATTAATATTATATATTGATATTGAGAGATGAATGTGAAAAGTGACATTAAATTTAAAAAATGATGGAAGAACCATTTTGCTGTCACTCCTAGACATGTAATTAGTAAGTGTCAGCAGGTGGTAAAAACAAATATACAAGAAAAGGTTCTAAAAACAAAATCAAATATGAAATTAATACTTTGCTTGATCCTATTATAAAGAGCATGAGATTGTTCGAAAAATTCGGACAAGATGTTCTTTAATTATAAAGATTGTAGGGTTTGAAACTTCATTTTGTCAAGCCTCTGATTGAGTAGACAACCACTCAGCTAGTAAATGTCTTTTAGTAAGCAAATTTGGTCAGTGGTTGTGATGCTGCAACTGACCATATTCACTTTCATAAATACAAATACTATAACCTATACTTCAGGTTGGCTGACCAAAACAAATAAGTTATAAAGGTTTAACAAAAAGTTGGTATCAAGCATGGTAAACATTTTATTTTGTCATTTTAATGAAAAAGAAAATGAAGTATTAAATAACATGTGCAACAACAAGAAACGCTGAGTAGGCTGAGGCAAATCATACACATTAGTAGAGAGAAAACAGATATGCAAGGAGAGTTAGATGGAATCAAACAGCAAAGACCCCACGCAGGTTGAGAACTAAACCCCAACATTTCCCTTGTGATTAGTTTCTATCAAACTACAAAATATTAAACCTCAAATATTCTAATGATTACATACCATTAAGTATAATCAGCCTGCAAACACATCCAAAATAAGCACTTAAATACACACCTTATCTACCGTGCATTTAAGCCAATACAATTTAATTGCCAGGGCAATACAAGATCAGACCTTAAGTATTAAATCGTTAAAATGATCTAGTTAAAAAATGGTACCAAACACAGTCCAAAGTTATACATGCGTTTTAAGTAAATGTTGTCAAAAGCAACTTAACAGCAAAATATTTTCTTCATTGACCTTCAATATTGTTTAAAACTGTTGACATAAAGTCATTGTTGTATTAAGCAATTTATCTTTCCTCCAACTTTCATCAATATTCACACAGAACTATTAAAATGAGAGAGACAGCATTTTTTTCTATTTTAGTGACCTTGACTATGACCTTATGGTCCAAAGAGCATTCT
This sequence comes from Mya arenaria, assembly GCF_026914265.1. NCBI lineage: Eukaryota > Metazoa > Mollusca > Bivalvia > Myida > Myidae > Mya > Mya arenaria. The sequence continues at coordinate 69,916,816 of NC_069124.1, forward strand.
TAATATACTTTTTCATTGCAGCTGCCTGTATATCTATATGTTGACAATTGACCTACTGATCTCAAAAACAGTTAAGGTTCATCTACTGCTCAAAGACATTCTACCACTGCAGTTACATGGTCCCCAGAGGTAAAACTCTCCACGCCAGTCTACTGACGGACCAACCTACCATACAACATTGCAAACCTTTATTCACTTTTTTCAAAAGGGGGCATAAAATTAATTTGATCCAACGCTATTAAACATACATAAATATTGATTTGAGCATATAAGTAATTCTTGTACATATTTGGTGTAAAAAGGGTATAGTGTAGTTTTATTATAAATAAATAATCATTATTAATTAATTTACTTACTTTTCTCCATTGGTCACTAGATATTTTCAGAAAGCAGTTTCATCCAGGCAAGTAAGAGTCACCTGTGACTAAAAATAAAATAAAAAAACTTAGTAAAAATATTTAGTTGTATATAAAGCAATTAAACTCTACTTTTCTGACTAGGCAGTAAGTGTTAAATAATTACCATTATCATTTTCAGTGATATAAGTTTCTTTGATGGTTTGAAAATGTGATGTACCATAAAGAATTTAGTAAACTTTTTATTTACAGTTTGGAACAAAACTCACTCTGAATAGCCAACTAGAGCAATCAAAGGAATTATTACTACATCTGCTTTAAAATGACAAACACCATGAGTTTTAAACTCTGCTGTATACATGTGATTAATTAGACAAATGATCATGTCGAAAAATTAGGATGAGTCTCATGGATTCAACACTGACTCAAATAGTGGAGGCCCTTATAGTTGATTTTTCAAGATATCTTTTTATTAATCAATGGACACAGCTTTATTTCCAATGACTTTTAAACAAGTAAGTCTTTAAAAAGATTTTATCAGGGCCTCATAAGGTGAAGGCAATTATAATCATCAATCTTGTACATCTAACAGAGAAAGCTATATAAAAATCATCCTAAATTGTCTTCAAGAACCATCTAAGATTCCTTGGATAAAACAAGATATAATAATCGTCATAGTTCTGAGTGGGAATCAAACTTGGAACCCTCTGATTATGAGTATGAAATAATGATATGCTAACCAATTGGCAATCGTAAATACTTTAAAGAAATATTTCCAAGTGTAACACAGTTTTCACTTTTAGATGCACAAGTCCCAAAATCCTAATTGTGGCACATGTCATCATCTGACTTTCTTTCTCAAATTTTGTTAAAAAAAATATTTTATTTTTTCGAGCAATATTTTATTTTAAATAATACCTACTTTCATATTCAATTTTCTGCATCAACTTTTGTCTGTCATTCTAATTGTGTTTTGGCATTTCAGATAAGATTTTTACTGCTTCCTCTTCTTAATTATTATCAACTTAATTATCTCAGATTTTAATCATAAACCTTACTCTTTAAGACTATGACACTTCAATTATCTCAGATTTTAATCTTTAATTGTAATTTTACTTTTTGACAATAGTTATTATTGTGTGACACTTCCACAAATCTGCATTATCTTTTTATCACTAAATTCTCATTGGTAACTTTTTCTCTTTAAGTTTGTTTAAATAGTCTGTACATTATTTATTTATGGGTGGACAAACTTTGAAAATTAACTAGGAACTTTGTACTTCTTCTTTTACTAAAAAAACTATCAAACTTGTTTTATTGCGGTAATATATTTCATTCACTTTCTTTCATAACTGACAAATCAAATCAACTAATTGATGTTTCTTATTGAATAAGTCTTTGGATTTATTTTGAATTACTGTAACTATAAAACTTCAATGTGGAATAAATCAATAACTTACTTTTAACATGTTAATTGGACTTGAGTTGTTAATCAAATTGAAGATTAAATGTGATCCGAACTACAGCGACAACCCACAGTTGTGCCAGCTAATTAATGGCATACTGCACGTGCCTCTTAGACAGTGTGGCTTGGGCTTGATGACACCTACTATATACTGAAGTGTATATACTGGCCCGTTCCTGACGCTGCACGACTTAACCAGCACAAAGTCGCACACACTTGGTGAGGCATCAATGTCATTTTGTTGTTGATGAACTTATTAAACTACAAAAGGGTACGATTATGTATATATATATATATATATATATATATATATATATATATATATATATATATATACATACATAGTGTACATCTTTGGATATTGCCATCAATGGATTAAGATTGGGCTGGGACCATAATTTCTATAGGAAAACTAATACAACTTCTATACAACTTGTAGTTGAAATAGAGTGGATGCAATCGATATTCAACACATTCATAGCACATTGACTTATATTGATCTATTTTGTGAACATAAAAGTCTTATTTACTGAGGAATGGTTAATCATGCAACGTTGTCAATCCTGCAGTGGAGTAGCACTAGTCCAATAAATGAACGTCATAGAATCTTTTGACATAATTTTAGTTGGCAGACTCATTTATAATACAGGGGTACAGAACGATTGTAAACTCAAAATGACTAAAAAGTATCCCTGAATGCTTTTTATTGTGACTTTAAGGTAGTCCACCTTAATAGATGCAATCAAGTGTTTTGAAGATTCTTGGCATGCTAATTACAGGTATACATAAGAAACGTCAAAAAGATAAAAAAAGAAAGAAAAGATATGACTACCTAGTAGGCGAGCAGTTTTCAGACAAGTGTTTTTTTTTAAGATATTCTGATGTTTGAAGATACATCTGAATATTTGTCCAAGTATAATAAACCTCAGAAATTTTTATGAAGAATTTGTTATAGTATGTGGTGGAGGAGTTGTGATCTTGTGATGCTGTCAAGATGGTCTTTTAAGTGAGATAAGGTAGCCGTAGATGGGGATGGCTTTAAGGTTATGTGTTATTATGTACATAAGAGAGAGCCCAATATCTTTTGCTCTATGATCAAGACTACATCACTGCATCTAGTCTAAAATAATAGACTTTCAATACCGGTTTCTTTTAATATTAAGAATTTGCCATAACAAAAATCGTAAAAATATCCATCCACATACAATTTTTTGCACTAAGACTGCGTCATGTCTGTGACACTCGTTGTTTGTCCATAGTCATGTTTGGTTACTACTATTAATTATAAGGTTGTTTGCACAAATAAAGAAGTAGAAGAAAAATATCGACTAATGTGCCTTAAGTCCGGATTTAATGAAGATTTTTGCAGTAGCTATAAAGCACCAGTCAGTTGTAACCACGGCCCCCCAGGTCGGGGGGGGGGGGTTACTAACTTCAAATATATCTTAACTGATAAAAAGTGCTTTTGACCGCTGATACGTTTTAAAAACCTAAAAATGACAGGGTTCGAATTTTACTTTGAGGAGCACTCGCAAAATTTTGCGAGTGCATTTTGAGGCAACTCGCAAAATGAAAAATCAACTTGCAATTTTATTATTTGCTTTATTCCCTTATAATATTGTCTAATTAAAGTAGAAATTTAGGCCTAAGACATATTATGAATATTAAAAAGTATCAATCTTGAGTGACTCAACTACTAGAACTTGTTGATGGCTTATTCTATTTGGGGGTACTGAAAGACTCACCTGATGCTGGCAGCTTTTTGATAACAAAGCTGTCCAATAATTTGACAATGTTCACTTTGTATATTTACGCTCGCCATCGGGTAATTTAATACCCATTCGACAAGCACGCTACAGATTTCATTAAGTCTGTAAGTATTAAAATCAATAACAATATAAATTTGAAATAAAAAAAAGCAACCGTAAATGTAGCTTGGATACATTGGACCATGATATATATCGATAGACGAAGTCTATTCATTTTGACAATTGGGCCAAATATATTCAAAGGGGAATGCGCGAAAGCGCTAAATTTAGCCAATGATTGAGCTAGGTGATTACGTCATTCGCATTCACTTTGTATAATGCACGCCTCGGAGCATCCCGGAAAGATTCGAGATAAAACTCGGCCTTTTCCGTATTTGTTCTATTTTTGGAAACTTACTAGAGGGTGACTCCGTACTGTCTTCTAGTGTAAACATGTCACTTATCGGCTGTTTACACTCGACTACGTAGCGGAGTTAAGTTCATGTTTATTCTACTTTCCTTTTAACATTTTGTGGTCTAGAAAAAGCCACTGGCAGAATTTTGCGAGCTTGAATAAAAGTCACTCGCAATTTGTAAATGTCGCTCGCATTTTGCGAGTATGCGAGTCTAAATTCGAACCCTGAATGAGGGGAAATTCACGAGTGTCCGTGAGATACTTTGTCCGAAAACTACTCACCTACTACTGATAAATTATATTTCTCTGCGTCGAGTCGACTATATTAAATAATCATCATGAAGGTGGAATGTAATCCTTACTTGTTCGCTTTTGTGTTGCCGATAATTTGGTAAAAAGGTTGGCTGTGACATAAAACATGAAACAATTACAATGTTGTCCATCGATTTGGACGATCGACTTCACTTGACAGAAGTTCGAAACACACAACAGTTATGGCAATCGTAACAACTCGGCCATCTCCGGCAAGCTTCGAGATATACCTCGTAAATAGTAGTAAGGATATACGAAAGTGCGATGCGGCTGCCGGCGATTAACACCGTTTTCAATCCGCGTAAAGAAGGCCCATTGTAACAACAAGGAAATGGATTGTGTTAAATTAAATGTGCTTGTTTAAGAGAAAATATTTATTTTAACCTCAAAAAATGTTCGTTTTATGAATATTTAGATGTTTTCTTATAGTTGAAGCACTCTATTTTCTCTAGAAAAATCGTGAGCACACAGAAAATGTACTTGACAGTCATTGAAATGATCATACGGTTCATGGCATGCATGAATCATTACATCGGATTAAATGCATGCATGGACTAAATGTCAACATTTTCTCAACAGTTATAGGAATACCCTATGAAATGTAAGTTTTAAGTCATACTTTGCCGTGTTATTTTTCACACCATGCCTTGCCATTAAAACAACATTACTATTCTGTAAAATCATTGATTGCATATTGTGCAGACTTTTGTGGATTGTGGTAGGATGGGTGTGAGCTTGGCACCCAGTCAGCTTTACCAGCTGAAATCTATGCATGCTTTTACTTCAGCATTATTAGGTTTGGGCTGCAGATTTTTTTTGTGTAAGCAGTTCTGTGGGGTTGAGGTGGGGCGGTGACTATCCACACAGTAAGCTCAATTGTTAGAGTACCAATACAACGTTCATGTGGATATGCACCAGACAATTGTAACCACGGCCTCCCCAGGTCTGGGGAATAGTGGGGACTTTGACTTTCAGTACAGCCAACCCCGGCTAAAATCCCCACCCTGTGCGGACGATCCAATGGCAAAATCCCTGCCATATGCCCCCACACCCAAGGGACTCTAGGTAAGGTCCATTCCCCTCTATATTTTAAGCGAAGATAAAACCACTGCATTCAACCAGCACTGCAGGGCCACCTGATAGGTAAAAACACGGCCCATATCCCCTGGTTAACCCCAGTATTCCCCCGGACCTGGGGTGGGGGGGGGGTACAATTGACTGGTGCACTAAGTTGACAGATGTTGTCTTAAAATTGTATTTGTTCAAGGCAGATCATGCTTCACTTTACCTCCTAGGCTGTGGATAAAACCCACTCATTAGAAGTTTCCTTACACATTATACTTGTCTAAATCTATAATTATTAGTCTCAATATCTTTGAGTAAATTGTCATTTTTTATTAAAAACAACACCAAATGAGTAACTGATAAGATACTCAACTGATTCATTTTTTTGTCAATAAAAGCCTTAAACAAATATTTAAACAGGTTGCTAAGCTTTTCAGCAATGTATACCAGACTTTTTTCAATAATACTTAATCTATTTTGAATAATTAGCCTTTAGATCACTCTTCACCAAATGACTCTTTTATGTCCAACTCCATAAAATGCAAACAAGAATAATTACAGTTTGGATCAACATGTCTCTTAATTTTATTTTTAATATTAGTCAAGTAATAACAGAGCCATGTGTATGCAATCCAATGTAAAACTAATGATAAATTAGATTTTGCTCCCATTTTTACTTTCATTTCTGTGCCAAGCCCTTTTAAGTGCATTGAGTCTTTTGGGAGACTTCACAATATTTCTGGCGCTTAATCCCCATATATGGATAGTAAGTTGCCCTACAAATTTAAGTCTTCAATACAAAATATACTGTATGTCTCCACTTTAACCATAAACACACAATGTGAGGACTATTTAAAGCATTACCATGTGTCAGAATTATAGATCTTTCTTTACATTTTATTTGTCTAATTGTATTACCGGTCTCTTTAGCAATATCCTTGTGCCTCTTTGAGTACTTGGCTTGACAGTTTGGTTTTTAATACATTGTTTTGAATGTTTTATTTGTACACAACAATGATGATGATGATGATGATGACACTATGCTATGCCAAAACCTCAACACATTTTCTTCAAACAAAAAAAGGACAGTCATTCAGAATAACTTTTATTACATCATTTGAGAAAATAAACTCATACAATCAACGAAATAAACATGCATCTGTAAAAGCACAAGTCATGTTATGTGTTCGTTAAATTCAACTTAATAAAGAAAACAAATATTGGTTGCAGTAAGCAATGCGCATCACTTCTAATAAACATTCCAACAGACTGAAAAATAAATCAACACAAATGGAAAAACTGTTTGCAAGTCAGCTAGTACTTATTCTATGCCTTATCAGATTGCTATGCAAGCTGGAAGCTTACAAAATCACTCTTAAGTCTGTTGCCTAAGAAGAAACAAGTATGGACATCCTTTTCCTGAGGTCAAGAGAAAGTATCTTGGAGGTCTTGAACTCACAACCTTGAATTTGGGACATCAGTATGTAAGTCATCAAATATTTGAGATGACAAGATGTTCCACTAAACGCTTTGTTTCCATCTTGCACTCATTTTTCCAAGGAAGGCGTTGCAGTTGTGTTAAGATGATTGCCATGCATTGCAGGTCAATCCTCATACAATGGCATTTTTTATTACATTCGGATTCCAGTGCCTGAAATAGAAAACAGAAAATACAACAATAATAGGAATTATATTTTCAGATCAATTATTTTAAAAGCCTGTACAACAACAGAAAAGTATTCATTAAACATTAAGTGCAACACCAATTTAAAGCTGCATCCTCACAGTTTTACTGTTCTGACACCTTTGTTATTTTTGTCTTTAAACAAGCCAATTGGCAATTATTGTGCAAATGTATGGAAACCAGTCAGGGTTCCCCCTGGGTTCTAAAAAGTTGTCGCCACTTTTTCGCGGGGGGTTAAGGGGGCCGCGATAGGCCCCTTTACGGGTCCAGGGCAGCGCCCTTGTGGGGGCCAAGGGGGCAAAGCCCCCTGAAGCTCATGGGGTTTAAGCATTTTAAGAGCCTTAAATTGCATTTAATTAGCACATTGTTGTGCAAATCATAACATTTTGTTGTACATGAAGCACAAGATATTAATAGCAAATTGCTATTCTGTTGACAAAATTCATTGTATATGGACTAGTATATAAATAAAAAAAATATTGCAAAAAATGTGACATAAACATCAATATGTTGATTTCAGTCTAATGCCTGCATACAATAAAAGAATACATTTGTGAAATTATGAGATAAATTTAAAATAAATGAAAACTCTAAGAAATATACATTGTCAAACTAGGGCCATAACTTTCCTAATAGAAATTTGTCTACCTACTCTTTACTCCAGCCAATATATTAGAAGCCTTATCAAATGGGGTTTAATCCTATTTATTTGATTTCTGTTAATCTTTTTGACACTTTTTGAACTCTTAGAATGCTGCATTTATAGCAATTACAAATTGCGACAAAACCGAAAGCAAGTCTATTTTAAGCGCGTAAACGTCATTACGAAATTTGCATATCACGTGACTTTCCGACAACATAAAATTCTACGATTTGCATATTTAAAACTAACACGATAATTACGCAACAACAAGGCTGTTGAGCTAAATATTAAAATTGTTTGCTAATAAGAGACATAACAGTTAAAGGATGTCATTGTTTATCCGTGAAAGCAATAAAATTCTGCAATAATTAGCGAGGTGTTGACTGGGCCGTGACTGCTTGCCCTAATTATCGGATTAATTTTTGTTGTCGCACTAGCAGCTCTGCGCTTGATTTATGGCAGTGACAGAATCGATTATCATGCAGGCCGCATGGTCACCACTTACGTCATTTTAAGAAAATATTTCAGAAAAAAATCGTTGTCGCCATAAATTCGCCAAATTTGAATAGTTATCGCCACTTTTGCGATTTTGTCGCAAATGGCGACAATGGCGATCGCCAGCGGGAACCCTGCCAGTGATATTAGACTGCTGACATAATATCAGATCACAGTCTTTCATATACAAGTTTGAAAATTTGGTAAAAATTCCTCCAACTAGTCATATAAGGTCACACATAATAGAACAGATTTCAATTGATTGGAAAATATTTTTTGCTATCGCTTTAAGCCGTATAATTAATTATATGTGTAAATTTAATTTAATTACTCCTTTGGGCTTTTGAAGAATGACCAAGAAGAACTGTCAATCTGTGAGAGAGCAGCTTTTAGCTCTGGACTGCTGGTTAATTAAAAATATGAAATGAACTTGTTATCATGTTTAAATTCATCTACAATGTTGATATTTTAATACTGTCAATCCTTGTTGGTTAATTGTACAAACATGCAGGTACTTTTGGGCTTAAACCAATAGGATACTTGACTGTTAAATTATTGTCCGAATTTCGAAAATAGCACAACCATTACCTCATCTGCCTTTTTTCATTTGAACAAGCCGGGAATCAGAGTCAGCTGCACCCCTGGTACCATACTCTTCTCTGAAAATGACAATAAGATTAAAATTTAAATGTCTGCATTTCATTGGCACAGTAAAAATGTCAACATTTTTCAATGTTTCTGCATCACCACCACTGGTGGATATCAAAGAATTTAGTCTTGAAAGAAATGTGTGCTGGTTTATGCGTTCAAACTTATTTTGTTAAACCAATAGAATGAAGATCTAATTTATTTAGAGAACTATATTAGTGAACAGGGCCGAGGTATTCAATTCAGTGTTCTCAATAAGAACCGGCTGCCGGCCAAAATGGACGGTTCAAATGGCAATAGGGCCGGTTCAAATTTGGAAAACTAAATGAATTTTTAGTAGAATAAGTAGAAGCTGGTCGGTAACTTTACTATTGGAGATGGTTCGACCGAAACTTATTGAGAACCCTGCAATTGTGCCATTACATTAAGTTGTTTGCTACCAACAATCACGGACATATAAACTATACATCCTTGGTTAAAAGAATGTAAATTTTAATTATAAAAAATTAAAGTTAATGATATGAAATGTATGAGATAAATACACTGAGAAAGAAAGTCTAACCTATTATCGATCTAAGTAAAGTCAGATTCAGACTTATTTGTTATTAAAAAAAAACAAAAAGAGTATTTGTTTTCTTAATTTTTGCCACTGATCACTGGAGCTTCAAAATTGTTATTTACTAAATTAGAATCTGTCAAATGAAAGAATACTTTACCCCTAGTCATTCTAAAATGCCGTCCAGGCTAACCATCATTAAAAAAAAAGCCTGGACGGCATTTTAGAATGACTAACTTTACCCCACCCACTAAGAATTTATGACATTTCCAATTAGTTTCTCATTAGGGCTCTTTTAAAACTATTTTTGTATTTTATTAAAATACAATAAGTATAAAAATAACACTTACACACAAATAAGTGGTAAAAGTTCGCTCCTCATTCTGTCTTTGGACTAACATATCTCTTGGTTGTTTGAACATCTTCTTGGTCGGCCATGATGGACTATTTTCTTACGACCCGTATTATATCCGAGGCCATATCTTGATACTAGCCGAGGAGTTCCGATTGCAGTTATGGGCGATACTATTTCCCGGTCCCGGTCTCATCCGGTCTCTGTTTTTAAAATTTTATAGTAGGTATCGGGCGTTATCGTGAAGGTGTGAATGACCGCGGGGGGTAATAGGATTGCAAAAGATTACAGTTAATTAACGTTGTTAAGAAAACAAACATTAGATATTTGATGATAATTATTTCATTTTTTATATCAATAAAACAAATAATAAATTAAGGCAAAGATAATAAAACCCATAAAATATACACATGTACTAAAATTAATGTCATGAATAACAAACACATTGTTTTTTATTGTTATTTTTTATTTTTTTTTATTTTTCTATATTAAATTCAGTTATAAGTATACTAATGATAAAAGCAATACAAATGTAAACAATGCATGCATACATGTAAATCAATTTTGCAAGTCAACTCAGTACTTCAGAAATTCTAACATTTTTTGTTGAAGTGACACTCGTATTTGTAACCGATACAAACACATTCATAACAAACATAAATTTTGAGTAATAAACCTTTAACTTTTTACTAAATAATGCATTTATGCAAAATATAAATAACTGATAACAAGATTGTAACCGTGTAGCTGAGTACGCAAAACTATTAAATGACTGGTGAATGCTTAAAGATTTAAAGTGGTCAACTATCATAACATAAGGTAGGAATATCGTGTTTTTTCACTTTTCTTTCAAATTCAACACGGTGTCCATTATGAGATATGTATTCATCATGGTTGGTAAGTTAAAAAACAACAACATGAATTGTAGTATAAATCATTTGGGAGTAATAGTGCATCTTTAACTAATACTTATACTTATTATATTTTCTGAAGGAACTCTTCATAACAGGTTTATTACAATACACAATAATTTCATACCATGAAAGTGATTTGAAGAATGATGATGTTGCTGTCGTAGTTGATGGTGTTGTTGTTGATGATGGTGTTTGTGATGATGCATGTGATGTTGGTGGTGATGATGATGCTGTTGTTGATGTTGATAATGTTGTTAGTGATCATGAATGTTATGTTGGTGGTGTCGATGATGCTGTTCATGATGATGATGATGATGATGATGATGGTGATGATGATGATGGTGTTAGTGATCATGAATGTTATGTTGGTGGTGTCGATGATGCTGTTGATGATGATGATGATGGTGATGATGATGATGATGGTGTTTGTGATGATGAATGTGATGTTGAAGGTGGTGATGATGATGATGATAATGATGATGATGATGATGATGATGATGATGATGATGATGATGATGATGATGATGTAAATGATGATGAAAATGGTGATGATGGTGGTGTTGGTGATGGTGGTGTTGATGATGATGATGATGATGATGATGATGATGATGATGAATTGTAAATCCATGAACCATGTTACGTATATCAACCAATGTACATGTAAAAATAACCATAAATAAATGTCTGGCATAAACAAATAATACAAAACAATTTTCGGATTATTTATTAAATTTTTAATATTTTCAAAATTCGAAAGTAAAAAAGGGCCATGATTGAGGGCGCCTCCACGTGGTATGGTCTGGATGTGTATGGATATTGTGTTTATCATGAACACATTAAACAATTATGCATACACAACACAACGCCCTCAAAATATAACTTCAACTTCCTTAATTTTGGATCAATTTGAAAAAAAAAATGAAATATAAACCCATTATGAAGCCTTTTCAATTATTTGTTTAACAAAAAAAATAATTTGTTAAGAATAAATGAGTTATGAGTGGATTTCACGTCTCAAAAAGTGGATTTCACTTGTCAAAATGTGGATTTCACTTCGAATTCCGATCTTTTTTTTCAAAATAGATCTACAACTTTCTTATTTTTGGATCAATTTGAATAAAATTTGAAATATAAACCCATCATGAAGCCCTTTCAATTATTTGTTTAACAAAAAAAACTTATAAAAAAAATGAGTTATGAGTGGATTTCACGTCTCAAAAAGTGGATTTCACTTGTCAAAATGTGGATTTCACTTCGATTTCCGAAAAATTGCTCTTACTTCTTCATTTCTTGATATATTTCAATAAAATTTGAAATGTAAACCCTTTATTAGGCACTTTCCAAAATGTATACAAAAAAATAAAAATTACTAATTAATATAACTGAGTTAGGAGTGGATTTCACTTCTCGAAAACTGGATTTCACCTCGATTTCCGATCTAATTTCGAAAAATTGCTCTAACTTCTTCATCTTTTGACCAATTCCAATAAAATCTAAAATCTAAACCCTTTATGAGGCACTTTCTAATAAGTATACAAAAACACAAAATTATTTATTAAAATTAATAAGTTATGAGTGGATTTCACTTATCAGAATCTGGATTTCACCTCGATTTGAAAAAAAAAATGAAAAATTGCTCTAACTTCTTTATTTTTTGACCATTTTCAATAAAATTTGAAATATAAACCCTTTATGAGGAACTTTCCAACATGTATATATATATATTATATTATATATAATATATATATTAAAATAACTGAATTCTGAGTGGATTTCACGTTTTGAGTGGATTTCACGTGAAATCCACTGGATTCCTGTATCACCCCGCACCGGATTCCGCCAGTGTGTCACAAGCGGTAGTGCTCGTTTTGTCGCACACACTTTTTGGAATAAAATTCATATTATCTTTTAGAGGTATTCTATTTATTATAAGTTATCGTTTATATTTTGAATTTCATGCAATATAACACAAACGCGCTCGCACTGTGAAATGTTCCATGGCAGGAGGTGTCCTATACGTACATGTAGCATGTGCGTTTCAGATAGATTTTACGATCTGCCATTATCGTAAATTTGCGATCGTAATAACGACCAACTTAACGATAATCATAAAGGCGTTTCAGAAACGTCTCGTAAACTCTCCGGTCGTACGTAAAGAATAACGATAAAGCACAGCGTTAAAGCGAGTGACCCAGTCTGAAGTTAAATGACGTTACGTCACTTTGACCTGGTGAGCGCACCTGTCTTTTTTATTAATGATAGTTATAGTAATAATAGTAATAATAATAATAATATAATAATAATAATAATGATAACCTCTTGAAGGGAATCAATTAATGTAACTCTCATTTTTATAATGATTTGCACAAATGATACAAACTCGCGGTCTCTATTCTGCTATTAATGTTACATTTGTATCTTAAGTACATCTTCATCCGGGTTTTCTGTGATGGAGGCGGTGGCGGGTTCCGACGCTCATTTTAAAATTTGTGTGATTATAATGAAAATTGGACAACAACAAAATACATTGTTTTTTTCAGGCTGGTGATTTTTCTTTGAATTCGTCTTTGATAAGTGAAATATTATAGTATGCGTATTATGAATGTTCTGTAAAGTAAATGCAAACGTGCAGAATGGTGCTGATGATGATAGTCACGATGATGCGACGACAACGGCAATGATAATTTAATAATAATAATACGACAACGACACTATCATGATGATGCGATGACGACGATAGTGATAATGCGGCGGCGACGAAGACGAATATTATCAGTATTATAATGATAATGCGACAACGACGACTAAGATGAAGATAATAATAATGATAATGCGACGACGGCAATGATACTAATCATGATGTGACGATGACGACAATGATCATGACGAGATGATGATATGTAGATGTTGCTGATGATTGATGATGTGGATGATGATGAAGATGGTGAAGTTGGTTGTGGTGGTTGTTGTGGTGGGTGCGGTGGATGATGATGATGATGAATGATGATGATGATGATGATGATAATGATGATGATGAATGATGATGATGATTATGATGATGATGGATGATGATGCTAATGATGATGATGATTATGAAAATGATGATGATGATGATGATGATGATGATGATGATGGTGATGAAAATAATCATCAACAACCAGCCTTAGTTCGGATAACGAGTAAAGTTCATACGTTTGTGCACCAAAACTGTGACTGAGAGTTGTTGTATTGGGAAATAGTTCGAAAATACAATTTTGACTGGTTGGATTTTTTGTATGAAGACAATTCGTGTCAATCGTTGTTATAACAGTTAAATAAACAGCATTTCAGATCCATTCAAAATACATGATAAAATCTACATTTGCAGACATGCTTCAAATACACAAAATTACTAAAAGAAATACAGCTATTTTACAAGCTCGTCTCTTCAAAACACATTATTTAACAAAAAGTATCTTAACTGGTGCAGATTGTCATAGTGGTTAAGTGTTCAGAGTTTCATGCAAATATTATCTATTATCTTTTTCAGTCATGTCATGATATACACTGGAGTATACACTTTATGTAGCATTCTGTGTTTATACACGAGACAGTCAAAGTAAAAATAAATGTATTCAGAAATATAAAGATGCACTTAATTTCTATAATAAGATAGTATGAATGTTTACATGATCAACCATGGTAGTGTGTGTTTTATATACTATCATAAGTTTGAATAAATGAATCATTTAGATTTTCCTATATAATTCAGAAGTGTTTTAATCCTTAGAGGAAACATGTACAACTGGATATACATCACAGTTGAAACTGTATAAATATATATATATATTTGGAAAATCTAATGCCAATGGCTTTTAAATGCAAAGTCAAACTTAAAAAATAAATAAGAAATTTGATTTCAAATAATGAAAGTTTCACACAAATTCCTCACTGCCTATTTAACAGTTTAAAGTTTTATGTTGTGTTGGGATATGCAATTAATTTCAGGTTCTGTGTCAATATATCTGTAGTTATCTGCTGGGTCTGGTATCTCCAGTGTATGTAGGTATTAAGTACTGTTCTGACAAAGTCTCCTAAAACACACTGGAACCTTTAAGGTGAGTATCTTGAAGACTGACTGTGAGCATATTCTAAACCTTGTGATTTTTCAGTGTCCTGAAAAAGACAAAAAGTTATAAAATATTGTTTAAAACAGCACAATATAATGCATTTATGAAAACGCCTTTTAATGGTTAAACAACAAGAAACACATAATTTTCATTCCCATTTTTCAACTGAAATAGTTGGATATTTTATGAAAATTATTGTCTTTTTAAAAAAATAAATAAGTAGGGTATTTAAGAAAACATGAAAAACACCATTCTGGTCACATTTTATTTCTTGTTTAATGTTCATATAAGTTAAATAACAATTATGCTATACCAGTTAACTGCTCAAAGTAAGATGCCCAACATTGTATCAATATGAAATTCATTTTATTGTATTATTCATAAAATCGGTTGATATCTTATTGCATTTTATCATTTCCTACCTACTTTTACATTTCCCTCCATTGCCAGCTTGAAGCATTCCTGATAGTTTTCTATCACCAGCCTGAAATAATTAACTTAAACAATATTTAACAAGCAAAAACACTAAAAAAAAAACATAGAATATCATTAAGCATCCGTTCATAGCCTGTGCATTAACTGCAGGTACATAATATGGTTTTGCAGTTTAGTTTCTACATTAGTCCTTATGAAAATGTGTTCATATGTTGAATATACCTCCATTATTATTCATTAAACCAACATTAGAATTAAATTCCCTTTTCCATACCATTATTAAACAGAGGTCAATGAAGAGCAAGGCTTTTTCCACCAAGACCATGACACTTTTGTTGTCAATTTTCATTGTACACTTGGCATCAAATGGTATGACTGAAAAAGACAAGATTTAACCTTTGTCAGTTGAAAACTCACATATGTACATATATACTACAAAGTTCTACATAAACCATATCATACCTTACTAATACAAGTTTCAATTACAAGTAAAGGTGAACTAAAATGATTACATTGTCACCCGATAGTGTTCATGGTATTAAAGTAGCCAATAATCAACTTATTTGTTGTGACAGTGTTGTTTACATTACTGTACAGTATCTATATTTACATATTAAGCATCAGTTTTAGATGTGTAAAATTAAGGAAAATAATTATGTTATATCATGACATGGTAATATGGTAACACTGTTTAATAATTCACTGACTACATGCCACAAAGACCGGTAATGTAACAACAAAATATGTACATGCATTTATTTATCCGAATTTAAAACCATCCGAAATAGAAGAATTTCAAGAACATGTTTTACATGACATATTAAACAACAATGGAACCAAATCAAATTCAACATCATATTCCATGTTTAAGATGTACTCAATATCAGCACATTAACAAAATATAACAAAAAGCTTACATCTTCTACAGTTAAAATCCGTTTTTGACAGAACGGCGGAAATAGAACATTTTCGTACTGTTTTCAGCTATTTTTAGACATAGTTTGAAAATTCCACACCAGCGAACATGCTACACGTAATATTAAACTCTCAAATGTTAATAAAAAAGTAAAAATATACTTTGATATGGAGAAAATCTTCGTCCGCCATCTTGATCGTTAAGTTAACGAGTGCCTCTTACCGGTCGTAGGTTTACGAGCAATATTAACGATAAAGCAGGTGCACGTTGCGTCTCTGAAACGGTGCGGATCGGTAATTTTGGTCGTACTACCCAAATCAGCTAACGATCGCCTTAACGATCGTCTCTGAAACGCACCCCTTTTTTAATAATATTTTAATAAATATTTTTTTAAGTTAAAGGGTTTGTCTATTAAGCCCTAGTAAGACTTATTAGGAACATAAGATGACTAGATTATGGGTTGGTATAAACCGCAGTGGCACAGCCAATATAAATATATATATATATGCTTACACCCACTGGACAAGATATGGCATTCAAATACCAGAAAAGATTCCATAGGACTTTTTTGATTAAAATAACAACTAATAAAAGTAAATTACATGGGCTCACATCTATTTATGTTTGTTTCAAATTTATATAAAATCTGTCGAACACATACAACTACTTGTGTTTTTCTTTCGGTGAGTATTTTATTTAGGTGTTACGACTTTACTTTTCAATTAACATCCTTTTACAGTGAGAGGTATATAATATCAAGATAACATGATATCATGCATCCTGTAAGCAATACTTTCCAAAGATTTTCCCTATCAAGCTAGATTAATTAAGTTTTGTTTACGAACTACACATCGATGTACAAAGATGTTATTCCCTTGTATATTTTTGCTACTTACAATTATGCTTTTTCAATGTATATGATTACCCTTTAAGTTATACTTTTGAAACAACTAACCATTTTACAGTGGTATATCAACTAGTGGAACCGTGCGCGTGTTGACTGGCCGCACAGCCGGGAAAACTTGTTGATGTTATCACTGTTTTCGATGATTTAATCCAATTTTCCTATTTGTATTTGTATGCATGATTATGATAAAAATGGCTTTTGTAAATACTTGCTCTAATATGTGTTCATTTTAACATATATGATTTTAATTATTTCCAAGTCACAAGCTCATTGTTATTTTCTAGTTGATATGTTAGGTATGTCTGTTATTCATGTCGGAAAATAGCTCATTAAGCTAATGTTTCTTGTTAACACATACCCGACTTTAAAAAAAGATTCTTGTATCTTGTATCTCTTGGGAAAAAACGGCGCAGCTTTATTTAAAAAAAAATGCATAGTTACTGCTAAAAAGGGGTAATTATATTATGATTTTATCTAGGCACAGTTTGGTATGTTAAAATAATTAATTAGTTAGCTACATAATTACAGCGAAAATTAAGTCAGGTTAACACGTAACAGTTCGCGAACGTTAACAGATAATCTTACGGCAGTTGCATGCCACTATAGATTAAAAATAATGAATACACACACTCAAAACATTGCCTTTTTACATCTCCATCTCAAGAAAGATACTCGGTACGTGAAGGCAGCATGTTGGAACACAATCCTTATAGACACGTGTTCACATTTACATTAAGATACTTAATAAAGGCATACATTGTACATCTCGCGCTTAAAAACCTTTTACAGAAAACCTGATATTTTCCTTTTCCAGGAAACACGATTTTAAAGTAACGTACATTATGTCTGGATAGACGTACCTTAATTAATTTGTTTGAAACGTATTAAATTAATGCCTACAGTAAAAAGCATGCACACTACAATGTGCACAAATAATGTGCCAAGAGCTTATTTCCCTCAAAAATAAAGCAAATTTAAGTCAATAAAAGTAACATTTTCCAGGTAAAGTATATTAAGTCATGGACATAGCATGCTCTATTCTGCTTGAAATAAGCACGGACCGTATTATATGCTTTAATGCTTAATAGGTCCGTGAAATGTGTTATTTAATTTTTAAATTAAAATGTAATATCAAGACAGGAATTGCGCAATAATAACCCATTATTATCAAAATCCTTCTGGTTCACCAGGGTGATGATGCTATGCGTTAGATTTGTCATTATCAAACCTCTGATAAATGGGAATGAACAGAATAGGCTGCTTTCAAGAGAAAACGCATTCGGAACTCCTCGGCCATTTTATCGAAAACAACCTCGGATGTATGCCGGTACATCAGTTGAAGTAGTTCGTAATATTTTGAATTATATCATTTATTAAATGTAGTGTTTTAGAGTTGCATTTATTGATCTAAGTTTAAATTAATTGCCAATGAAGTAAATTATTGCAAACATAATTAAGATTCTCAAGAGTTAAGTCATAAAGTTTACATGCTAAATAAAATTACTACGCGATCTACTTGCAGCGGACTTAAACGTACCACTTTTTGAGTATGTAAACCGTCCAAATACATCCGAGGTTGTTTTCGATAAAATGGCCGAGGAGTTCCGAATGGAGAAAACGCACGTTTTAAGACAACGCAGCTCATGCATCGGATATGTTATTCTATGTATTGCTTGAAATCAAACTTATATATTTATTATTTTTGTTTACTTCAGTACTCGCTTGAAATACGACATATTTTATGACATATCCTAATTTCTATTTTAAAATAGATAGATGTATGTAAGTGCGAGTGGTAATACGTGTGAATACGGATAATAATGATTCAATTATCTGTGAGACTGATGTTTGTGCTGCGTTTATTAATATGTACAATGAATTTCATAAATACAATAACATTAATCGATTTGGAAGTCCGTAGACTGCAGTCCGTTTCTGCACCTGGAAAAAAAGAAATCCATGAATTGTATTGTCAACCCTCATAAGTGGTAACTGTATAAAGATTATATAAGTAATTTACATACAGTTTAAGTTCATATATTCGTCATATTACATTTATTAAAAGTAAATGTTATTTGCACCATTTGAGCAGACGTGCAAAGGTAAAACGTTTTTATTGGAAGGGTAATTCTTACCAAACTAAGAACATACTTAATTGAAAAATTCGATAGAGAACATACTTAATGGAAAAATTTGATCGTTGTTACTTTTCAACTATATTATGATACATACCATGTATTGCGTTTTGGTTGACGGATTGCTGGTTTAATAAACCCTGGAACCGAAAACTTTATTGCCCCAGCCACTATTTCCATTGCCACCATAACCGCCATAACCGTAACCCATTCCGCCCTTTCCTCCGCCGTAACCGCCATAGCCGCCGTTGCCCCATCCTCCCTTTCCGCCACCATATCCGCCATTGCCTCCGTAGCCGCCAAAACCACCGTTGCCCCATCCTCCTTTTCCACCACCATTTCCTCCGTAACCTCCGTATCCTCCAAAACCGCCGTTACCCCATCCTCCCTTTCCACCACCATAGCCTCCGTAACCTCCGTATCCTCCAAAACCGCCGTTACCCCATCCTCCCTTTCCACCGCCATAGCCACCGTAGCCGCCATAGCCACCATTCCCCCATCCTCCTTTTCCGCCACCATATCCGCCGTAACCACCCATACTTCCCCTTCCGCCACCATATCCACCGTAACCGCCGTTGCCCCATCCTCCATTTCCACCATAGCTACCGTAACCGCCAAATCCTCCCTTTCCACCACCATATCCACCGTAACCACCATAGCCACCATTGCCCCATCCTCCCTTTCCGCCATAGCCGCCATTGCCATATCCTCCCTTTCCGCCATAACCACCAAATCCACCGTTGCCCCATCCTCCTTTTCCACCGCCATAGCCACCATACCCTCCGTTACCCCATCCTCCATTTCCGCCATATCCACCGTAAACACCAAAGCCTCTATTTCCGCCGCCACCATAACCACCATTACCCCATCCTCCTTTTCCGCCACCATAGCCACCGTAACCGCCATAGCCACCATAACCCCATCCTCCATTACCGCCGCCGTAACCGCCATAGCCGCCGTTTCCCCATCCCCCTTTTCCGCCGCCATAGCCGCCGTTACCGCCATAGCCGCCGTTGCCCCATCCTCCTCTTCCACCGCCATAGCCACCGCCTTTAGAACTTACAAAGCCGCCATAGCTACCCCCTTGTCCGTATCCTCCGCCTAACGCCTTTTTTTTGTAATAGGCGTTGGCTAGGGCTACTGTTGTCAATAGAAGCAGCACCGTCTTCATTTTGGCATCAACTGTAACAATTAAAAAAAGAATGTTTGTTAATTCTACAATGTAATGATGTTTACCAGACAATGCAACGAGGTCCGTATTAAATATAAGTTTATTATAAAATAAATTCAGCATTGATGTTAATAGTGGGATAATTAAGCGACTGCTTAAACTATTTTGATATATCGATTTTACAATGAATTTTCGTCTTGGGCAGTGATTTCTTTCAATGATTGCTTTGACGATAATCATAATTGTGGCAGTATCGGTCAGAATTGTGGAAGTATCGGGCAGGGATATGGTAGTACTGACCAGGGATGTGACAGTATCGGCTAGAAACGTGACAATATTGGTCTTGGATATGACATTATTGGCTAGGGGTTTGACAATATTTGCCAGGGATGTGACAGTACCAACAAACCCCCCTGCCAACACTTTAAACCAAATAAATTTCAGTTCAGAGTGAGGGAGTTATTCAAACGTTTGCGCCCCTAATATACGTGGAATCCTAGATCTGCCCCTGCATTGTAAATAAAAAAATTATTCGACTTTTTTTCTCACGGACAGTTACTGTCTATAGGCAAGATAGATAATAACAATATGGATTTAAAACCAAAGTTGAGTCAGTAAAGGCTAAATAAAATTTGATTTTATTTGACCAAATATAACATTAACTTTATGACATAAAATCAAAGTGATTAATAATTATTGAGTCTATGAGTGTTATTGTAAGGTATTATCTTTCCTTCATGAAACTTTAATTAAATTATACCTCTTAGATAGATTAGTGAATGCACTTCTTTGTGAACCAATGAGAATGAGTATTATTCAAGTACTCGCCTCTTTATATTCCACGGAACGCCCTTGGACTTAATTATGTTGAATGAACTGACAGACGAAATTCACCCTTTGTTTTTTTAGATACAGGTTGATTTTGACATAAGATATGTTCGAATGTTTGGTTGAACGAAATGGCCCTTTTGACTATTAATCCAGTGCCTTCCTAACACTAAGCTATCGAGCATTACATAAATTACTTCTTCTAAACCGCTTTTGAAAAGTTTGCTTAAATGTCTTTCAGACGTCTTTGGCCTGGAGGCGTACTGTGACTCTTACCTTCTTTGGGTAACAGTCGATTCTCATTAGTCCAAAACTACTCCCGTGCCACTAAACATGAGGGTGAATATTTTTAACGTTCTACAGAAAATAGAAAACTTCTTTCCGATTGCGGCCTCAATTTAAACTTTTATATACGTATAGTGATAACTGCGCTCAAACAAAGGTGCATATGTTATGCTGAAGCATTCATTATATTGATTCTCCCTTAATACGGTAATAATAATAATAATAATAATAATAATAATAATAATAATAATAATAATAATGATAATAATAAATTAATTAGAATATAATTTACATAGAAAAAAATAACTTACAAGATTTCTATGGCTCCCCTGGCTTGTCTGAGGTGCGGAAAACGGTCTTTATATATACATCCGACTCCTGACCATAACGCTGACCGAGCGCAAGTCATTTCTCCATGTGGACATATTCATTGTGCATTTATTGTACAAGGCCATAAAATTCAATTTCAAAATGGAAGTCACATTCATCATAACATCATCATTCATCATTCATTCCCTCCCGAAGTTCGTCTTTATGTGACATATATTTATCTTTTATAAATAAAAACAAAAACAAATCCAGGCAATAAATCCCAAATATGATTAATTAGCATGTGAACGTTGAACAGTGTTGTACAAGTGAGGACATTAATGTTAAGACATCAACAGTCAAATACATGTATTGATAGACAAAATATACTTTTCTCATTGTGCTTCTTTCAAAACAACATATTCATTTGAATTTAAAGTTGAACAGGGCAGTTTTTAACAAGTATTAAATTTATAACATTATGTTAATTATAAAATAAATAAGTCATCACTTTGTTATTAAAAAATCCACAGAAACAGTATATGCATCTTTGGGCTGATCATCTGCTATTTTGAGAGTCTGTCTCAAGGCGTGTTCGGCCAAACTATGTATAGCATTGTGACGGTATAATGCGCAAAATTCTTACCATTTTTTAAATATATCAACCTATGTATTTCCAATGAGCCATTGCTTTTAAAGTTGTATATTTAGAAAAGTTATCTAGTAATGAGGGTGTCAAAATAAATAACAAGCGAGCAAATACTACCGAAAAGAAAATTGCACATCACACCCTAACACATAGTCATAGTCGTTTGCATTTTGATGGTATGTACATCAGGCTCTGTCTAGTTGTTTCTCATAATTGCGTGGGCCTAAATTTCCAAAAGGCTATATTGCATTCAATTATAGCTACACCACATAGTCAGGAACAAGAAGAAATATCAGTTTTAAGTCGCATGGAATTTCCTTTTAGATGAATTTACATTGTCAATCAGAACACTTTTTTTTATTGATTTTAGTAGTATCCGTGTTTTATCACAATTCACTTGAACATGCAATATACCTTGTACGTGAGTATCGGTGGTTCGTAGGTTTGTTGTTTGGTGCCGAATTGTCGGAGATCTTGGAACATTTTATTCCAATGATCTTAAACATGGTCCGAGGGGTCTGGAGCTCTCCAATGGAAAATGTTAAGCGTGTATTCTTCTGAAAAATAGTGCCATATTTACCATTTGTAAAGGAAAGTCAGTTTACTACAGCAGTTAATGTTATTTGTTTCCTTGTGCAATTCGATTCAAGTTTGCACAACTAAGTTTTAGCCAGGGTACCTAACCTCGGCATCCGGGATACCGCCCATTAAGTCCCGGAATCTGGCGTCCGAAAATGTTTAAGTTTAATCATACTGTATTGTTCTTTTCTGTCAACAGTATAACATAATAACCTTAGTGCAATAACTCAATAACTGCATATAGAAATAGAAGCAGATATTGAGTTCTTGCACTAAGGTGACGATATATACATTCAATTTAAACACACATACAATCGAATCAAACAGCAGAAAAATGGGTTGGGCTACAAGTTATTACAACATTAGTTTCAGTTCCCAGGCGTCAATGTAACGTCAATGTCGTTTAAATCTATGACGAAACGTAACTAGAAAAAGGAGAAAATGAAAACTTACCTTAAATGTTAAATATTGGCAAAAATTGAAGTTGAAAATTCGCGTTCCGTAGTGTTTTTGGCGTCACGACACGCATCACGCATTTTGACGATAAATATTTACCTTTCTTTCATGCTTTTCGGTGGTATATCTTTCTTATTTCACTTTTGTAATTGAGAAAATGTCAATTTTGATATTTTCAATAATCTTGCATATCTTTGTTGCCAATAAAAGTAACGTGTAAATAATGTTTTCGTGACGCCGGTCACCAAAATGTAGTCACCAAGTTTCGCTACCATCGCTTTCATTCAATTTACGCTAATTGAATTAGATTAGTCCATCACTTTAAAGGAAACAGAAACATGTGTTGGGACATATTTCATCGCTATACAAAAATAGTCGTTTCGACGACAATAAATTATCATGGAATTAAAACTATTTCAAGTGTTCGATTGTTTTCGTTCTTATTCTAGAAAGTTGAATTTCGACAAGATATTTTGCCGGCTTCCAGACGTTTAGGTTCACATACACATGTCCAAGACATGAAATATGCATATACGTGCTATCCTTATTTGCTACCATCTATGACTGTATAATGTATATATGTATAATAATATCATAAGAATAAGAAGATATTTAAAGATTCCCAGAACTGCCACCTGTTACCTTTTTTTAGCTGTAGAGCCCTAACAGGTTAACTAGTTCTGTATCTGTATCTGTAAGAATACGACGCAAGACCAATTCTGGCATAAGGCGTCGGTGGTCTACTTTTACACTGACCGACTTTTCACCCTCAACAATAGCATTCATGATTCTGTTTTTCAAAAAAGACGCGAGCCAAACTAGTAGGTTTTCTCTGATACCATAGTTTTCTAATTTCTGTAGTTGTTTGTCGTGTTGGACAGTTTTGAAAGCTTTCGAAAAGTCAAGTATAGCTATATTTACTTGGCACTTTTTATCATATGGTTGTAGTAGATCATCCATATAGTTACTAATAGTTGAGTTTCTGTTGAAAACCCAGATCTAAATCCACGATTTCTATCAGTCAGAATAGTTATGGTTTAAATTGCGAATTCCACTTAAGGTAGCACACCCCTAATGGGCACCATTTCAAACTATTGTCAGCTTGATAATTTCTTAATGTGTATCATTTCCTGGATTCAGAAAACAAGATTAAAAAGATATTTACCGTCAAATAACAATTTATTTAAATTTGAATTACCCTGCCCCCATTTCAGAATTGTCGATTAAAACGACATCACCCGATAGACAAAAACAATCATTTATTTCATTTATTTTTCAACATTTTGGTAATAATTTGGTATCAGAGTAACAAGAAATATATGTGCTTTCAGAAATAATACATTATTGATCGCATCACCAACAAATATAATCATACTGTACTGAAATAGTCATATGGTATTTCAATTTTAACATTCTGTTTGACCGCGTAAAATTGGAACATCGACGTTTAAAAGCAAAAATAACAAGTTCTAGAAATACTCATGACCTGTTCTTAATTAATAATTATTTTTAATCTTTTGGGAACTTTATGCCAAAAAAAAATCAAAATGTTCTACCGTCTCATTTTGATAAAATATAAAGTATGTAATTCCTAACCACCTATTTCAGAAATATTTGTGCTTATGGATGGATTCGAATCACTTAACCGAAACCCTCAAAAGATATGCAGTCCTGTAGGCTAAAGCATTCAAATTGATGAGTTTCAATTGGAGGTTTTCATTAGGGGTGTGCTACCTTAATAAGTAACATAATAACTGGTTAACGTAATGAGATCTGGATACTTTCAAGCCTGTTTTTAATCTTATGATATTTATCATACCAACAAAAGTAACGCGAATATTAAGTAGATAGCTAGATAATTATCGCGAAAATTAAGTGTTTTACACGAAACAATTCGCTATTTAAAGGTTAACAGTTCAATTCAATTCAATTCAATCTACCGGCAGTTATATACCACCATATAAAAGCAATGTGCTCTTGTACGCAAGAGTACGGGAAGTATATCGTACACGGTGTCTATGCAAAATAGGATCTTCCGGTAAAATGTCAAAATATGCGATGTGGCTAAGCTTGAAATTATTAGCCTAGAACAAATTATTCTGTTTCGAAGCAAAAACTAACCTAAAGGCCTTTAAAACAATTGACATGAAGCATACAAGTGTACAGTTGGTTCTGTGTTTCCTTACGTTATTAATAACTCAATATGTCTCTGTTGATGGAACAGAGGAATCAACAAAAGCTAAACCCCAAAATAGTTTAAACACGCAAGCAACACAAAAGACAACCACTGTAGATTCAAACCAGAATGCAACAAAATATAATTCAACTGATGATGATTCCTTCTACAATAAGGTTAAGCAAAACAAAGGCATGTTGATGAGGACTCTCTTTGTTCTCATGGCAGTCACTAGCATCGTTGTTATCTACTTCGGAGTCAAATACTGGAGGTATATTTGTAGTGTCTTACTTACTGATATAGTCCATTCTGTCATAATTGAAAGATATGCTGAATACTGATAGAGAGCTAACCTGGAGCATATTACAGCTGATGCCACAACAGTGTTGATCATTGAATGCAGAACTATTGCATCCCTAAGTTTTAACACAAATATTTTTCACGTACAGTACTTTTGTGATGCGATACTAAGGGGTCTAGCCCATAACCAGGGTTCTCAAAATGAACCGGCCGCCGGCCTATTTGACCGGTTAAAACCAGAAATCGGCCGGTTAGAATTGTTCTAGAAACCATAAGGTCAAATTATTTTCTGACATGTTTAAAACTGATTATCTATTTTATCTATCTAAGAGTCTTCAGGTTTGAAATCGTATTGGTAAGAATGCTCCGTAATTCGCGCATGTGCAAGCACGTTTTCCTGTTAGAAGAACACATTGCCGATGTCCAAAAAATAGAACATACTATAATTCACCTCAGAGTTCCGACACTCTAAAAATTCGGACACCCGTAATTATTTTCAGAAATAATTTATTTTGCGTACCTAATTTTTGGACACCCAAAGGACATCAATCATAACTTTCACAGTTACCAAGTTTCACAGACGAAGATTATTGATTTTTATCTTAACAATGCCTGGCTAGATCACCTAACCATATACACCACTGGGACAAGTTAATTAGTTAATACCCATCCTAAATGATTTATTGCCTGAAGAAAGAGGAAGTGTGAAATATTTATTGGAGGATTATAGAAACAAGAAGGGCAATCAAGGGATTAGGAAAACAAAGACGTGAGTCTGACATTTTGTAAAACAATCTGCCAATAAACTTTGAAACTTGTACCACAAAATATAGACTGTAAGAAGTAATAATCGTACAGTTATACTTATTGAAACATCAATAAAAGTCAACACATTCAATGATATAGGTTACTAATTAATGTGATGAATTAAAGTTTGAAATGAAATACTTAAGTTACAATCGGAAACACCACTCAGACACATTAGTCCTGCATAGCAATATCCATGCTGTCCACGAGATCCTCGTGGGTATAACTGTGAGTTATGTGACGTCACACAATGTGACTGTTTGATCTGAAGCCGATAGAATGTGCTTATTCATTTCAATGCATGTATAAAATGGTGATTAATGGGATTTTAATTAATTTGATGAAGGATTTACACTTATAGGCGTAATATTAATAAGTTTATGACCATTGATAACTACGGATAAAATAATAAGTGGTAAAATGCAAACATGAAGAAAAAAGGCAGGTTTAAAATACATGTAGATAAAATGTAAAAATGGTAATTTTCTATGAAATCTGACAGCAAAAAAATAATTATTTAAAGGTGTCCAAACTCTAAGGTGAAATACGGTAGATTACTTTTTTTCGGCCACAAACAGCCACTCGTAAAGTATGAATAATTAAATACCATTGAGTATTCATCCATTTATTATCGACCTGTTGCATAAGTTAGGATGATATTTCTCTTTTTAGTTTATATATTCGATCGATTCTTATTTTGATTTGTTTGCAGGAAACTTCAGGAAAAGAAAATGGTTTATAAAATCGGTCTGAAATGTGTTCTTTTTTCTATTTTCAATCCAAAACGGCTTAGTCAGTGATGATACAGACAGTGACTTGTCAAGGTCTTTTTCTGAATGCATGCTATGTATGACATTTCTGTATATTGTATGTAACTTATGTACAAAACAGTATTTTTATCGAAATTTTGCATTGTTGTTCACTTCAAAACTCCTAGAAAAACAGTACCCTTAATGGCTCAGAATGCAGGAAATTGCATTCTTGTTTTAAAAAAGTCCGGAGGGGGGCATGACCCCGGACCCCCCTAGAAAGCCTGTTACAAATTCAATTTGGCCTGTTCAACTCAAACATTTTGAGAACCCTGTATAACCTTTAAGAATAATAGTCCGACTTTTGTGTAAGTTATGTTTTACATTTAGAATAAAATGCAAGCTACAATACTGGCACAGCTGCTTCTTTTATCCTACCTTGAACCTGTTACATGACTTAATCAAGCTTTTGAATAAACAATAATTACCATTTTTGCTGCCTACAAAGCTTGGCAGCCAAAGAGGGATTGCTTTGTCGGGCCGCTGTGCTTTCAGCATCACACTTGCGTTTTTTATCAATGTCTTTTAAACTTCTTGATATAGCGTCAACAAACAGGGTATGTATACTTCTAATGGTTTGTAGATGAACCCAATCAGGTCCAAAATTCAAGGTCATGGAAACATTTCTATTTTCCATTTCATAGAAATGTTAAGTGCCCTTTGCTTCCAATCAATAGTTTTGTATGTTTTGGGGAAGACTCTTGATACTTGGTAGGCACATTAGTCATGGTCAGTAGAATAGATGAATCCTATTGATTTGGTGGTCAAAGGTCCAGCCAAGGTCATGGTGACCATTACAACAAAAAATACAGGGGCTTTCATTTCTGATCAATAACTTTTGAATGAATTGATGAAGAGTCTAAAGGTCATGCTGACCTTCAATGTGAAAGTTATGGGCACTCCTGACAGGTGGCACATCTGATTTGTGGAATTGTAGGTTTATGTTAATAAGTGAATTTATAAACCAATTTCAGAACAAGACGTCGACGGAACAAGTCGAGGAAGTATGGTTTGATAACGTCTTCTGGAGCTGACCTTGAGATGGAGCCACTGGACAGGGAAGATGATGAGGACGAGGATATGACAATGTTTGACCGCACCAAATAACACAACCGATAACTAATTATGGTATTTACCCCATCTTTAAAATTACTAAGTAATTGCTTTTGAATTTTAATATTTTGTGTATTATAGGAATGGTAGGTTTCAAAGAAACAAATTGATATTAAATACAACTTTATTTGTCATAAAATGACAACATGTACTGGTTCACTTACTTTTTCAATGGAACAAAATGCTTATACAAATGTATGACATTTACATCAGTCTTTAATTGATTTATAGCATTACCTCTTCTTTGTTTCAGGTTCTTTTGTTACATGAGCTGTTGAGATGAACAGAAATCCCTCGAAGTGCAATATCGAAGTGATTCTCATAATTTTATGTAAGAAACAACTGTGATGTGAAGTTTTTGAATATTGGAGTTATGAGAAAGTACAGCTCTGCTGAATAGCTACCATTAAGATTGTAACAGCAACAGACAAGACAATATGAGATTACAGGAGTGGATGTATATATGACACAATCATAATTAACAATACTATGCATTCCTGACCAAGAGAATCATCTGCAAATAGGTTAAACATAATCTTCTGAAATATGATTTATTTTTATATGTGAACCTTAAATCCACTTTTCCATGTCACATCACAATGCATATATACCGGCATACACATTTATTCTAAAATATGGGAGAAACTGAAACCATTTCAAATTGTTTATTCTACAATATTTTTCATGTCCTCACACCTGTATATATTATATATATATGTTTTTGCATTGAATAACATTTACCTGTATATACCATGCAGACAGGGATTGATTAAACACACACACACACACACACACACACACATACACACACAGAAAGACTGTTTTTGACTGTTTACAGTATGCAATGGGGTTTGAGGGTTTCCAACTTCAAAAAACTCTGCCAAAGATACAAATTGCCAATGTGGATCATTGAGTCATTTTTAAATAGCAATCAGATTATCCATGTGCATCTATAATGTACGCAAAATGGTCATGCATTTGAAAAATGAATCAGTCACTTACATAACTGTAAATAGATTGCTTTAATATAAATAACTTGTGTGTAATGGTTCATGTGAATCATCAAAAAAATATTAAATCAACTCACATTTTATTTTGAATAATATTAAACCATTGAGTAAGTGGCATTGTAATAATGAAAAATAATTGTAATTTTGAAATGATTTTAGTTTTCTTTTTTAATCTTTTCATATGTCCTAGACTTTGTTATCAGAAATTTCCCTCATTCTAGAGCAAGTTATAGCGTACATTTTGTAGAGGTATCAGGAAACAGAATGCAATGAATCATTAAAAGTATTTGGACTCATTGTACAATTACAATTGGTTTAAATGTAAAACTTCCTTTTCTTTTCATGATGGATATCTTGATTGTTTGTCATGTCCTTGTGTGTGAGCACTTGGGTATTGAGTGTAAAATACTAAAAACATGTAGCCAAAATCGTTTAATGGAACTGATTGGCTAGTTGAGCCATTTCATCAAAAGACATTAAAAAGAGACTGTCGTGAAATTTGAACCTTGTTGATTATGGTATAAAATGAGTGAGCTGATACAATAAAAATGTTGTTTGCATTTGCTATAAAATCATTGGAGACCATCTACTATAAGTAAAGACATTAAAAAGAGACTGTCGTGAAATTTGAACCTTGTTGATTATGGTATAAAATGAGTGAGCTGATACAATAAAAATGTTGTTTGCATTTGCTATAAAATCATTGGAGACCATCTACTATAAGTATTCTTTGTTTCTTGTTGTATTCTACATATGGTGCTGGCTTTCAATGATATTGTCAAATTATAAATTTGTTTCGATATTTCAAACCTAAATGTCAGCAACACATTTCAGAAATTACCTGGATATGTTACGTGACAGGTTTTTTTAACCTGTCATATTTGTTATATTGCAACATAACTTCAAAAGTAAGCACTGATAGTATTTTTATTTGCTGATAAGTGACACAAACAGGTAATAAAATGCTTATAGTTTTTGTATGAAATCTTGAGGTCATTTTCCTACGGTGGTCTCCATGAGGGCAGAAGGGTCCCTCCAAAAAGGAGAGGGTGCAGAACCCTTTAGCTTAAACCCTACTAATTATTAGTAGTTCAATGGTCATATTCCATTTTAATAATTTTTATAATACCCAGGTTTTGTTGTGTTGCCAGAACTTTTCATTTCATTTGTTTCATTGTGTATCTCATTTTTTGTTGTTGTTTTTTATGTATATTTTCTTAACATCATTACCTTAGATGGTTGTCTTACAAGTAGAATTCATTTGTGATTTAAGTTTTTGTAGCTTCTCTTAGTTTTCATTTGCTCATCTAGTGTCTGACCAACTTTGTTTAAAGATTAAAAATAGATGAACTTGTAGAGACAATGAGCCCTAAACATGACCCCGGGGATATACATGTAACTGTAACAAAATATACCTGGTAGATACCTACATAGTTATAATTATTAAAACATATGTGGATTATGAATAAAAAATCACCAAATACACATACTATTTTTATGACTATATTATGTTCATTTGTGTTAAAATAATTGAATTCAATTTTTGAAATTCTTCAAATTGCCATTTGTTGTGATGGCCAGGTATTATTCTTTGTGGAAATAATATTAAAGATACATGAAGTACATGACGATGTAGTATGATTTGTGTAATATTTCTCAAGGAAAAGGTTTGTAGCCTCTGTATAGAGCTATATGATATGGGAAAATTATGGTTTTGTTACAACATGTATTTTTAAGAATTTCCTATAAGGCCTTCAATATGATAATACATTCCAGTTCGTGCCATTTGATTTTTCAGTTTTTTCTTGCTCATTATACCATTTCAATTTTTGTGTGCTAGAAAAATCATACTACTGACTTAATAAACTTACATGCATATACTTTCTGTCCTGCCCTGGTATGTATTAAAACACCTTTGAGTATCAAATTTATGGATTAATAACTGTATTCTTGATTAAAGATACATGTAGCGGTGAAGGGTTTTTTATACAACTTTTAGTTTATTTATTTCCTTTTGTACTTTCTGTTAATTGTATTTGTTGCTCATTTTCTGGATATTAATTTCAAATTGTTGAATGTGCTTCTTCTTGTTGATGTCAGAGATTATTTTTATTGAAATATATAATTATATGCTGTTGCTATTTGTTACTTCTTTATATGGTATAGCCTCCAGACCATTCTAAGTACAGTCTGTATACATGAAGATGATCCCCCAGGAGCATCTAATTATTCATTATACAGTTTATGTATTTTTTATGATGAGTGACTGAATATTATAATAACCAGGATCCATAATTACTCAAGTCTCATGTCTGATTTGGAGACTCAAGACTCAAAACTTTATTGTAAATTGCAATAAGAGGACTATTTATTGTGAAACCTGTTTAGAAATATAAAGATATATCGTAACATTCAAGATTTTGCTTAAGACGTTACTGGATATGAGCCTGGCTTTCTCATGCAGGATGCTGGTCAATAGAAACGCAAGATACAGGTACATCATCCGTACATGTCATACAGGAGAAGTATATGTTGTAGCAAAAGTTGACTTTATAGTGGGTATTGTGTGCAATAAACCTGATCATGGTGAATATAGGGTACATATACATATATACTTCCTTGTATGACAAAATACAGTCACACAGAACAAGCAAAAACGATACTCAATGTTACAGTAACCACAAGATTGACATTTGCACAGTGTAATGCTTTTAAATAAAAATATAAGTTTGACCTTGAATGATAAGAACATGAAAAAAGCCATGGTTAATGGTAAACTTAACTAAAATTGCTTAGCTCCTTAAATATTGATCACTGAAAAGTAGGCAGATTCATATTGACAAAGACAGAGGTTCTTAAAACTGTGATGGCACCATGTTGAGTTTTGATATGCAGGAATTTTGAGTCATACATAATCCAAAATTACGGTATGTGCAAAACATGTTTTTTCTCACTGACTTCTTGGTGTGTACATTGTATATTGAGTTTATATTACACACCGTTACACACCGCATGATTCTGTTATTTTACTTGCTTCACACTACAACACAGCGTTCTCATGAAACTATGCTTGCACCCAGGAACTTCAAACTTGGTATGCTAGTTGGTCATGACTAGTAGATGAACCCTGATTTGAGATCAGTAGGTCAAGATCGCCGTGACCTTGAGGTGAATAAACGGTTACTGCTCAGTAACTAAAGAACGCTTGCACCCAGGAACCTCATACTTGGTATGCAAGTTGGTCATGACTAGTTGATGACCCATATTTATTTTGAGGTCAGTAGGTCAAAGGTCAAGGTCACAGTAGATGTTCACTATTTAATACAGGTGAATTAACCAAGCTTCACTGTTAGTTCGTCTCCAGTCCAAAATTACAAATTTCATGTCCATTTATTTTTTCTAAGCTACGACCACACAATAGGGGAGACTAGCGCTTTTTCAATAAGCAATTTCTAGTTACTTTTAGCGTCCATTGCATGGTCTGGTTCCGAATCAGCAAAACTTAATTATCAGATTTGGGGACAGTGTTTTAGGACAAACTGACTGTGAAGTGGGATGAATTGCCGCAGTAACTCCCAGAGTTATGCCCCTTTTACATAAAAATTGTAAATTTGTATCTTGTGCAGCCAATAATGGAACTATTTATTATCCAATCATCATCAAACTTGATTACAGTGTTTGCTGAATTAATGTCTTGGTTTAGATAAATTATGACGTTAATCACAAGTCCTCAGTAACTGCAGAGTTATACATTTAACAATAGGTTTATGTCTTGTGCAGATAATGAACTAAGTATTTTATATTTCATCATGAACAAACTTGGTGACAGTGTTTGTGGGCACACTGTCTCTGTCAAGTTGGATTGTGAGATAATGCACCTTAGTAACTGTGGAGTTATGCCCCTTTACTTTAAAAAAAGTTTAAAGTTTATGTCTTGTGCAGATAATAACATAAGTATTTATTATCTAATCATGATGAAGCTTGGTGTCAGTGTTTGTGGACATACTGACTCAGTCACCTTCAATTGTTGGCTTTTTGCCTCAGTAACTATGCAGTAACGCCACTTTTACATAAAAATAATATAAATACATGATTAAATACCATCTGCAGACAATAAATGAAAAATGTATAACCCTATCATGATGAAACTTGTTGACAGAGTTTGGAGGCATAATGTCCCAATTAAGTTCAATCATGAGGTAAATCGATCAAATTACACCAGAGTTATACCACTTTTATATTGCTATACAGTGTGATTTTATATTGTTTGGGTATGATACCCAAACCAAGTTTTCAATTTACTAGAATGTTTTGCTCTTTTAAGGCTTTTACATAACAAAATGGTTATAAAAGGTATTTGGTTTGACTATGATGGGGTCAAACCAGCCACACATTTAATTCTGCAGAATTCTAGTTTAATTACTGTTCTACATTAATTAACAATTTTTAGAATATGTACTATTTAAAAGTATTTTAAAATTTATTTCTTGCACTGACATACAGTCTGCACACGATATTCAAACAATTGCTATCTTTTTTGTCTTAAATGTGGCAGGAAACACTTGAACGTGTATGCCAGAATACAAAATTACCAGGGCAAGCATGTCCCTGAAGCCCGCTAGCAAAGTCAGGCTTATAAATCTATGTTGATGTAGTCAAACCTTGACACTACACACCCTATTTTATATGTCACAAATGTACAGTCTTAACCAGCCAAAATACAAGTAATTTTGACCACTGACCCCTTAGTATAACCTTGACATATGACCTTCACATGTGAATGAAACAATAACATTAAGGTTTTTAGTTTAGAGTTGAACCTTCTGCCATGAGCGCGGAATGTTGAAATGGTGTGGCCCCTGCCGGACTCCTGGGTCTACAGTTCAAAACAATCAATAAATATGTTGTGACATATTTTATTTAAAATCAACCAATTATATTCTGTTCTTAAAACAATGTCTGCCGATTTTTTATTTAAAATGTACAAAAATAACAAATCAGTAAACAAATATAATAAATCTATTGGAATGTACTAGCACATAGCATAATTTATATAACATACTGGTAAATCAATCTTCTTATTGGCACTTCAAAAAAATCTTAACTAAATGTTAAACACAGAATTGAATAAAATAAAAGTATACAACATATGCAATATAAGTCATCAACAACTAAACTGGGGACGTGAGTATTATACAATATTGCACATGGTGTTTTCCCCAAATGTTAAAAATCATTTAAGTATGGTAAAATGCATATTTACAAGCATCATGAATAACTAGATACATACTATGTATTTCACAAAACAGTTAGTTCAACAGGCGTGAGTGTCACTATTTAAACTTGATTTAAAAATGAGAAAGGGAAATTTAATAATTTTTTATTCAATTTAATGTTTGATGAAAAACTTTTATTTTTGACATTCTTGATATTGACTGAAGATAAGTGGAATTGTTGGGAAAGTCCAGGGCTACATGTACTTAAACACACCATTCTTGCCCTTTGTCTGTCTACACCAATGACCTTATAATTAGCAGTCCTCTTTTATTAATAATTCTTAAAATACATCTTTAAATGCTGTGCTGTTATAAGATTTATGTTCATACAACATATATTGCTAAGATAAAAAGAAATATTGATGCAAGCTAACAATGTACATATATGCCACATGTCAGCCTGTTAATGAGATCGTTTGATAGAGCATTTGAGGTGAATATCATGGGGATTCCCTGGTCATCACTCATTTTTATTATCTATTTGTAAATATACCAAAATGACAGCTTATGACAAAACTGATATTTAATGTCCAAACATTGTTTTTGTAAACACTTTGGTTTCTAGATGTAACAGTCCAGCTCATAAATATGCCAAGCTATGGGTGGTTGTTGACAAATAGCTTAACCAAAAATAAACCACATGATGGACAGCAATTGTACTATTAATATCAAGTAATAAACTATGGTCAAAACTGTTGGCCAATATAAAGCTGTTGTGGTCAAGGATTCACAGGTCAGACACCGATGTTGAATATCATGTAGCTGATTAACAAGACATCTGGACAATAAAGATTCCATGCAAGGGTGGCTAAGACTTGATTTGTTTTCGGGAAGAGACCTAAGTTTTTAGGCCCTGGAGTCAGTTGCTTGTGCAAAACATAAACAATGACCTAGATATACCTCTCACATTTATTTCTTAATTTCTTTTAATAACACTTTCAATGCAGTTTGTAATTGCATAGTTCATTTAAGTGTTGTTGTAATTTTTTTCCTGCAAAATAGACCTGGTAATATTTGTATGGCACATGATCCTGGTCTAAAAATTAAGATCACAAACAACCATTACAAAATTAACTTGCCAAGAAAATATAGAAAATCCTACTGTTATAACTCATAAATATTCACAGCTGACTTTGAAACATTATAGAGCTAATACCACACTATATATATTTTGTATTCTTTCAATGAATCTTCTTCGATATGTAAAGGCCAAATTTCTACACAAGGATAAAACAATGATAAAAAAGCATCACACAAAAGACACATTCCTCATTCAACATGAATATAAAAAACCTACGGTAATCAGTAAATTAAAAACTGGCTCTTTTCCCAAAAACACTCACTTAAGGTCAACTTCAATGTCATTCACTTTTGGAAACCACTTTCCAAAATATAACATACAAGACATAGTATCAGTCTACTGGAGACATTGGCACATGTTAAAGGAAGATTATAAGATATTTAAGCATCATCCAAACAATCAAGGAATCTTAAAAATACATACAATACAATAGAAATCAGAGAAAAAAATGAGAAACATTTAAATGTGTAAATTCTGCCTTTATAACAGACAGATATTGATATCTTGCAACTATCAGTGCACATGCGCCTCTTGCTGTTTTATCTATCTATCAAGACTAATCTTGAAATGTTTTATCAAATAAACTTGTATTCAATCAAATGAAAAAAATATTGCCATTTTTCTTCTGTTTGTGACAAATATGCAGTGACTGCCTTAAAGAATATTTAAACAATATAAACAATCATGAACTTCATAAAAAGTCATATTTCTATTGGTTAATTTGTTATGGCTTAAGTTTATGTGAATTACGTGAATTGAATACTGTTCTGTTCGGCTTTAAATCGGCAACAAGGTGGTTGACTGCTAGCAAGTTTTGACATGAATCAAGGTCTGTGGTTGGCGAGGCATGGTCAGTCAACGTCCTGTGGTTCGTGAGCCACTGTCAGTCAACGTTCCCTCTAAAGCATGGCATGCAGAGTGATGACCGATGACCTTGTGGACACTGAGGGGCTGCTCAGGATCACCGCATACTCATTTAGGGCCTGCAAACAAATTATGTATCACACTTTAATATTGCATAATAAAATTTAAAAAAATCGATGAAACTGGAAGGCTATTGTATCCTGCAATACACATAGACAACACTTCTTAGTAGTTAGTTTAGTAGTCAGTTTTTAAAGGTGTACTAAATTTATTCAATTTATCCCACTCAAAACACACAGGTACACAAATGAATTTATGAGAAAGATCCCAAATAATTTGTTTTTTACAAAGAACAGTTGAACATTTGATAGAAAAAAATAACATTAACAAGAACTAAATATTCTTTATCATTTTAAATCATTTTAAATTAAACAAAAAAATAATTCACATTATAGCTATCAACTTAATAGGTCTTGAAACATTCTATGGCATTGTTCTTCAGACTTATTGTGAATGGTCTCCTCAATATCTTTATAGGTGTTTCCCCACTACCAGTTATCTGCATTTCTGATAAAATAAAAAGCAGAAGTACAAGCAATTAATGTGACAGAACAAGCTAAAAGTTAACCATCAGACTGTCACTCCATAGTTTTAGGATACTTTGTTGATTGCTGATTGGATAAGTGCAGGTGACGTTTACTTTTTTACTTACGTTTTTAGCTAAAAGTAGCAGCACGTTTTATCTCGCATCGTGACAGATGTTAATAAACAAAACTCTATAGTTTTGTGACCCAAACTGTTAAGATCTGTGAGTGGTCTAGTGGTTTGGGCGTAGGTCACTTGCCCCAATAGGTAGAGGGTTTTAGACCCACCAGAGGTACATTATGTTGGCCTCTTAAAAAATCACCAGCAGTCTTGTCTCCATTGGAATTGATACAAAAATTATTCAATTTATTGTCTTTCATGAATAAGCGAAAATAAATATTAACAAAGGGTCTTGAGAAATGGTGTAATGTTCTACCTGGTAGATGAGGGCATACTGCTCCTTGCTCTGCACAGCACCGGCCCGTTCACTGCGCATGCGATGCACACAATTCAAGATGTCCACACGACGGCGGTCCTCGTACATTCTCATACACATGTCTACAGCTATCAAGGTACATGTGCGACCAGTGCCAGGTCTTAAAAAAGAGACAAACAATATCAGATTTTTTTTATGGATATAAACATTGCTATAAAATGGACTAATAATTGTTAATGATTAAAAGTTAATTGAACAATAGATTTTTAAGAACTAGTGTATTTTAAAGGAGTAAGTCAACTTAAAATACATGCAACATAATGCAACAAATCCCAGTTCATACCCGCAGTGTAGGATGGCAGGTTTTCCTGTGTTCTCGTAAAGGGGCCTGGTGTCAAGCACAAACTTAACAAAGGCGAGAGGTTCTGGTGTCCGCGCCTCCGGCCAGCATGTGAGCTGGAAGTGCTTTACTTCACGCTTCAGGTTTCTCTGGAATACAGGTCAAAGCAGTAGCTATAAGTGTTAACTCTGGGTATGTTTAAATACTCTAAGGGATGGAAAATTGTAACTAAAATATATACATACAGCACTAGTATCATTGAGTGCTTGTGATTTAAGTCATCAATTTGTAGTTGAAATGAAATGCTTAATTGAAAATAGCTAGCTTCATACACATGTAGTTTTTCTTCCATTGTTTTTAACAAGATATGAATTAACTTCATAAGTAACAGCATACTATTTGGGAGGTTTTGTCCCATAGCCCCATTATACCTCAAGATCCATGATCTCTAGTGTACACTCCACATAATCATGCTGGACATCCCTCTTCTTCAAAGTGACCATATAGTCTCCAAACTCCCTATGCTTATCATCCTTCAGACTGTCTGGCCAGTAACATGTGCTGTATTTGGGCTAAAAATGGAAAATATGGATACAGTCTTCATTCTAAATTTGGAAGTGCATTTTCTTTCTTTTCATTACAAAATATTGAGTTTAGTCGAAAAATCCACATTTTAATTCACATTCTCTGCTGAAAATCACATAAAATCTTTTTAGTTATGGATCTTCAAACTTCTCTATTTGTTGAACATGTCCTGAAAGTTAAAATTAGACTTGAATTGAAGGTGGTACAGCTCATAAGGTAAAACTAGAGCAGCTTACCTTGCCATTGGGTGTGAGTGGGTTCAACATGAGGATGACTCGTGACTGCTGCTGCCAGACCATGGTCCAAAAATCCTCCACAGTGTTCACCAGGGGTGACTGGGTGGCTATATATACACACTTCTCTCCCATGTAACCCTGAAAGGAGAAATACATCTAGCTCATTTTTGTTTTCCTATTTTTTCTGTCATCACTTTTTGTTTAATAACTGAAAAGATTGGTGAATATATATTTTATTATTTTGAAAATTCAAACAACATCAGTTCACAAAACCGGAAAAAAAAATTGGCATATATTAAAAGTTAACACACTTATAAAACACGGATATGAAAAGGAAAACTCCTATAAACTGCACAACTCCTTGCAATTTTGGGTTTGACCTCATTGGAATAAGATTGCATAATAATTTTAACAAGAACTGTCACAGAGTCAGCACGCTCGACCATTCCGCCGCTTTTAAGATATTAAGAATTGCAAAGTTTTAGTTAAACATGCATGGATCACTGTAAAATAAGATTAAATGCAAAACCGTATCCTGAATTTCTAAGTCAAATAATAAAGGGGCAAAATTTGTACTAGTGCAAGAAAGAGTTATCATTCTTGATTGTTTAAAGTTTCAATGCAATACATCAAGTAGTTGCTGAGTCATTGACTTACATGTGCTTACATGCAAAACCTTAACCAGAATTTCTAAGTCATAAAATAAAGGGCCATTATTAGCATTACATGCAAAATAGAGTTATTTAACTTGGTTATACAAGTAGGTTGGATGTTGAGTAGTGTTGTATAAAGTCTCAAAACAATACATCAAGTAGTTGCTGAGATATTAACCTATGAGTGCTTACATGCAAAACCTTAACCAGAATTTCTAAGTCGAATAATAAAGGTCAATTGTTTGCATTATATTCAAGATAGAATTATCTAACTTGATTAACAATTAATTAAGTTGGATAGTTGGGAACACTTGTCTAAAGTTTCAATGCAACACATGAGGTATTAACTGAGATATTGACTTAACTGCGGTAACATGCAAAACCTTAACCAGAGTTTCAAAGTCGAATAGTAATGGGCTATAATTTGCATTTTATGCAAAATAGAGTTATCTTATTTGGTTATTTCAGTAGGTTGGCTGGTTACATCAAGTAGTTGCTGAGGTATTAAACTATATTTACACCTCAACTTCCATTCCTTAAATGAACGTCATTTCGGCAATTGCGTTCATCAATTGATGAACTCAACATCTTCGGATATGTTCGGATCGCAATTCATTGCATAACAATATACATGAAAAATATCTAACTTGTTATTGTTTGTATTGTGTCAGAAGGTCCCGTAAAATATAAATCAACATTTTAGAAAGTGTTGGTTTTTTAAATTTTAACTGTGTAGTTGCCATAACTGTTTGAATTTTACGTTTTAAAGTGATTTCAAGTAGTTGATCTTTTCCCGCGATATTGTGATGTCATTTGAAAAAAATGCTTCCGGTTAGAGTCGGGTGGTTCTATTTACAGAATGGGTAGGAATGGGTTACTGAAAAGTTTTTTTTAAATGAAATTAAGTTTTTTAAACAATTCTTGCATGAAATAATGAACTATTGGTGTAAATATAAGTAATGAATTGTGGGCTTGATGTCATTATCGGGGATATGAACGCAATTGGGCTAGTCAAAGTACCAGCCCAATTGCGTTCATACCCCGATAATGACATCAAGCCCGCAATTCATTCCTTAAATATGTGCTTAAGTACCGTAGGTTGGATAGTTGGGAAT
Organism: Mya arenaria; assembly: GCF_026914265.1. Classification (NCBI taxonomy): domain Eukaryota; kingdom Metazoa; phylum Mollusca; class Bivalvia; order Myida; family Myidae; genus Mya; species Mya arenaria. Next base: position 69,957,634 of record NC_069124.1, read on the forward strand.
ACATATAGATAAGTTTCAATGCAATACATGATGCATTTGCTGAGATAATGACCTAAAGGTGCTTACACGCAAAACCTTAACCAAGGTGTGATGCCAACACCAACCCTTGGATGAGTAGTTTAGCTCTCCTAGCTCTCCTTATTCTTCGAAAAGTCAAGCTTAAAATAAGGTACTTCAGGGGAGGGAATTCCATTATACAATACATTATTAAAACAATGCGATTTTCTCCCTTCTGTACTGCTCTAGCACTGAAATTAGCTTAATGGTGAGCGGGCGAGCGAGCGAGCGAGCGAATGAATGAGTGAGTGACTCAGTGAGAGTAAGGGAGTGAGCGATCGAGTTTTGCGGGCAAGCGTGCAACCAATAGTAGGATTCATTGCTTAAGCCTTTCAGCACTATCAGTGCTTTCATTTATGTATATGTATCATCAGGCAAAGTTTCAAAATATTATCCATAGTGCACAATTTAGTGATTTGTTTCACCATATGACTGGACTATATTAGTTTTGTTGGATTGATAACTGCCATTCTCGCAAAAGTGGACATGTATATAACTGAGTGGATATTAATAAGATGATATAATCATCAAAAAATGTTTAATAATTGTGCATTTGTGTTTTAGTTTGAAATGTATTTGTTCTTCGTTTAAACAACAGCAAGTGGTGGAGCACATTCAGCTTAAAATGTTGAAAAAAATATTACCAGTTCCATATTAAATGGCTAGCTCTATCTCTTCATAAAAACGTTCTATATTAAAACAAATATTAATTTTTGTGTTACAGAAGAGAGGTCATACCATTTTGATTCAGATGAAGTAACTAAACAACTAAAAAAAACCGTAGTCCTGTAGTTTTTATTTTCACTATCGTGAATATATCAAATTGATAATTTCACTGTTGAAATTTAACTTTTAATACTGGATTCTTTAACCGAAAGCATTGAAGAGAAGGTATCTATTTCATTTCATCTTAATATCATGTAATTTGGGGAAATGTTTTGATTTACTTACATTGACATAGTTTGCATTTATATAGTCTGACATGCTTTTATCTGCTCGTTCTAATTTCACCCTGGTGTTCTTATCTGTAAAGATAAAATGGTATTTTTTAACAAACAAGTAAGAATTTCATCACAACAATTCCAGACAGAAATCTTTCAAAAGACCTTCAAAATTAAACCTTTTTTGGATAATGTCTAAGAATAATATCACTATTTTTTCTTGTTTCTTCTTTTTTATATACAAGAGTGCCGTGATGTGAACATAAATACTTATCTATTGTTATTTTTCAGTGAACACAATGGGCATATTATTAAAGCCAGATACAAAGGTCTTGCTATACATGTGTATAGTGACTGTCACAACTAGATTTCAAAGTTACATTTAAATATCTTGGAACAGTTTTGGAGTCACAGCCGTTGATTTCAAAGTTACATTTAAATATCTTGGAATAGTTTTGGAGTCACAGCCGTTGATTTCAAAGTTACATTTAAATATCTTGGAACAGTTTTGGAGTCACAGCCGTTTATTTCAAAGTTACATTTGAATATCTTGGAACAGTTTTGGGGTCACAGCCGTTGATTTCAAAGTTACATTTAAATATCTTGGAACAGTTTTCGAGTCACAGCCATTGATTTCAAAGTTACATTTAAATATCTTGGAACTGTTTTGGAGTCACAGCCGTTGATTTCAAAGTTACATTTAAATATCTTGGAACAGTTTTGGAGTCACAGCCGTTGAAGGTTAAAGGTTTTGCACGCCAATGATGATACTGACAACAATGACACCAAGCCATCACAATTCATTGCCTTTATTTCCTTGAAAAGCAGACAAGCAGGTATTCTTGTAACAATCTTAAGATGATACAAGAAAAACAACTTTACGTGGCAGAACATTGGCATATCTGTTCTTGTCTTCGTCTCCGACAGGCACAATGGCAGGATCTGTGTTGTCATTTGGGATAGTCTGTAAAATGGTCAAATACTACATAGCCGGAAATCAAAGTTTAATATACAACTGAGTTTACCCTTTACATTAAAATGTCTATTTAGGTTCAAGGGAGTAAATGCATCATTATTTTGTTTGAAATTGAAACTAATTGACAGAGTTAAACAGTTCAGAACCACCAAAACATTTTATAAATTTAATATACAGGTGTGTTTTTTAAAGATTTTTTTTAGCAATATATGTATTTGTGATTGAAGTATAAACAAGACATGTTTATCCTTAAAATCTTTTTTTCAATTGAATGTGTTCCAATTCCATGAATGACTCTGTGTGTATAATACTGTCCTGTATCAGTCTATACCTGGAACTCTGCATGTATGGCGGTGGGGTCCATACACTGGTTAGCCAGACTAGAATAGTTCAGGATCCGTGAATACTCCTCAGGCTCAGGCTATAACAAGTCATATTCAAGATTGTTTTAATATTATTATTATTACTAAGCATTGACTGTAATAACATCATCAGGTAGTCATATTTATACTTCTTCCACTTTTGCTGAATATTAAAGACATATAAACTGGATGTTTTCAGTGTAAAAATAGGCCATAAATAACAGAAATGCAATGTCAATTGTTAATAAAATCGCAAAACCATGGCTTTGAATAAAAAATGATAACTTGAGTAGTCATATGCTCTGGGAATCTCTTATGCAACTTAGTCCTCAAGTAATGATATTATATTAAGTTCAGGCCTGCCCTCATACCAATTCCTTGTGATCATCCAAGCCTGGGTTCCAGTACCCACTGCCGGGGCGGGACTTCGGTATGACTCCCAGGGCGACATGATCCATGCTCTGTATGGATGCCTGCTGGCGGAAGAACACACGCTGCTTCTTCTTAGCCTTCACCCGCCGGTATAATAATACCTGTACGATGGACGGGAAACTATCAGACAGTATTTTATAATCGGAATGATCTCAGATGACCACATTTAATGAATATAATGATCTCATTTTATATGAATGATATAACTGTTAGTTTGTTTCTGTATACCAAATTATTTGTACTATTAAAAGTATTTTTTAGTAAAAACTAGTAAAAGAGACTTCAACAATTGTTAGTATTGTGTGAATTTCATGAATTTTAATCACAGAAGTTAAAACAAAATGCTCAGATTTTTTTTAGATCTATTCATATCCTATGACATGCAATTCATATTTTCAAAAAGAAAAAGAGTGTACTTACTACCTGTAGAATGACAAGTGCCACACAGCAGACTCCGCCCACTGATGCTATGACAACCACCATGGTAACACCGCTGGGTGGGGTAAATTTGCTCGCCTTACTGACCTCTGGCTCAGGTGTCCTTGGTCTGCGGTCCTGGAACTTCACTGTCACAATCTGGAACACCCAGGGATATCATAAACATTTTATGGACATATGTTAAAATAAAACATTATAATATAAAGTTTAATTTCAAGGATGTCAAATTTTGAGAAATGCTCCGTTATATTTTGTTTCCCAGAACTGCAGTTCTGAACAACAACTAACATTTTCCATACTGTGCACTCAAATGAAGAAATAAAGATTGCATAATATGCACAACAAATTAATAGATAACAGATTAATTTGAATAAAAAACCCACCTTGTCCTTGTATATGGATGATGAATCCTGAAAGTCCTTCTCAAGTACTCTAGAAGCGTCGATGGTGAGAGTGATGTCAACCTTGCCGTCTTGGTCAACAATGTACATTTCCACAGTGATCTCACTGTACTGCTCCCCCTCAAGGCCTACTGGGTCCCCACCCTCACAGTACTGTAGTGTATGCAATGCAGCTCTTAATAGTGCAGCTATCAAGAAATTGGATGCAATAAAAAGGAGAGACCAAGGATGACAGAAATTTAGTCTCTAAATGGCATTCTATTAATATATTTGTTAATACAGACATGAAAATAGGGTATAAAAGTAGTTAAAATACATCAATATCCTAAAGTATTTCAAACAACCCGACCAGCCAAAACTATAGCAAAAAAAAGGTTTGCCTTTGCAAGTATACAACAAGCTTACCTGTTCAGGAATGTTTGTCATTTTAAACTGTCCAATGTCTACCAGGACACTTTTCTTGATGTGGAGAGCCTGGCTGAGGGAGCTGAAGAAGCTGGTCTTTGTGTCGCAGAACTCGAGCCACGACATGCGCAGGGATAGCTGGATGAACACTGAGGGTGCCATTGCCTTGAGGTTGGTGGAGAATTAACATCAGTTCTCAAAAATTAATTTACCAATGTGACAATGAGTGTCATTGTGAACATGTTTAACATGTTTCATGATGGTATCTTTCAACGATCTTATAGCTAATATTTAAGCATTTGTATGACATGACAATGCAATTGTCAATGCTAAAGATCAATACCTATAGACTTTTTTCTTCAAGAAATGGACAAGCAAATAATAGAAAGAGAATAGACTAACTTTATATTTACCTCTGTATCTAAAATATTTTTTTTTCTAAAGTATTGTACTATCAGTAAAAAATCAAGTGTACACAAAGTCAAAAGCAACAATATAATCTCACCACTGTGGTTTGCCCAGCTCTGGTGATTGTTTGGGTGATAACAGGGGACACAGGTCCCAGTTGGGGTGGGCTCGTCACATTTTCCATCTTCGAGGAACCTGGAAAAACAGTATGAATTGTTGATATGCCGTTTATAAGGGACCATCTTTGCTTATCCTCGACATTGTTGGGATGGAGGAATAATAGGAGACAGAGATAGTGATTCATTTTGCTGCACATACGAATCCATACTCAATGTTTTGAAGGATACAGTATCAACAGGATGAAATGTTTTAAAATGTTATGAGCTCAAAGTCAAAGGAGCCATGATTCAGAAACATGTGAGTCATGGATTAATTCAAGTAGATTTCAAAGTGAATCACTGCAGATGATAAACAGGCCACTCGCTGACGTGGACATTGTTTATTGTATTCTCTGCCTTGGATGGTTCTGGTATAAATGTATGGCACTGTTCAACTGAATGCGAATAGTTACATAATTACAAAACTGATAGTATATTATCAACATTTTGTTGGATTATAAGACCAATGGCGCATGTTACAATTGATTGATCTGACTGAGAACAGAAAAATTACATAATAGTATATAAATAATATATAAATAACATAAATTGTAAAATAAAGTTAAAGTACAGTGCGTACTGTCAAAAAGTTTAGACCTTTAGAAATTTTCAGCAAATAAAATGTAGTTATCAGCAGTCTCTACATTCAACATGATTTAGTAAATTGGCTATCAATACCTAAATAGGTTTACTAAAAGCAAAGATAAGACAAAAGACAGAGTTTTGTACCTTTGGTGGTAGCAATTTTCTTCGTGGTTCTGTGTATTAGATGGGACGTAGTGTTTGTGCCTGGTGTTTTCCTGGTGGTCCTTGTGGTAGCAGCAACTGTAGACAACTGTGGCTCGATTCTTGATGTGACTGTACGGACAGAGGTGGCAAAACATTCATCATTGTAGCAGCAATAGATGTTTGTATGGATTAAATAAACTTCAATGGTTTGGATTCAATGTAAAAATACTAAAAAACACACAAAAAAACAACATCCAGCTTCTCAAAAGCTTGATATCTAAGCTAGCCTGTCATTTGGAGATGTGACAACATGTCAAATAAATTGATTTGAACAAGCATCTTGAAAAACAAGCATAACTGTATAGATGTCAAATATCAACCTTCTTAAACAATTTATTACCTGGTAAACTGGAAATATTGGTTGAGGCTGAAGAATTGCTTCTTGGAATCATAGAACTGGAGATATCTGCAAAAGCTGATGTTCTGGAGACCTTTGGTGATTCACTTGATGTTGTTGGGGTTGAAAGTTGTACAGGTAAGGTACTGGTTGGTTGAATTTGTCTAGTCATTGTACTAGAAACAGTTGAAACTGATGTTGGAGCTGTCGCCATTGGTAATGAATGGATTTCTGATGTGCTTGATTGCACAGCAAGTGACAAGGAGTATGACTGGGTACTACTAGTAACACAGGAGGTACTTATTTCGGTGGAAGATTTGTACAAAATATCCAAAGATGATACTGCTGGAATAATATATGATGGCACACTTGATTTGACATAAATGCTGGAAACACCTTCTTCAAAGTCGGAGGTTGAAACAGTGAATTCTTCAATTGTTTCAGAAGAAATGGTCTTCATGGTGTAGCCAATATCCAGAGAGGTGAAAACCTGTCTGTAACTGGTCTCTACTGTCTCCATCCTTGGTCTGATAAGAAAGGATGAAACTAAACTCTGTTGTTGTGAGATGGAAGTACTTCCAATTGCAGGTGAATCATATGAGCTTGTCAATACAGCACTTGATTTTGAAGGCAATATTGATGCTGTGGGTATCTCTGCTGTTTCGGTTGTTGTCACTGATGCTTGTGTCCTCATGACAGTACTAATTTCAAATGTGGTTGACAAGGATTCCCCCTCATAGTCAGAAGGGTAATATGATTCCAGTGGCAACATCATTGTCTCAGCAGTGCTTGTTTTGGGAAGTACAACTGGTCTAATGAAATCTGATTCAACATCATCAGTTTTAGAATGTTGGACAGTTCTTGATGGGTTGATGACCATACTTGAGTGTATTATAGAATTTGGCACCATAGTTTCAAAGGTGTACTTTTCTGTTTCTTCCTTTCTTTCACCATCTTTGACAGGTTTAATCACTTCCTGACCTTCAGTATGTGACTCAATGTGACCTTCCCCAGGAACAAGGTGACCATCACCGGGTGTCTCATGCACAATCTCCCCATCTGGGTGACCTTCAGTCTCGTGACCTTCACCTTCATTATGTCTTCCAACATCAGAGATGATCCCTCCTTCATGGTGACCTTCAACAATGTCAATATGACCTTGACCATGTGCTAATGATGACAGGTCCTGAGTATTTTCTGAAGTTTCTGTCACATTGATCATCACTGGTGTTGGTAATGTCACTATTATTTCCCTCTGTGTGCTTTCAACTCTTTCAAATGGTGGTAGTGTCTGTGTCCGTCTTTGATTTTCAGTTGGATTCTGCGTAAGAACTGGTTGTCCATGATCAACATGTTCAACTTCATGTTCATCAGGATGATGACCAGAACCTTTGTCAATTGGAACATCCACTCCAGTTTGTGTCTCCCCTGTACCACTGCCATGTCCACTATCCATGTTTTCGCTGCCATCTGGGATGACTGCAATATTTCCACCACCTTGGATCACTTGGTGTCCTTCAACATGTTCTGCTTCACGTGTTGTTGTCACAACTGGTGTGAGTACAGGGCTAACACCCCCATGTATTTCACCAGTTTGGCTCTCTTTATGTTCTTGGTTTGTATTATTGGACTGTTCATTGTGGTATCCTTCCATTTCATTGTCAGTTAAATCTCCATCAGAATGTATGACAAGAGAACCATGGTTGTCTAAACTATGCTCTGGTTCTAATGTATCCAATCTACTTTCAGTTGTAATAACTGGTTCTGTGGTAAAGACTGCTACTTCTTCTGTCACAGGTATTGCCTGCTTTTCTTCTGGCCTGTGAGTGACAATTTCTAAACTTCCAGCCATTAGAAAAGGTCTGTGTGTTAAAGGTGTGTTGTTAACACGCACAGGAGGATCAGTTCTCACATTTCCTGTGTTTCCTGTGTTTATCCCATCTAGAAGAAAGGGTTCATGTGTGTCATTGTGTCTTTCAACCAGAAATCCCCCACTAGTGTCCACTTCAGAGTGGCCGCCAGTATGATCACCATGCCCATGGTGTACTTCATTGACTTCAGTATCATTGTTGGGGTCTAGGTGATCTATCACATGGTCCCCATAAACAGGATATGATGGGTAGTCTTCACCATTAGATGGCCCTCCATCACTATGCTGGTCTCCCTGTATGTCCAAGTCCACTGCCTGGTCAGTCTGGTCAGCATGGCTGCTGTCCTGGAGGTCAGTGTCTACTGGCCGGTCAGCTGGGATGTCCCGAAGGTGTTCCAGTTCAGGGTTGTGCTGGGATCCATCCAAGTTCTGGTCACTGGCCACGGACTGGCCAGTTCCACTTCCACTGTGGAGACCCCCATCTCCGTAATCCTATAGCAAATGCACAATTAGTAATTTAAGCAATTAGACTCAGTGAAAATGGACATCATTATTATTATCTATAAACTCTTCTTTTTTTAGACTTTGATACCAGAAAATAACTCAACCCTATGACAACTGACTTTAACTACTGTGAAATCATTAATGTTCATGGGGCATTAATTTTCGTGGTTTTCGTGGGTTGGGTGATCCACGAATTCAAGTTCCCACGAAATAAAGACCCTTGATTCACTTTTTTAATTGCCATGTTATGTACATACTCTAGTTTATTTGTTAAAGAGTCTGCAGTATACATCGGTAATATCTGTCTCACTGTATGTCTTACTATCATTGTTTCATTCAATATATTATATCTGCCTTCAACAAATAATAAACCATATCATTTGAATAGGTTTTTATGAACAAAATGACAGAAGCACATGCTTCAACATGTGCTGTTCATTAAAATCTCCAGGTTTACAAGATTTGAGTGATAAGTGTTGGTTCTCGTTTTGTTTTCTTTAATGAAGTAATTAATTGATTACATTGGAGGTTAATGAGTGACCAAAGTGACAATGTACACAACAACACGTTCAATATCCTTATTTAACAAAAACGTGTGAATTAATATTGAAATGAGGTAATTTTAAAAAAGTGATTGACCTCAGCTATCTTTAGGGATTGTTTTCTCAAATATACAGACCTTCTCGGTGTTTTCACAGTTTGCAAAATTGCATTCAATGGCTTCGCCTATCTGTATTTAGGATCAGGGCACATCTTTTATGAACTTGATTTCCAATTAAATCAATAATTGACATGGATATATGCACTAATTGGCATGTCATACCACTTTAGTGAGTGTCATAAACCGGTGAGTAGACGGAAACCACGAGCCATCGCGTGGAGATAATGCAGTTTTGATTATTCCTTTTTCAAAAATGAAAAACCACGAATTCAAGTACCCAAGAAATTGTATTTTCGGCAAACCACGAAATTTTGTGACAACGAATATAAATGATTTCATAGTATGTATTTATGCAGGTATTAATTCTGATTAAAAATTGTAACAGTTGCAATGATAATAAGGTGTAAATTCATGATAGATATGGCAATTTGGTTAATGAAGTATGACCTGGTATGAAAAAACCTCTGTAACAAATTACTGACTTTACTCCGATAAATTTAGCCAAATTCACCTGGACTGTAAGGTCTGATGAGCCCCCTGGCTGGACAGGTCCACTCTCACACTTTCCCAGCAACAGCACAACTGTCAAAACCATAAAACAAACATGAACAGAGGTTATACCACATTTTTTACATAATTATTTTATATCAAAAAAGAGAAGAAAAAGAGTCAAAGTTTACATTATCATATCTTTCAAAGTTGCGCTTTAAACAAAAATAAGTTTTTATTTTATAAACTTGTGTAATAGAAATGTTGTATTAAACAAGAGCTGTCACAGAGACAGCGTGCTCGACTATTCCGCCGCTTTTCAGTGTAAGGATTGAAAAGTTTTGGCTAAACATGCATGGATCACTGTTAGATTAGATTTTAATGCAATACATGATGTGCTGAGATATTAACATAAATGTGATAACATGAAAAATTTTAACCAGAATTTTAAGTGTAATAATAAAGGCCCATTATTTGCAAAATACAGTTATCTAACTTGGTTATTCAATTAGATTGGGTGGTTGAATACCATTGTATAAAGTCTCAATGCAATACATCAAGTAATTGCTGAGATAATATCTTATGTGTGCTAACATGCAAGACCTTTACCAGAATTTCTAAGTCGCATAATAAAAGTGGCAAAAATTATATAATATGAAAGATAGAGTTATCTAACTTGATTAAATAAGAAGGTTAAATGGTTGGGAGCCTGTGTGTAAAGTTTCAATGCAATACATGATTTATTCGCTGAGGTATTGACTTAAAATTGGTTACATGCAAAACCTTAACAAAAATTTCTATGTCGAACAAAAAAGGGGCAATTAACTTAAATGTGGTTACATGCAAAACCTTAACCAGAATTTCTAAGTCGAATAATAAAGGGCAATTATTTGCATAAAATGCAAATTAGAGTTATCTTACTTGGTTAATTAAGTAGGTTGGATGGTCGAGTACCATTGTATCGAGTCTCAATGCAATACCTCAAGTAGTCGCTGAGATATTAACCTATGTGTGCTTGCACGCAAACCCTTGACTAGAATTTCTAAGTCAAATAATAAAGGCCTATTATTGGCATTAAATGCAAACTAAAGTTATCCAACTTGGTTAATTAAGTAGCTTGGATGGTTGAGTACCATTGTATAAAGTCTCAATGCAATACCTCAAGTAGTTGCTGAGATATTAACCTATGTGTGCTTGCACGCAAAACCTTAACCAAGGGGTGACGCCGACGCTTGGGTGAGTAGTATAGCTCTCCTTATTCTTCGAATAGTCGAGCTAAAAATTAAATGCAAACAAATCAATTTTTTAAATATAAACCTCCTAAATGAGTTATCAAATCTTAAAAGATTAAAAACATATATAAAAGCCTCAACCTACCCAAACAAATCATTGAGATCCATCGCTCCATTCCTTTTCTTGGCAAATTTTACTTACGTTAAGTCGAACAAACATGCCTCATTTGTGGTTTCTATCCAGCAGTTAGTTGTTTTCTGCATATAAATTGTAATTCTAATTTCATACAGGACATAGGTGTTATATAGATACAGTGTGTAGTTTCCTCTTTTTTTTTCAAATGATTACCAACATTATTTTTCAGCGAAATTAAAATATCAACAACTTTCCTTTTTATCAGTTAAATAAACCAATTTTTTTTAAGCAAAGAAAATGAAATTTACGATCTAAGGTTTTCGCATTTTAATAAACAGGGTATCTACACACATACTTAAATGATACTATGTCATTAGTGAATACTATCCTATTACTTTGTGAATGATAAGATAACTGATACCACAATCAATTGTTTACTAACACTCAAATAACTACCCTCATTTAGCTAGATAATGCTAGTACTACTTAATCATACATAGAATAAATATCTCTCAGAATATTTAAGAATAAATATTAATCCAAATTTTACAAGCACCTTATACAGGAAAACTGAACTCCTAAATATTAAAGCAAAACTGGGATCGTTTAGATCCAATTAGCATCAGTAAGTGAATTTGTTAGTTTAATTGCTTGCAATAACCAGCTTTATCTTAAGAGGACACACTTAATGTTGCCTTTCAACAACCACCATATCAAACGTTAAATAGCTTCATGAAAGACAACATGATATTTCCAAAATTGATTCATTTTTAGGCTTGTATTTCCTGGGGGCACTTAAAGACATTAAGGAAAAAAAATAAACACATTTACATGAAACTATCCCATGTGACACAAGGTAGCATTTCCACTCCATTTCAACTTAAGGCAGGAGTGGACTGTATACTAAAACCGAAGGACAGGCAACTATAAAAAAAAAACTTTACGGCTTGAATGGAAATTATCATAGTTCTTATACTGTCTTTAGCTAATACCGCAATAGCATTTTTCCCCAAATGGTAAAGCTTGAGTATACCAGTAATCAACTAGCATTGATAGACAGTCAGCCATATAATTTGCTAACATATTTTATCACATGTCTTTTGTTCCATTCTTTCTAATATTAAATTTTCACATTAAATGAAATCATGAAATATAGAGAACTGGATAATCAAAAACTAAAAATGATAAAAAAGTCAGGTCTTGCTTTATTGAAATTTCTTTAATTCAAGACATAAAACAACTCACAGTTATAAATACTATCCAAAATGTTTACTGCCTTTTCTCGGTCATGTGACTATTTTTGTGAACTTCACCCTGCTGCTGATAACTTGATCACTCTGACCATATCACCGTTAAAAATTACAAATAATTGCAGTTGTTATCAGCTTCATGATAAAAATTCAGAAAAGAAGTCTACGTTTACTTCAGCAGTGCTCAGGATATAACCATTGACTATAATTAACTTGACACTGTTTTGAATGCTGTATGTTAAGAGTGTTTAGTGTTTCTTCCAAGATTTTTTCTGAATGGGCACAACAGTAACAGGATACTGTTTTCACTTTCTAAAAGGGCACCCTGGAACATTTGAGAAGTCATGCTCTTCAAGCTTACCCTGGCGACTGGGCAAAGCATCCCCCTAACCACACAATTCCCACATAATATTGCATTGGTTTCATTTGCGAACTTTATAAGGTGTTTTTGGAAAATGAACTGTACTTTTATAATAAAACAAATAACAAAAACAACAACAAGAAATCTATTTTTCAAACAGAACTGCTTTAATTAAATTATTAATTTATTTTTGTTTCTGTTTGTGAGCCTTAGATAAGGCAGCACAGGACATTTCTGGCAGTCGAAATGGGCAGCATGGTCAAAAGCCCTCAATAATACATAAGCATTACAGCAATCATGATGACAATAACAATAACAACATTTGAAAATTTAATTGCTTCATAAAAATTTCATTCAGTAACAACACTAATAAATATGATAGAGTTAAAATAGTCCAGAATTCAATTCACAATAATGTCAAAGACATAACAAGAGTATATTAAGGGGATAAAAGTATCGTCTGTTTTTCTCTGAGTCTACCAAGGGGCACAAACCAATAATAATTTTAGTTAGATGGGTCTTGCTTCACAAACATGTATGGATAGTGTTATTGGAAACATGTGTGTCAAGTTTCCCAGGAATAATTTGAACACCAACACCAAGGTCAACAATACCGGGAATTATTTCTCAAAAAAAACCTATTAGCTACAAATTAAAAGAAAATCAAAGATTTGAGAAATTGAACCATTTAAACTTACTTCATCTATGCATGTTTCAACTAAAAAAGAACTATTTCATTCAATTTTAATTCAGTCTGTTACAAACAGTACACCAAACAAAGTGGACATGCTTCAAATAAGCCACTTAATAAACAAGAGGGCCAAAATGGCGCTAATTCGCTCACCTGATTCCAAATGACCAACTAGTCACTGGTTATAAAGAATGTTGGTAAACGGCCACTACATGAGGCTACATACCAATTATCAAGCCTTAGCCTTGCAGTTTCAAAGAAGATTTTCAAAAAAAATTCTGTATCAGTGTATAGGAAACCTTGGACCACAATAGTGGGCCACTTTTCATCTCATGGTCATAGTTTGAAAAATATTGGTCAAGGACCACTACCCGAGGCTGCATACCATATTGTCTGGCTGATGGGAATTTTAGTGAAGATGATGTTTAAGGTTTTAAAATGTTGATGCTAGATGATGGACAATGGACAAGGACACCGGACATCAATCGATCAAAATAGCTCACCTTGAGTACTACGTGCTCAGGTGAGCTAATAATATAAACTACAGATCAATTTCTAGGGAAATCCTTTGTAGGTCTCTCCCCTACTTAATGGACGGAGCAGATTATTTAAAAGTCTTTCTTCCTCTTTTTACTTGCATCAAGTTTTTTCCTTGATCTTTTTAGATTTCAGTTTTCCAAAATAATGATGAAAAATGATAATGCTGGAAGGTGATACATGATTTGAACACATTGTAAATATGGTCAAGATGAATATGTAAAACCTGACTTAAAATATCACTGTCATGGACAATCTTCTTGAAGACGTCTAATAAGTCCACTGCAGGAATGCAGTTTTCAAAACATTTATCCAATTTTCCTTCCACATTTGTCCATTCCTCTTTCCTGTGATGGTAGGAGCAATATTTCAAAATATATTCCCATGATCTTGTAAGTGGAAGCGCTACTGTTAAACTCCCTCTTTTTCTGCACAAGCAACAGCCATTTGGTAGGGCTTTCTGTGTTTTCCTACTTCCTGTGTGGGTAGTAGCCAAATTGCTGGTACTGGTTCCCATATACCACCTGCCCCTGCTGCCCCTGGTACCCGGCATATCCTCCCCTGTGGCCCTGGTAGGCAACAATGTGGCCCTGGCCCCGGGCTGGGCGTCGCCCACGGGGCTGATAACCACCCCAGTTCTGATATTGACCCATGTAGCCTGATGGCTCTTCTGTAATGTCTGTGTAAAGTTGACACCTGTCAAAACCTGAAAGAAACCAACATCATCAACACAAGAACAACGTTTTGTCATGGTTGTCAAGAATGTTAAACTTGTAATTGACTCAACAGTTCAATTATAACATGTAAGGGAAAATCAAATTACAGGTTTCACTCTTTTATGCTGGTATACTGTCAAATAGTGTCCATATGATAGTGATTGTATGCAATTATGCAGCCTTTAATACTTAATTTATAATTAAGTATGGTTATTTGATCATCTCCTACTAACCCTGTTGTGTAGACTCCCTATGTGTAGTGTATGCAGGGTCCTCATGTGTGTTGTCACCATTGTTGTCAGGATAGCTATCCCATAGCTGAATGAGGGCATGTCCCACTGATGGCTCAACTTCCTGCAAACAAGATTATGTATCCTCAATGAAACCCTAAGTTTTTAATTAACAAAGAAAACCTTAATAACTGGCATTAGCATAAACTGGAGTATCCGGAGATACTAGGGAAACAAGCTATTATCATTGAAGTCATTGGCTGCCTAGAAGTCAATAGTTGCTAAACAAAAGGCGATTGCTCAGGAAATTAGTGGTTGCTAAGGAAGTCCATAGTTGATAAGGAATGTGATGGTCAAGGTATTTATTGGTTACTAAGAAAAAATGTGGCTGTTTAAGAAGTGGCTGGTTGCTAAGGATGTCCATAATTGTTAAGGAGAGATTGTTGCTAGGGAAACAAGCTACTACTTAGAAGTTTGCTATGGATAGTGATGGTTGCTATGGATTTAAGGTGACTTGAAGAAAGTTGGTCAAGCACCAATATAAAAATCTACAGAGTAGATATCTCAACAGTTTTGCAAAATAAGATTGTTAAATATTTACCTTATATATAAGTCAAAGTAAAAAAGGTGACCAACTGCAGGACAGGGAAAACATTGACCCAAAGAGCATGATTAGAACAAAATTGATTGTGTACAACTAGGCAATGCTACATGCCAACTAACTAAGTTCTAGGCCTTGCAGTTTTGGAGGAAAATATTTTTAAAGATTTTCCCTGCGTATGTGTTTCCTTTTATATAAGTCTGTATTTAACTAACCCTGCCCACTGGTGGCCATTTCTTTAACAGAAGGAATTTGGTTGAGTGTCACAAAAGGAACACATCTGTAAATTATCTTTACAATCATGTGTGTGGTGCCTAACAAAAAGATTTTAAAGTTTTTCATAAAGTGAAATTGTATACCTGTCCATCCCTGCTGACTTGTACTCGCTTGCTCTCGTTCCAGGGGTTGCTCAGGTGGTGGGTCATCTGGAATGGTAGGTTTCCCCTGAAAATAGACACTGCTCATTTATTCCTGGTTTTTACTGTTATATAACCCTTTTATGACAATCTAATAATACTATCATAATTTAATCGATAACTGATACCTCTAAATTCCATTGGATAACAAATACAAACAATTTAAGTCACTTTCTTTAATTTATCAATGCGCCAATCGGAAAAGACCAGTGTAAGAGGATGATAATGCTTATTTCTTTTTCTTAAAAATTAAAAAAAAAATTAACCATGTTAATAATCACTAACAGTTTTCAAGTTATGGTTAGGATTAAAGTTTTTGCACACTTTTCTCCACCAACGACAACACCAAGGTATGACGATACCTCAACTTGTTTTTCTTGAAAACCCCCACATCATCTGCATTTCTGCAGCTTACCTTTTTACCCAGTCGACTGAAAAGACACCCCCTGGTCCATTGTAGTCATAGGATTTCTCTGTGCCAATGATGGAAGACATTTTGGCATAGCCCTGGAAATGTCCGCTACTCTGGATGGAGAAGATCAGGTACACTATGTTCCCATCCTGAAAATAGTTAATGCATTGGAGCCACTTGAGAAAACAACATCAAAGAAGAGAAACATTAAAAATATCTCCAGCTCTTCAACTGTATCTCTCTCATTATTGAAGTTTATACTGTTTGA
This sequence comes from Mya arenaria, assembly GCF_026914265.1. NCBI lineage: Eukaryota > Metazoa > Mollusca > Bivalvia > Myida > Myidae > Mya > Mya arenaria. The sequence goes on from NC_069124.1 coordinate 69,973,712, forward strand.
GAATTGTTCCTAATAAATGACAGACTGCCATACCATATAAAGTATGTCTATATTTATCAAGGTAATCTCAATTAAAAGAGATAACTTACAAAATAAAGACAGCATCATACATAATCTCACCTGAAAAGCTTTATTCAGTTTCTTCTCATTAGCCCTTGATGTTGCCCAGGCTCCTTTGCTGACAGAGATGTCAATATTTCTCTGATTGGAACACTTCATGATGAAGTATCGCGGCTGACCACTGCCTGGGCCCAGCTGGGGACTTGTGTATGGGGAACTGGCCATGCTACCATGGTGACCACTGCTGGATGGGCTACTATGGTTTGAACTCGCTCCAGAGTGGATTAGCTCTGCAGGAGATACAAAATTAGAGTCAAATCTTAGTGGTACCTTGTACTGACAAAACCGACCTGTTTTTATTATGGCTAAGTCTCACTTTATGTTTCTCTTCTTTCTTGAATCATTTAAACATCTTTATGATTCTCTGTATCAACAGGGTAATATTGTAAGAAGTATGGCATTTTTTATACAAATAAAAGTAGTTGAAACTCTCAAACTCTGTTATCTGGATGTTCCCATCATGGCCATTATTTTTTTTATTTATTAAGACATGTTTTGCAGTTCAGTTATATCCAATGTTCGTGATCTCAAATTGCTTCCCGAGGTCCCAACACTTTCAAAAATAAATTCTCTATCAAAAACCTACTAGGAGACATAAAATCTTTCCTCTTTGGCGGTGTGCTGGTTGCCTTCTTGGCAGACGTGGAGAACCTGTGGCGCACACTGTCCATCGAGGGGTCATGTGACATACCATCACCACGACAACTGCCAGTCAGGATACTCTCTGCAGCTAGAGGTACAGCAAGAGATAAATGTGAAATGAATTTTTGTGTTACTCTGATGTCATTTCATTGTACTAGTTTGACAATACATGATTTAGTAACAGAGTGACAGTTGAACTGACTTTGATAAGCTTAACTTTTTGCTCATTTCAATTTTCTTATAGAATCTGATCTGTTCATTCTAAAATGTGCTAATGAGCCTCTCAAAATTTATATCTTTGTAAATTATTGTAACAATGTATATTTGTATATAACCTGTAATAAGATAGACCGGTGTAAAACACAAAACATTCATGCATTTACTTTATTTTGTTAGTAGGTAGTTCAGTATATTCAGAACAGATTTCAGAAAGTTAAAAGTTCAGAAACAATTACTATTCTACACAAAGTTTAAATTTCATATGTATGTACAAGTGCAACATAAACCATGCTGTGTGAATTGATGATGAACATTGTAAACATTGAAAAAACACAGAAGAGTAGACAGAAATATGTCCAACCTTGAAAAATTACCGTATTTCCCCGACTATAAGGCGATCCGCTTATAAGACCACCCCCTAACTTTGCCCATGAAATCTGGTGTTTTTGTCAAGACTGGTTTACAAGACAGGGTCAATTTTTAAAGCAAATCCAGCACTTGAATTTCCCAAGTCTATGATAATGTTCAAGCTAAACAGTCGATTTTCAACTGAATTTGTTCATTTGCTTAGAAGAAAATCGCCAAGTTTATGTCAACTGTGAACTCTCTAATGTGGGGGTAGGTTAATAATAGAACAACGTTACGAGGTTAAGGATTTATTGAACTTTTTTCGTACAGCCCTAAGGTTCATTCATATTTGTAGTAAACTCAAATATATTGGCCATGATTTGAAGGTTCTCAGACGAGGATTATTGATTATTATTTTTCTGATCGTATGGTATGTTCTAACCAGCCTAGACGCAATCTTGGGAGTAAATGGGGTTATACGGTAAAGGCTGACCTATTTAAATAAAAACCACTGCCATGCACCTTTGATATTTACACAGCTCGTGCTGTGACGTCAAAAATTGTACCGTTTGATCTGCAGCCGACAAATACGACACATTCCATTACAAGTGTTAATAAGTTAAATTTTCGCAGGTGTTTGTTTGGATTGCAGTTGATGGGACTTTAAATAGGAGAAATAAATAACCACTGATGATTGCGGATAAATTAATGTATATTAAACGATTAATGAAATGTGTACTGAAGCATGCCAGTAGGTCAGCATGATATATGCATAGCCTTACGTAAGGAAAAAGTAAGTTTTATTTCTGACATGGAAAAAATAACACAATGATTTTTAAAAAAAATATTTTAATTATAAAGGCAGTAAAATGTGTCTCCTGTCATAAACAATGTGTTTGGACCGATAACAATCATTTGCCAATTAGAAAATATCGAGTGTTCATCGTAGCAAAACAAAGCAGATGGTCATCTTAATCCGATTGGTGTGATCTTGTCACTTTTATTGGGGTGTCATCAGCAGACAATAAATATGTCAGTCAAATACCGTATGTTGAATATTACTGATTCTGACTCTATTCTTTCTGAATTTCTCATAGACTTGCTTATAAGACGGGCTCCCTACTTCGAGGTTAAAAATCGGGACCCAATTTCCCCGTCTTATAGTCGAGGAAACTGTAGGTACTTTGTTTATATAATGAATACATGTAGTTAAAACCTTACTTGTGATTGTCATCATTGAGGAATAGAGGTTACAGTGTCTGACTGACAATTGTGTGGTTATAGGCTTGATTTCTATTGGATGCACACTGCCTTTTTCTGCACCATATTTTCTTTGATATAAAAAATCAAGGCTATTTCATTTCTTAACTTTTGAATTATCAATAAACTATTGATGTTTTCTCAAATCTGCTAGCTTAAACTTTACGTAAAGTGTCCCTTAAAGTAACAGAAAAAAACAAACACATGCTTGAAAATAACAAGAGTGAGGGCTAGACAACCAAGCAAGGTCAAAAGAGCATGCATAGTTAACAAGCAAGCAAGGGTGTTAGTGAGGGCGGCATACACATGGGTCTGGGCCTCTGGCCAATACCGGCAGGCTGTTGAAGTCCCAGGGCCTGCTCCTCATTGGTCAACACATTCACCACTGCAGATACCACCGCCTGGAGTTATGTGTATTGAAGCAGTTTCATTATAATGTCAAATACCACAGTGTTGATAGATGCCTTTAGATATTACATACACATAGCAAATTATAGTTTATTTTTGTATGCTTATATTCAAAATAAATACTATGCACATGTTTACATCTGTACACCTTTAACATCAATCTTTATTCAAAATTAGAGTTTTAAAAATTACAAACATTATAAACTATTCTGAACTAATACACAGTAAATCAGACCTCATCAGCTTGAGTGAGAGGTTTGGATGGAGCTCCCATTCTTTTCAGGAACAAACAGTGCCATTTCTGTCTCAGCTGGATACCCAGACATGCAGACTGTAGTAAAAAATCTTGTTTCATATCCGATTTTGAGTCAAAAGAAACCCTTGTTTACAAATGAACATTTCGCAAATACATATTTCATGTATAACTGAAAATTCATCTAAACATATTTTTTTCTTTATTCATTTTTTTACAGCATTAAAATAGCCATAACTGAAGCATTTTTTTATTTAACGCATTTCTCTCCTAGACTAAGCTTTTAGTGTAATTATATGAAATGACAATTGAAGAAACTAGCAGCACTGACCTCAGCATCTATCCTGAATGCTAGCCAGTCAGAGAGCTGTAGGAGACAGGCCTTGTTTTCCTCTGGGTCTTCATTCTCGCTGTCACTCGGCTCCCCTAGTCCCACCATGCCCTCTACACACAGACATAAATCACATTGTATGGTACAGGTGGGTTTTTCACTGATACACATGTTTGATTTGCATGGCAAATTCATGTAAGTTTTCTGGATTTACCTTTTGAAAAAAATACCACAAACTACAAATCAATCTTTTATTTAAGCTTTACATTAAAATGTAAAATGCTGAATGTTATTTTTAGAAGCAATTGTTGTTGTTTTGTTTTTTTGAATCACGGATGTATGTTCTAAACTCTGACATACCATCCTGTATTGTTTCTTTGATGGCATCGGCAGGAAGTTTGGCCGGCCCTGAGAACAGGGCCACGGTGATGGGAGACACGACCGTACAGGTACGAATACATGCCAGGCTTTTGAAGGCCGGGGTCACACCTGACCTGGTCATCTCCTCGTAAAACACCCAGTCTGATGGCAGGCTGCCGACTTTGTCCGGCAACACTGAAGACTTGTGTACACCTATCTTCTCTGACGACCTGAGGTAAACAATTTTTATAATTTTTAATTCAGCACATATGTTTTGTAGGGAGTGAAATAACACTAGCGGCATCAGTCTAAACTGATTTATTTTACAATGATTGTGAAACAAGTAGGGATGCAAACGAATATTCTAATATTCGAATATTCGATCAAACGTTTGGTATTCGAATGTCAAAATCGGTATTCGAATATTCGAAAAAAAGAGTAACAACACTAATTCTCAATAAAGAGAATAAACTAGAAGCGCCGCAATGCGACGAAACCAGGTTTTTGTTATGGGCAATCAGAAATTATAGCCAATTAATTTGTTGTATGACTTTATCTTTACTTTTATCAAAAAGAGACGTAACTGAAAATTACTGTTGGCGGAAACCATTTTTCTATTTTTAGTAATAGTGACCTTGACCTTAGCCCCTCCCCACTCAAAAGCAATTCCAAGCTAGCTCTTCACATAAGCTACCTACACACTAAGTCTCATCAATATCTATCAATGCTAACTTATGTTATTGGGCAGAAACCATTTTTCTATTTTAAGTAACAGGCGACCTTGACCTTAGCCCCACCCCCTCAAAAGCAATCCCAAGCTAGCTCTGTACATAAGCTACCTACACACCAAGTTTCATCAATATCGGTCAATGCTAACTAAAGTTATTGGGCAGAAACCATTTTTCTATTTTAAGTAACAGTGACCTTGACCATTTTTCTATTTTAAGTGATAGTGACCTTGACCTTAGCCCCACCCCCCTCATCGCAATCCCAAGCTAGCTTTTCACATAAGCTACCTACACACCAAGTTTCATCAATATCGGTCAATGCTAACTAAAGTTATTGGGCAGAAACCATTTTTTTATTTTAAGTAACAGTGACCTTGACCATTTTTCTATTTTAAGTAATAGTGACCTTGACCTTAGCCCCTCCCCACTCAAAAACAATCCCAAGCTAGCTCTTCACAAAAGCAAGTTACGCACCAAGTTTCATCAATATCGGTCAATGCTAACTAAAGTTATTGGGCAGAAACCATTTTTCTATTTTAAGTAACAGTGACCTTGACCTTAGCCCCTCCCCCCTCAATAGCAATCCCAAGCTAGCTCTTCACATAAGCTACCTACACACCAACTTTCGTCAATATCTATCAATCCTAACTTAAGTTATTGGGCAGAAACCATTTTTCTATTTTTAGTAACAGGCGATCATGACCTTAGCCCCACCCCCCTCAAAAGCACTCCCAAGCTAGCTCTTCACATAAGCTACCCACACACCAAGTTTCATCAATTTCTGTCAATGCTAACTAAAGTTATTGGGCGAAACCATTTTTCTATTTTAAGTAACAGTGACCTTGACCATTTTTCTATTTTAAGTAATAGTGACCTTGACCTTAGCCCCAACCCCCTCAAAAGCAATCCCAAGCTAGCTCTTCCCATAAGCTACCTACACACCAAGTTTCATCAATATCTATCAATGCTAACTATAGTTATTGAACAGAAACCAATGTTTGACGCCCGCACGTCCGCCCGCCCAACGACAACCTCATTCTAATAACCCGGTTTTCGTTGAAAACCTGGTTAAAAACTTCTGCCTACAACATTGTTGTTGTTTATAAAGTTTGTTTCCTTTGTTTTACAACGACTGGCCCCTATTGCCAGAGGTGTGAATGTGGTGACAATACACTTAACACGTGTCATATGTCATTTAGGGACATATCGTTGGGTACTGTAAAAAGTCCCACTACTTTTACAATAACTGACTAGGAATCGCAATGTTTTGTCTCGGCTGCAAATTAAGCTGAGCAACATAGCTCAAAATGCCGTGATGATATGAATGCCATGTGCTACAATAATGTCTTACATGTATGTGCTTTAAACTGATTTCAATGGTTCGATACAATGTTCGTGCTTTGAAATGTAACTGTATAGTATAGCGTTTTAGGATATATTTCCTCTATTGTTGAACAATAGATGAGTCAAATCCAGATACGTTTTCGTTTAATTATTTTACTAGTTCCCGAGTTGGTTTAGGTTTTCCATAGTTATATTAAGTCAATTTAGAGGTCAATCTCAGAAGGAGGCTGCTATTGTCCTACGGAAGGACATTCCGTGGGCCTAAAACGATATTTGACTAGGATCCATCTATTTTCACATTGTTTACGAATATATAGGCAGCGGAATTGAAATTATTTGATTTTGTTGTTTGTCTGTTTATAATGTACCGTAAATGACTGGGTATTAGACGCACTTTTTTCCCTCAGATTTTGATGCAAAAAAAATGCCTGCGTATAATACCCAGTAACAATTTTTTGAACTCTTTTTCTGAGGTCAATTTCAAGCCGAGAGTTTGTTTAGATTTATGTAGAAAGGGATGTTACTCGCATCATATTGATCGAGTATATACGGGTTAAAACGGCAGTTGAAGATCGGGATACGGTATATCGTAAGACGTTTATAATTTCAACAACAATATTTTTCGATTAAAGTTACCGTAATTCACCTAAGAGTTCGGACACTCTAAATATTTGGACACCCATAATTATTTCCCAAAATAATTTATTTTGTGTACCTAATTTTCGGACACCCAAAGGACATCAATCATAACTTTCATAGTTACCAAGTTTCACAGACGAAGATTATTGATTTTTATCTTTACAATGCCTGGCTAGATTACCTAACCGTATACACCACTGTGACAATTTAATTAGTTACTACCCATCCTAAACGATTTATTGCCTGTTGAAAAGGAAGTGTGATATATTTATTTGAGGATTAAACAAACAACAAGGGCAATCAAGGGATTAAGAAAACATCGACATGGCGTGTATGTAAAACGATCAGCCAATAAGCTTTCAAACTTGTACCACACTTATAGACTATATGAAGCAATAATGGTACAGTTATACATTAATCCTGCATAGCAATGTCCATGCTCTCCACCAGATCCTCGTTGGTATAACTGTAAGTTATGTGACGTCACACAGTGTGACTCTTTGATCTGAAGCCGATAGAATGTGTTTATTCAGTTCAGTGCATGTATAAAATGGTGTTTTAATTAACTTCATGAAGGATTTACACTTATAGGCGTAATAAATAAGTTTATGACCATTGATTACTACGGATAAATTAATAAGTGCTAAAAAGCAAACATGAAGAAAAAAGGCAGGTTAAACGAACATGTAAATAAAATGTAAAAATGATAATTTTCTATGTATTTGGAGAGCGACAAAAATAATTAATTTATGGTGTCCGAACTCTTGTGAATTACGGTATTCAATATTATTTTGAATAATAAATTGAATTAAACAATAATCAAACTTACATAATTATAAAAAAGCAAAGTTGGGCACTGTCAAAATATTTTTTGCATAACATAACTTTTCATTCTCGACAGTATGGTTGTATGGTTTTAAAGATAACCATCGCCATTTTCACGAATTTATTTTTTTTTGTCACTGTCAACAAACATGGTGGCTGAAAATGCCGGACGATTTTGACATTTTTTCTATGCGTCTTTTAACCAAAAACATAGATTAAAAGTTTTTTTCTCGGATTTTTCAGATTTTTTTCCCTGCGTCTAATACCCCCTATCGTCTTATAACCAGTCATTTACGGTATTGTTTTTTTTTCTTTCTAAAATATTGAATTTCAAAGTCTCATTTGGTGGAAATGAGGGCCCACCGCGCGTACTCGCTACAACAAAGTAGAGTAAAAATGCCCTGGCTATTACTTAAGCAAACAATGATACATTTTGTAGTAGTTAACTACATCTTCCAAAACATATATTTCCTTGATCGATTATTCGAATATTCGATCGAAAGAATTACCGAATATTTAAATATCAATTTTGCCATTCGTTTACATCCCTAGAAACAAGCTATAACAACATTTTATTAACATTCACCTTGAGAGAGCTACATTAAACAATTACACATGTATTCATGTTCTTTCAAATGCAAAAAAGTAGTAAATTGCCTTTGCCTTTTTGATTGTTGGTAAATAGTACAAAATAAGGGCGAATAACAGTCAAGAATGGTCTAACATACTGTCCAGTGAGTTTCTGTGTGTACTTGTCCCTTCGCACAATGTTGGGGTATGCTCCAGCACACAGGGCAGCCTTGACCACTGCCCAGTTCTCAGAGTTTGTGTTCAGGTCCCTGATGTCACCTCCCCCTCGAGCCCGCACAAAACCTGAAGCCCGAAGCTGGCCTAACAGCTGGGATCTGTAAAGCAAGGAACTCAAATAGAGGCCAAGTGATTGAAACTGTGTTAGTTTTGTTCAAACTCAACTGAACAATGTTACAGAAGACAAGTTGAATTTCACTAACTAATATGTTCTTCCACAAACATTTAAGTTAAAACACTATATGCTCAAGTGATAAGATAAATTACATCAACTGAATTGTTGAGTGTTTACCTCATGCCAACAATCATCTCCATGACAGCCGGGGACACATAGTTACGGGTACAGAAATTTCTCTCCCATCCATCAGTGCGAGCCTTCTGCCAAGCCTTAAAACAAATACACAAGAGGGGTCCATCACTTATCAATGCCTTTCTTCAAATAGGTATAAATGCATTGTAAAGTGAACAACATCATAAGGGTCATGATTAACTGCCCATCAAACATGTACCGGTAAGTAAGAGTGCTGTCATCAAAGTAATTGTTCAGCTCCACAGGCTCCTATTCTTGGCCAAATAAATTGTAGAAAACATGGCTGAGTAAGAGTGTCCTCATACATTTCACCTATGCAGGGCTTGTGGGTTTTGAACTAGTTTTGAAAATTATGTCTGTGTACCTGGAAGACTCGGAGTAGAGCCATGTGATCACTGAATGAGTTGGCAGCATAATCCCGCCTGATGATATGAACTTCCCTCTTTTGTGAGGCCCATGCTGGTAACAAGACTACAAACAGAATTTTGCAACAAAATTTTGATGTAGTGAATCTAAAACAAGCCTTCATATTACGTATTTTCTTACACCTACTGAATCGATTATTGTAATACTATTCCACTTTCAAAGATACTAATACTTCTCAAGAATTATCAGTGGGATAACTGGACCTAAAGAAGATTTTTAAAAGCTAAAACTGCACGATCTACTTACAAGGGTCTTTATAAGAAAGGGCACACACAATGGTGAGAATGGGGTCTAGACACTTGAGAACGATTGAGTACAGGACCATCTTGCCGAGGTGCGGCTCCACAGGGAGGTCAGCCAGGTGGCGCCCCAGCTCGGTCAGCTCCTCGTTTGGGTCCAGGGCATCCATTTGCTGCAGAATGTAGATACAAACTAGAGATTGCTTTTTTGAAAATGAGCTTGTCTCCCCCATTGTGTGGTCGTAGGTGAGAAATAATCAATGATGGACATGAAATTTGTAGTTTTGGACTGGAGACGAACAAATATAGGGGTCATCTTCTGGTCATGACCAACCTGCATACAAAGTATGAAGTTCCTGGGTCCAAGTATGAAGTTCCTGGGTCCAAGCTTTCATTAGTTATTGAACAGAAAGAAGTGTGACGTACAGACTGGTGACCAACAAATTGTTTTTTACCTGAAGTAAATTTTAGTGATCTCAAAATCAATACGGTTCATCTACTAGTCATGACCAACTAGCATACCAAGTATGAAGTTCCTGGGTGCAAGCGTTCTTTAGTTTTTGAGCGGAAACCGTTTCTTCACCTCAAGGTCACGGTGACCTTGACCTTTGACCTACTGATCTCAAAATCAATAAGAGTCATCTTCTAGTCATGACCAACTAGCAAACCAAGTTCCTGGGTACAAGCGTTCTATAGTTATTGAGCAGAAACCATTTTTAAGCTTAAGGTCACCGCCAACACCTTGACCTTTGACCTAGTGATCTCAAAATCAATAGGGGTCATCTACTAGTCATGACCAACTAGCATACCAAGTATGAAGTTCCTGGGTCTAAGCGTTCTATAGTTATTGACCGGAAACCAAGTGTGATGTACAGACTGACTGACGGACAGACTGACGGACAGGGCAAAAACAATATGTCTCCCCATCAATGGGGGAGACATAAATACTGGAATTACATCAATGATTATTATATCTACTGATTATATAGGAAAAGGTTTCTTTAAGTACCCAAGCTTCGTTGATTCTAGTACCATGTAAATCTTCTTTATAATACCATTAGGACTATGATATTTGGAAAACTGGCTACCTGACCCAATATTTAAGAACAGGAATTTATGCTGGATGGCCTTAGTGCATGGCAAATTTGCTAACTGAGACTTTTCTGCAGTATTTGTACTCAATTTACATCTTATCTTCTGCATTTTATTCCCAGCAAAATATTAAGCATAGACATAAACCTTGAGTATATTGAGTGCTGAGCGGGTGACCAGGTAGGGCGGGGGTTCCGGAGCCTTGGCCAGGAAGTCTTCTATGTTCTCATTCACTGGGGCCAGCAGCTTTGTCTGCAGACACAACTCCTACAAAAAATATTCAGTTTTCTTTAAAGTATGCTTGTTAGGGTAGAAACTGTTTAATTCAACTCAGAGGTTGCAAAACATGACAGACACTTTAACTTGTTTGTGTATCTACATATTCATGTAAAAATTGTAGTTGAATTTAAAACATGTTTGAAAAACTTCTTTAATCATTAATTCACACAGATCACTTTCTTCATGCTATTGAAAATGTCATTGTAAACTTGCACAATAAAGACATCCCTGGATTAGGCGATACACAGAACATACCGATAGTGTTTCATAACCTCTCTAATAACAGAGCAAAAACATGGTAGTGTTTCTCATATGTATTTTACATAGTTACATGCAAGCAGTCATATGCAAACCCATGCATGCAGAAAAAAAGCATAAAGCACCATTGAATTTTAACAAAAGCTGGCTTGTACCTGGAGTGGGCATCTGATGAGTTCAGCAGTGGCAAACTCCATCATGTGTTGATGTCTCCTCCTGCTGAACAGGTTGTAACACACTCCCGGCTGACATCGACCAGCCCTGGGTGAATATGCACATATTATTGCAGTAACAGTAAGTGATAACAATTGCCCTTTAAGCCATTAAAGAAAAAAAAAATCAGTTTAAGTAGTTTAATTAAAAATCATTGGAAATATCTAGCTAAAAAATTACCAATAGTTCTGCAAATATTAGCAAATAAGTACTGGTAATTTCTCTGTTGAAAATGTTAACATTTTGGCACAGAACTTTTTAATCCACCAAAGAACATTAAAAAGTAAGCTCTTCATGGGTGCATATCTGTGATAGGTGTTCAAAGGAAAAATATCTGCCACTAATATGTTGTCTTTTTTTATTACCGGTATACGTTTTACTAGTGTTACATTAGTATTGAAACACATATCTTTACTGGTGGTTCCACTCCCTTTAAATACAGCTTGTGTTAAAGTAGTTACAGATAATTCTCTAAAACAGTTCTCATGCATTTGTAACAGAGATTCTCTTGAATGTCACTTCCAGGTAGTGAGTTGATTTAGTGTATTACATTAAACAGCTTGTTTACAACTGATAGCAAAGAAGAAGTTTTTAGTAAATCACAAAAATATAAATGTATCACCAAAAATAAAGTAATATGATCCCATGCTTTCCCACTAAGATGTTTTCAAAGCACTTACCTGCCTTTCCTCTGCGAAGAGCTGGCTTTTGAGATCCAGTTACTCTTCAACATTGTCACTTGGAGAAGAGCATCAAATGTTTTCTGTGAACAGCAAAATACAAACTGTCAGTAAACATTTTTTTATTAAAAATTTTGACATTGAAATAAGATTTTTATTCGGACAGAAAATGCATATTAAACCATGTGTGAAAACAAGAAACGCCGCAATGCGACGAAACCAGGATTTCAATGATTGACAGAACTTCAGCCTGTGTCTGTTTTTCTATTTTTAGTACCATAAGGACCCCATACGCAATCACATGAAAGGTATCAATAAAATCTTCCTTTATACCAAGTTGGGTCAAGATATGTCAACCCTAACTAAAGTTATTCAGTTTCAACCGTTTTTCTATTTTTAGTCAAGTGACCTTGGCCTTGACTCTAGGGACACCAAACGCAATCCCATGAAAGGTATCCATAAACTCTTCCTATAGACCAAGTTTGGTCAAGATATGTGAACCCTGACTAAAGTTATTCAGTTTCAACCATTCTTCTATTTTTAGTAACAGTGACCTTGATCCTAGGGACCTAAAACGCAATCCCATGAAAGGTCTCCATAAACTCTTCCTTTATACCAGGTATGGTCAAGATATGTGGATCTTAACTAAAGTTATTCAGTTTCAACCGTTTTTCTATTTTTAGTAACAGTGACCTTGACCTTGACCCTAGGGACCCCAAATGCAACCCCATGAAACGTATCTATAAACTCTTCCTATAGACTAAGTTTGGTCAAGATATGTCTATTCTTACTAAATTTATTCAGTTTCAACCATTTTTCTATTTTTAGTAACAGTGACCTTGACCCTAGGGACCCCAAACGCAATCCCATGAAAGGTATCCATAAACACTTTCTATATACCAAGTTTGGTCAAGATATGTCAACCCTAACTAAAGTTATTCAGTTTCAACCGTTTTTTTTCTATTTTTAGTAACAGTGACCACGACCTTGACCCTAGGGACCCCAAACGCAATCTGATGAAAGGTATCAATAAACTCTTCCTATAGATCAAGTTTGGTCAAGATATGTCAACCCTGACTAAAGTTATTCAGTTTCAATCATTTTTCTATTTTTAGTAACAGTGACCTTGACCCTAGGGACCCCAAACGCAATCCCATGAAAGGTATCCATAAACTCTTTCTATAAACCAAGTTTGGTCAAGATATGTGAACTCTAATTAAAGTTATTCAGTTTCAACTGTTTTTCTTTTTTTAGTAACAGTGACCTTGACCTTGACCCTAGGGACCCCAAACTCAATCCCATGAAGGGTATCCATAAACTCTTCCTATAGACCAAGTTTGGTCAAGATATGTCAACCCTTACTGAAATTATTCAGTTTCATAGGTGAGTTTGACGCCGCCCAGCCGCCACCCGGCTGCCCGCCTGAACAACGACGTTTGTCATTCTAATGACCATGTTTCACTTTGTGAAAACCTGGTTAAAAATCACTCTATTTTATTTTGAACCTTTGCCTAAATATTCCATGACTGTAGAATCAAGAGAAATACCTCTTTCACTTTCCCAGAATTTATGACATAGACAACATCATTTATCGTGATACTGGTCTCTGCTATGTTTGTGGCAAGAATCTGAAAAACACATATTTCTGCTGGTTATATTGCTGCCATCTTCTGTAATCATACAGTCTCACTAAATTGCTAATATATAAGATTAAAAAAAATAATGTCAAACAGATATTTCAGCGTTTTTAACAAGGTTCAAGCAACAATTATTTTGAATTGCCATCATTCATACAATGGGCAAAGAATCTGTTTTATTTTTGCTTGTTTTTAGTGTTCTAACATGATACTAACAATCTTCCTTATGCCTGGTGGTGAAGGTCTGAACACTTTCCTCTGGTCAGCAGTCTGCATAGCCGAGTGCAGGCAATACAAGGTGTATCTACAAGAGTAAAGGGTCCAGTAAAGGCATGTTATGAAGCTTCATGTGTTTTATGCTTGAAACATGTACACATGAGAAAGGCGATTTAGTAAATTTATTCAAAACAACTCATAAGAATTGGTACCTGATATTTGAGAAGGTATTATCATCTTCAATCCTACTTCTCATGTTGACAATTTCATCGTAACCAGACAGGAATATCAACACTGCACCTGGAAGAGTAAACATGAATGCATTAACAAACAACACTTAATGAAGTCAACTAAGTAAAAATTTCAGATGGCTAAAAAATGACTGTTTACCATACAAATGAGCAATACAGTATTGAATACCTGTATAGAATTGAAACTAAAGGCTGCACAATGGTAACTTTAATAATATCAATATGTTAGAAGTCAGTTTGGAAAACAAAGAGTAAATACCACATGCTTATACATCATATGTAAACAGAAAAGTGATTGATATTTCAGGCTTTTTCAGCGGTACATGGGTATTTCAGGCTTTTTCAGCAGGACATCAGTGTTTTTCACTAATTAGTTGTTTCCGAAGATGACCAATGTTTCAAAAGCCAGTGCAGGATGACCAAACAAGGATTAGATATGCATATGCATAACCCCAATAAGAATTCTTCAGTAGCTCATCTAAGAAATAAGGGAAGAGCAAATGTTCACTCATTTTAACTTCTTGTTTATCATAGCATATGACAGAGTTTTTGGAGGGATGTGCCGATGAACACAAAATCAATATATGGCCATCTTGCCTTAACTAATGTAACATTGCGAAGCTTCTGAAAAAAGAAGTAAATGAAAAGTGATCTGGTGCGGCTGCAAAATCTCCGAAATACGAAATATTTTTCTGTTTACATAGGTTTTATACATGTGGTAGGTACACTGTGGAAAAGTTAGCCTTTGGAGTAAAGTCATCAATCTAATGATGATTTATGTTTATCCAATGTACACATAACAATCACCTTCAGGTTTAGTGTTGACAATGAGGAAGAGTAGCTCAGCTATAAGGTCTATGTCCACCTTGTCATCATCCCAGCAGTGCTGGTAGACTGTGAGCAGTTCCCTTTGTTCCCGTTTTTCCTCAGTCTCACCAGACAAGTCTTCCTCCATCTCTGTATCCTTCTGAGAGCCCGCACTGCTGGTCAACCTGTAAAATAGAGAGAAGCTATGAGATCTATGTCCATCTTGTCACCCAGCAGTGCTGGTAGACTTGGAGACTGTAGTACTCTAGGTAGACTGTGAGCAATTTCCTCTGTTCATCCGTCACATCAGAAAAGTCCTCCCCTATCTCCTTAGCCTGCTGAGGGCATGACCTATTGGCAACATGTGTTAGACATGAAAATTGATTCCTCTTTTTAACTGATAGATTGGTCAGTTATTAATAAAAAGCTAGCATAGGAGTTATCAGTATTTCTTGTCACACACACATATATTTTTCCTCCCCACTCTCAATATTGTTTTCGTGTATGATCATTGGATGTACATAAACCAGGAAAGGGTATGCTAGATCTTCAAAATAAATGCTTAGTAAATAGTCATAAGAAATAGCTTACAGACTGAATGAATATAAATCAGTCCTCAATACATACATGTGTTCCTCGAGGACAGCAATGATCTCCTCCTGATTAAACTTCTTGGCCCAGTCCAGGGCCGTCCAACCATTACTAGAGCGGATCCCTGGATCTGCCTCCAAGGCTAGCAGTTGTTGTACAATTGGTACAAATCCACGGCCTGCAGCTATCATCAGGGGCGTCACAGTTGTGTCAGAGTGCTGATAGTCAACTGCAGAGAAATACAAATATAATTGTACATGTAAACTAGTAAGAACTCATAACTAGACACAACAAGAGAAGTCACTGACTGTCCTATCCCCAACCAAATGAAATACAGAATCTCCTTTGCATTTTCACATAGGATATGAATTAAGCAAAGGGTAATAACTTTAAGAATATTAAAATTGAGCAATTGGTTTTTGTTCATTTCAGTAACAGTTTTGTTGTTATCTGTTAGCGTGCAAACAAACATTAATTTGATTATTTTAATTATAGAATATTTGCTTTAAAACAATACACAGCAATATGATATGGGTTATGAAATAATCCAGACAAAATTAGAGTATAAAGAAGAACAAAGGGCAGAAACTCAAAACATATGGCAGCAAGAGTTATGGTTCCTGTTCACTGCACTTCTCCTAAATATTACATTCCTGTATACGATATCCGAAGTCAAAAATCCTCTATAACAGTAGTCAGGTTATTGACAAAAGCCTGCAAGCCGAGCACTGGAAAACATGTCTGCCATGCTTACGTAAAATGTAGATACCCAGTTCGTAGCATTATAAGTAAGTTACATTTAATGAAGTAGTAGTTTTACAATTTTAGCTTTTCTATAAATGAACATGATTAATTAATTGCTGCTTTAAGTGACAACAATTATCTTTTTCCTTGCACTCTCAATTGCTTAAACACAAAATATTGGATATATTTCACTCACATCCCATATTTGAATAGCTGCAGTATTTTTAAACTTTTATCAAAGTGTAATATAAAAATTATCATTTTCAGTCACATACCGCTGACATTCTCAGATGAGATGAAGTAGAAGAGTTGGGAGAAGTGCTCATCACTGCCGCTGAGCCAGATCTCGGACATACATTGGTCCATCTCGGCCTTGATTACAGAGTCCAACTCCTCCTCATCCTTCTCAGCTATACCAAGCATCGACAGCTGCCTGGAGAGAATATTTTGTTTATACATGCAGATAGTGACCCGTATTCACCAACTTCTTTAGTGCCAGGTGACATAGTGAAATATATTTCCAAGTATTTATGAAAGCATAAGAATTGAGTTAAATAAATTGTGATAAAATAAGTGAATACTAAGTGAAAACTAGAATGGTTGTTTTCAAAGGGCCGCACTTTTGAAAATTCATGTCTCTTAATCTGAATGGGAATATTTTAGGAAATATTTTATGTAAGCAAAGTGAATGGGAACCTTGGCGCAATAACAATGAATAAAGTTGCTCACTCTATCTCATTCCTTTCAGTAGCTTCAGCTTAATATTAAAGACAATCTTGAATTGCCATCTACCAATGTTCCAAATTCCATTCAATTGCTTGAGTTCTGCCTCAGACAAAGTTGTTTGATGAAAATCAAATACAAGGGGTAATTTCTTGGAAGAAAGTGACCAAGAGTTATATTTCCTTCACTGTAAACAACTTTGCATTCACACAATTGCACTGAGTTACTCCCATTAGTTTTTTTATTCACAATATTCACAAATTTTATTAGAAATTCCAAACTAAAAGAGGATAACTTTGCAAGAATTTGCAGTGTCCCAGAGTTATATCTAATAAACAATAGATGGAATTTGCGACCAGAAATGGAAAGACCAAGTCGAATTTGCCCCCCATGCATATCATACTCAAAGTCGTTTGTTTTTAGGACAACACAAAATAACATGCATTGTGTGTGAATCAACAGCTGTATTCACTCTTAATGTTCCAATCAATTTCTTTAATCCAGACATATCATTACAAAATTTACCAAATTGTGCACTCATATGCATGTTTGGGTTTAAAATGCTCTTAACCGACCTAAATTTTGTCTAAGATGGCTGCCATCACTCTTAGCATTATAACGAGGAACTGTCACCAATAAATAAATTGCAATATAACCTCTGTTTAAACATTATATATATGTTGAATTTATAATATAAATTTCAAACACTTAGTTTGGACATCGATTAATCCAAAATGGAGTCAAAAATAGCTGCCATGAAATTTATCCCCAGGTGCAAATATGTGCACAAGAACACAAATACCCACGGAGGTAAATTTACCCAAGGGTACAAATTTGCCCCAAGTCTGGAGGTTGGGTAAATTTTACCTGTGGTATTTCAGGTCATATAAGCAAATTGGGGATTTTTTTTTATTTGGCCGGGCTTTACAGTAAACAAGTAAAGAAGGAAAATTGTTAATACAACTTTCTTTACTTTGTAAACGTTTTTGAAATTTAACAGTTCATTTCTGATTGTTTCTACGAAGGAGTGAAAGGTTTAAAATATCATGTCATCTTTTTATTTAAATATATTATTTTCAAGTTAGCTATTTGGTCTTTCTTGGAGACTCATATGCTATCAGAACGGAATGCTTAACTTTCAATTACATTTAATTATAAAAGCTATCACACTCCTATTTCAGTTGAAACTTTTGAAGTTATCAACTTAAAACATATTCTTGATTGAAACAAACATGAATATGTGTACCGGGTAGTTTAAATGTTTTCTGACTGTATCACATGTCTATTTTAGAAAGGCAGATATATTTTTAACTTTCCTTAAAGTACTGAAACATGATATCGCCCAGTGAATAAAATACAGATATTGATATCTTATTTCAGCAATATTACCTAAATCTTTGATAAATGTTCTTTTCAACACAAACTATTTGCATTTAATTAAATAAATTCAATGATCTGAATTACCATATAAACATGTCCAAATTATACCCCACTTATTTGCCCACTTGGCATTAAGATATATATCTTAATGGATATATGATATAACTGCATTATGATGCACAATAAAGTTCAAACTCATTGGAATGTCAAAATAGATAAGAAATAGAAAAGGCATGCTGCAGACAGAATTTAGTTAAAGAGGAACAACAAAAGACTATTAAAGAATAACTAAAACAAACACTTTCTCCCTTATTTGAAGGGGATACATTATAATGCTTACACCAACCAAAATGACATGATCATTTATGGAATAACAATATTGAAAAGACTTGGAAAAAATTCTCACAATTGGTTACCTTGATAACATTCAAAAGTTTGGATAATTTTAAATCTATAATTTCATAATTATCTATAATAATAATAAGCACTAGAACAATGTATAGTGACTATGAGAACCAAGTGTAAGAGTAATCAGACTTAAATTGTAAAATAAGTTTGCACTACAGACATTTGTAACAAGACCACCTGACTGACCAAACAAACGTATAATGACTCCAGTGTACCCCTTCAAACTTTGATTGCAAGGGTATACTGAGATCTCCCTCCCCAGCCTTACTCTATAATCTTGTTCCTGTCATCAGGCTCCTTGTTCTCTTCCTCCTCATCTTCAAGGTCTTCCAGGTGGTGTTTTCTTCGTCGCCCCGTCACCACCCGTGGGTCCACCCAGTCTGACAGACGTGCATCTCGCTCAGTCTCTGTGAGAGTATGACAACAATAATTGTCAGGCATAAAACAATCGTCTTTTAAAGCTGAAAAATATTTTTAAAAATGACTTGTGATTGTCCTCACATAAGTGTTTATGAATTTACTTTACAAAGTACATTACAAATGCAGTACTGGATTTTCTCTCTGCCTTGTATCTCTCCATCTTCCGGTTGGTGTACTGGGTCCTGCAAAAGTAGGCAGTTGTTATTCCATCTATGCATGTTGTAACATACATAACAAAGCATTACAAACATCTCTTAAAATATACAGTAGCTCTATGATAGTAACAATGTACGTCTATATAAAGTAAAACATACCATGAAAGAATGTCCTCAAGGAAATATTCATCCACTGGGAAAAGATTGCCTGGCACTGAAATAAAAATGTCCAGATGTATACATTTTGTCTGAATATAGATATGTAAAATAAAATTATGTTACAAGTAAGTAATCCTAACAAAATGAAAATAAATATATTGTTCCATTAAGGAATGTTTACAAATTCTCTGTCATGAATGTTACATGTTTTTAGCTGAGCTTGTCTTTGCAGTTATATTCATTCAAAAGTAGTTTACAAGATCTCAGTAAACAAAGATAACAGAGTGCTTAGGTTAATAAGCATATATGTGGGCACAATAGAATTTAGGACTAAAATCGAGTTTATGTCATTCACACATGTAACACAGTTCCTTACCTGCAACGACAGGACAGTTATTGAAGTACTTGATGAAAAGTTTCGTGTTGAGCGTGGCGCTCATGAGGATCAGTTTTAGATTCGGGTTCCTCCTCGCGATGTCTCGCAGTGAGATCAGCAAAAAATCACAGAACTTGTCACGTTCATGGACTTCATCCTGAGGGAGAAAACATCATGTATCTTATTGCATTAACTGAAAATGCTACAGATCCTGAGAGAGAAAACATCATGCATTTAATTCCATGAAATGAAAATGTTACCAAGAAGAGAGATAAACATTCATCTCATTGAATAAACTTAATATAATAGGGAATGAGAGAGAGAAAACTTAATGTATTTCGTAGCATAAACAGAAATGTTAATGAAAAAGAGAGAGAAATACAATCCAAATTTGATGCATAATTTTCAATTTATCATCATTGACATAACCTGCACTTTAGGGAACACAATGGCATACTCCAGGCGCATAGCTGACTGTACGCAAATATGCAGTTGCGTAATGAAATTTTGACAGGTCAAAGTTTTTGTCATACCAAAAACCCTGAATTTGAAATCAAAAACGAAGGGGGCTAGGGGGTAAAGGGTTTAAAATGCTGTCCATCATCAATCTGCATAATCCCTAATTGGCACTAGCTACACGCCTGTACTCCACCAATCTTTCAGGGTCATCAACCTCAATTTCTGCACCATTATTTAGGTAGAATTCTATCTTCAAAATGTTAGACAGTTTTATGAACTTGTTATTAATAAAAGACAGCAATGCAAAAGACAGCAACAGTATATACCTACCACAATGACATGTGTGACTGTATCAAGGGCATTCTCATTCCCCATCATAGTTCTCAGCAACACTCCATTTGTACAGAATGTGAGCAACGTCTTTGGAGATACCCTGCAAAAACACTTCAATTCATATACTGGCACTTGTTTTGGGTATAATTATATGTTTTAAACCTTTTTTTTTTAAAACAAATACTATAATTACACTCAGAATTATGGGCCTTGCTACACGCATGTGGTCTCTGGAAAGAGTTGTTCTCAGTTTCATTAAATTTTTTAAATGGTTATGATTTAAAATTTTGCACATTGACAAAACCAAGGCTTTCACAATACCTTCACCTTTTTTCTATCAAAACAATAGACAAGCTTAAAATACCAGACGCAATTTTACAGTACAAAAAATCTTGAAGAATAACCCAATCCTAACAAACACTTTTTTACCTGGATTCCAGCCGTATTTGAAATCCGACAGTCTGTCCTACAGATTCTCCTCTTTCAGCTGCCACCCTCTCAGACACACTGAGGGCGGCTATACGCCGGGGCTGGGTGCAGAACAGGCGACATGGGAGCCCCCTTGCATGGCAGTCATCCAGGATCATCTGGGGAACCTACATGACAGTAATGCTTAGCAGTGATCGAAATTAGCACAAGCCCGCAAGCCCTGCACTGGTAAAATGTCTTCCGGGCTTGCTCAAATTCTGAAATTTATATAGCAGGGCTTGTTCAATAATATGATTCCATGCAAAAGTATAAGAATTCGGGCTTGTTCATCCCAAAGTCTAATTTCGATGACTGGTTTAGACAGGATTATAGTATTTAATGTACTGAATTATACTAACTGTAATCTTTTTGTGCTAACAATAATATGATAACCAATTTCAAGTTAAATTATTTTAATTAACCAAGTTTTCTCAAATAAAATTTTAATCAAACAAACCAACCATTAAAGAAAGAATTTGAGTCAACTTGGTCCAATCTTTACTTAATTATCTGGTTTTAAAAAGGGTAATTCTTTAAACATTCACATGTCAGTACTTTTTACTTTTCTCAGGAGTTCTTAAAAATCCTGACTACCCTACCTGTGTGGTTTTCCCAGAGCCTGTCTCCCCCGACACCAGGCAGATCTGGTTCTGTTTGACAGTCTCCAGTATCTGCTCTCGGTACTGGTTGATGGGCAGGCTCCGGGCAAAGCTGGCCAGCTCAGAGTTGCCTCGCACTGGAGGGACCTGTGGAAGACCATTATTGAGACGACCTGTCGCAGTTCGGGCAAGCTCCTTTGAAACTGTTTGGAAACAAAAAAGCTTGTAAGTTATGATGAAAAGCCATTGTATATAACCATTAGCATGTTTTTTGGGTGGTACTTTCAGTTACAGTTTAAATTTAACACAATTTCAATGAAGATCAAATGTAAAGCAATTTTGACTAACCAATAAAAAAAATACATTTCATTGAAGTAGTTATAATCATTAAGAATTTTTTTTCCCACAGAATGGAAAGCCAGGCGCCAGCCAAAGTACCTTCATTGACATGAGTTTTATCCACGTTGGGTAGGAGTTCGAGCCGTTCCTTGCTGGTGACGGGGAACCGCTGGAGCAGGGAACCAATCTGGAACTTGGAGTTGCGTACCAGCTGAAACGTGGCACTGCTCACTTCTGTCTTCGCTCCTTCCTTCTTTGACAGCACCAAGAAACGAGATGCATTTTTACTGAAAGAAAAATGTAAATATGCCTGGATGAAAGTCAAAGTGATAATGATAAAATATGGATTAATTACTATAAAATTTAATTAATCATTAAGGTTTTTTGAAATATATATACAATGATTCTGGCTTACATCATATTTCATTTAAGGGCTTTTTTAGAAAAAATCGGGAAAGGCCGAGCCTTTCTAGTATGGGAAATATTAGCATATTGTAGCATGAAATTTGGGGGAAAAGTCAAATGAATGAAATTGAAAATAGTCAAAGATAAAAAAAATGGTTCATTCGGTAAAAAAAGTTGCTAATATTTTTACATTCTTATTTGTTTTTTTCAAAATTTTACTATTTTACATATCATTAAATGCTACAAAGTTAAATTAGGGAAAATTCATAAAAGCCTTTTTCAGCCCCTCCCATATATGTAGTTTGTCATTTTTGGCAGTTGGGAAATAGCCTTTTTTTGTCCCTGCTATATATGTATAAGGTGAAAAAAATGTACTACATATATTGCTTACAGTTTTACTGTCACATTTATTACAATCTGATGTTAACATTCAAATTTTATTATCAGCAACTACTTAGGTGCCCTTATATCAATCAAACACTATAATAACATTAATTTGTTAAATACATTGTATTTTATAATACATACCCTCTACTTTTGTGAGTCAAGCCAAGTTGATCAGCAAATCTATGAACATATGCCCTTTCAGTAGCTGTCAATGATGATGGAAATTCTAATTCTGCAAAAAAAGTGGTTTGTAACCAAAGTAAAACCTGTATTTTATGGTGTTAAATATGTGTATCAACAGTTATTTCATTATGTCAAACCTCAACAGACCAACAAGCTCACTTCTATTTATTCCCGCCCTAAATTTTGTGATGTGGGGTATAATCAAATTATTTTATTAAATTTTTCACATTCAACAACAAAAAAACATGATCAGGTGTTGAAATAAAAACAAACAGAATAACATGTACATGAATGAATATGACCTGCAGTAGATGAACACACTAACCTTTTTGTTCTTCATTCATGCGGAATCTTTCAATTGCTAGATTGATTCCAATCTTAACTTCTTCACTTATACATGCATCTTCCTCTGGCCTTGGACCAACAGTGGGTCTCACACCCCAGTCAGGCATCTTGCCACCTCTACCTCTTCTGCCTGTACCAGCACTCCCAGTGCTCGATGGCCTTGGTGGCTGTTTCTTTGACATTTTGTCTGTAAAGAGATGCATTCCTATATAAATCGTTAATTAATAGATTTTGCTATTTGAATTTGGCAGCCAGTTACTAGTCCAGAATCTTCTTACTACTTAAAAATTGTCTTTTCGTTTAATTCTAATCTGTTTACATTAAATAAAGTTTAAACAAACTCTTAATAACATTATAAATCACGGTCCGTTATGTCCCAAAATATCCCAGAATATGGTCAGTTATGACAAGTTTGTATTGTCCATGGACTGTAATGTCCGTAATTCCTATAATTCAACATCCTAATAAACTATATTCAACATCCTAATAAACTATATGAAATTTAAGTTTTGGGGATAATTGAATTCAGAAATCATTGATTTTCATCACATTCAAGGATCAGTATGAACTTTTATCTGTAAGAAACTAATATTTAATGATTTCCTCATTTGCAGGAGAATAAAAAGCTTGTTCTTTTACCTGTAAAATTTCCCAATATACTTATATAGGCATATTCGTGACGCATATTTTCAAAAAATGTCTAGGGACTTTTTCAAAAATGGGCAGAAAAAGCCCTGCAAGTCATAGCAACCTGGCACAAAAATGTCGAGGCCTTTTAAAAGATTTTGGTTAAGTCATATTTAAGAAAATATGGGACAAGGAATAATTGATATGAAGTTTAGGATTTAACAATGTGGAGAGCTTCACCTTGTTTCTAAGAAAGAAATCTACTTTCATATTCAACACCGACACAACAGAGCCAATGAACTACATGTACAACACCAGGAGTTTAGACCCAAAGCCTCGGGGAACCTACCGTTCAGATCAAAGTATTATATTGCGAGTAATACCATCACAATGTTTAAATAAATCATTATATGGCTAGTATATTTTCCAAATAAGCAGATGACAATTTTGTTTTCTTTTGCAGCTGACATTTGATACTCGGGAGCAATATAATCATGTCCGAAAACACTTGTTATATTTCAATATATTAATTTATATCTAAAAGCAAATTTACAGCATTTTCGGGGTGCTTTTTTATTTGATAATTGTTGTTTAATAAAACATTTATGGCATAATCCGACGTGTATTGTATTTAATTGTCGTACTCCTAATATGTTCTGCTCCTTTTAGTTTTTCTGAAGCAGACAACAGTTTCACCGAAAGCAGGGTTACAAACCACTATTTTTCCTCGATTTTGTAACCAGTTGTCATTCATTGCTATTCAGAAGAACCGACCTGTGAATCAATTGACCGATTGTTAAGCGCTTTGTTAGCGTTAACAGCATAAGTAACCCTATCGTTTTAACTATTAATTATTTTGATACAACTCTGAAAAATTCATGGACACAATGATGATCTGGTATTGGTCCACAAGTTATCACTTTACCTACATACATAATAAATATAATCCATAGAAAATCAATTAATATGCTTTGGTATTGATCTGCATCTTAATATAATAATATTTAACGTGGCAAGGCAAATGTTTATTATTATTATTATTATTATTATTATTATTATTATTATTATTATTATTAATATTATTATTATTAACGAGATTCAAGTATGTATATACTTATAATATATCCAGAAAAATACAAAACATACTGTAAATAAAAAAAAACACTGTTGTTATAATTTTCCAATAATCTTAACTCATTATAAAAAGAAAATCATAGATCATTGTAAAAAAATAGATTATAACAGAAGTCTATATATGAAAATATGTTACGATCTTCCCTGTTATATAACAATACAAACCTCTGGCTTTGCACCCCTCAGCGGTCGACAATGCATGTGGTGGCTGTGCGCGATCGAAATTGTATTGCCATAGCATAAGGGCGCTTCTTTCAGGTAAATTACATTACTTAGTCGAATTTGGTAATGTTGTTTCACCAGAATATCAACATATCTTCGAGAAAGTACCGTAACGTTTGACCAAATCAAGTAAGAGCGTACTGGTTATCATGACTGACTACATAGCGTTATGAATATAGTTATGAAATTAATCATGCTAAGATTAGGGAACGGAGAACAACGTTATTTTCTGGCACTCTTTAAAGCGGAAGTTTTATTTCATTACCATGAAGCTAGCATCATGTAGAAAGCATAACTTATTTTAATATAAGAATTTGTTGTTTCATTTTAACATTAACTTAAAAATCTTTATCATAGTCTTTCTTAGTTTTCTATTTAATCGATTACATAAATTAATTTGATTTAATCTTATTTAATTTAATTTAATTTTTATATAATTGTTTGATTTTAATTCTTAATTGGATTCAAATAATATTTTGATAAATTTTAACTCATGTCACCTTTTACAAGTTTCGAGACAAGTGTTTTAGCTGTGCTTCTTTTATTTAAATATATCAGCCCATCATGAAATATCATGAAATATTTCATCGTTTTAAGTTATAACGATGACGTTAACAACGTTGTTCACTTTTACAAAAGTCTGAACAATCGGCAAACCTTTTTCATTTATCAACGTCCAGATTTTTTGTTGAAGAATCTACTTGTTGCACCCGTGTATAACATGTTTCACACTGAAACAATGGTTGAAGTAGCAAAAAGGGTTTAATGTAAATATATGGCAACGTATAGGTTTTTAAAACTTGAGCCAATACACAAGCGGCTCCAGTTTTCGTCTCCTTTAATTTTGTTGGTGAAATGTATTCCTTTATACTAATAGTATTAAAACAGAACAGCCTATGGTAATCATGCATATATCTGGACTTGGCTGATCTGTTGACATAGTGACGCGACGTCTCCAATTTAAAATTAATTTCGTAAATCCGTTGGATAATGCACTGAGCAATGCTTTTCATTCGATATTTTAATAAATCCACTAAAACCACAAGAAATAGAACTGATCAAGGATTTTATCCTATCCGTTTTTATGCGTAGGGCATACCACAACCACAGGGGTTTTTGCCAATAGTTTGCTCCAGTGGCGGGATTTTGAGCAACACAATTTGCAACTTGTCTAAAGCCCATAGGGGTGCACCCAACAGCACTTGGATTATGCTGCCGAATAATGTCATACGACAATACAGAATAACAGGTGTAAGGTACATGTGTTGTTTGTCTTGCTTTGATTTGTTCTGTTATTTCAATTATTTTGGCAATCCGTCATATTACTGAGCACTTCACCTTTTAAGTTTTTATCCGACTTCAGTGCAATGGCTAAAAACGGAAGCATTTGAATGATTGCCATTTTAAATACTTTTATTGATTAAAGTTTTAATGAATGCCTATTTGACATTTTTGACTTCTCAATGAATTTACCGTATCAATATCAACGTCAAACTAGTCGCTAAATTCAGACGTAATATTCAATCCATAAATATAGAAGATGGCCCTTAATTCCATGGACAGATAAATTATAAATAATATTTAAAAATAGTAAATTCATAATAATATCCCATAGGTTGTTTATGTGAAACAGTGTTTTTCATCTCATGTCTATAAAGCATAGAGTACAATATATTTATACATATGCGAATCTTTGTCTACATACATTTGGTCAGAAATTTTATCAAATGTATTATGTCTCAATTTTATATGTACAACGAGTTGAGCGTTTGTTACTCCTCATCATTATTATTACTGGTGTTGGTCATTCCGTCGGTATCCACCAACACTCTGCCTGTACTCATGTGTTCCTGATGCAAATAATTACAGTACCAACGTGAGCCCCTCCTGTGCCCTAGCCAGGGCCGCGTTTCAATAAAATAAATTATCGGGTAAAGCTAGAATGTAAGCGATATACCAGTGTACGCCAAAACGGACTTACGCCTAGAAAATTACGATCTTACGTCTTACGTTCCTTATTGGAACAGGTCTCAGGGGAAGAACCCCTCTATTTTTTGTCTTGATCAAACGGGACTCAGGGGAAGAACCCCTCTATTTTCTGCCTTGATCAAACGGGACTCAGTGGAGGAACCCCTCTATTTTCTGCCTTGATCAAACGGGACTCAGTGGAAGAACCCCTCTATTTTTTGTCTTGATCAAACGGGACTCAGGGAAAGAACCCCTCTATTTTCTGCCTTGATCAAACGGGACTCAGTGGAAGAACCCCTCTATTTTCTGCCTTGATCAAACGGGACTCAGTGGAAGAACCCCTCTATTTTCTGCCTTGATCAAACGGGACTCAGTGGAAGAACCCCTCTATTTATTGCCTTGATCAAACGGGACTCAGTGGAAGAACCCCTCTATTTTCTGCCTTGATCAAACGGGACTCAGGGAAAGAACCCCTCTATTTTCTGCCTTGATCAAACGGGACTCAGTGGAAGAACCCCTCTATTTTCTGCCTTGATCAAACGGGACTCAGTGGAGGAACCCCTCTATTTTCTGCCTTGATCAAACGGGACTCAGTGGAGGAGCCCCTCTATTTTCTGCCTTGATCAAACGGGACTCAGTGGAAGAACCCCTCTATTTTCTGCCTTGATCAAACGGGACTCAGTGGAAGAACCCCTCTATTTTCTGCCTTGATCAAACGGGACTCAGTGGAAGAACCCCTCTATTTTCTGCCTTGATCAAACGGGACTCAGTGGAAGAACCCCTCTATTTTCTGCCTTGATCAAACGGGACTCAGTGGAAGAACCCCTCTATTTTCTGCCTTGATCAAACGGGACTCAGGGGAAGAACCCCTCTATTTTCTGCCTTGATCAAACGGGACTCAGTGGAGGAGCCCCTCTATTTTCTGCCTTGATCAAACGGGACTCAGTGGAAGAACCCCTCTATTTTCTGCCTTGATCAAACGGGACTCAGTGGAAGAACCCCTCTATTTTCTGCCTTGATCAAACGGGACTCAGTGGAAGAACCCCTCTATTTTCTGCCTTGATCAAACGGGACTCAGTGAAGTAGCCCCTCTATTTTCTGTCTTGATCAAACGGGACTCAGTGAAGGAGCCCCTCTATTTTCTGTCTTGATCAAACGGGACTCAGTGAAGGAGCCCCTCTATTTTCTGTCTTGATCAAACGGGACTCAGTGAAGGAGCCCCTCTATTTTTTGTCTTGATCAAACGGGACTCAGTGAAGGAGCCCCTCTATTTTCTGTCTTGATCAAACGGGACTCAGGGAAAGAACCCCTCTATTTTCTGCCTTGATCAAACGGGACTCAGTGGAGGAACCCCTCTATTTTCTGCCTTGATCAAACGGGACTCAGTGGAAGAACCACTCTATTTCTACCCTGATCAAATCATGTAGATGGCAAATATCATGAACTATGCGTTCTCGGTCCCTTCTGTTTTTCAAGAATATATATTTAAATAGAAAAAAATAGTCTCAGAATGGATGTCACATTTTATTTGTAATAAAATTCGAACAAATGTCCAACTTGTCATATAAGCCTCGTTGTTATTAAGTAAATCCAATATGAATGAAAATCGTCGAGTGAATTAACTTACTGAACCGGTGTTATTGTTTTCACTTGCCATACAAACAATAAAAATCAATTTTAATTGGAAAAACTGAATCATACAACAATCGTATCGGTTGTAGATCCTATGTCGGTTTTCTTGTTAAAAACAAAACATTCAATGCAAATCAGCCTTTATTTCAGATTTTCGAAAGTTATACTGATCTAAAGTTTATCAAATTCGAAAGCTTATTCACGATAAGAACTAAAGAAAGTTGATTAATTTTGTTTAATTTGGCTTTAACTGAATGCTATATAGGGATCTTGTAGTTACCGCACGTGTGTAGTGCGGTGATAATGCACCGTGCAGTATTTATGCAGGAGATTCCATAGCTGGAGTTAGTCTTTTCACTTATTGTTCTTTGTAAGTACGATATAAACAATTTTATGTATATTTTGCATGAGTGCACGGTTTACGCGATTAAACATGTTCAACTCGCTGTTTCGTTTATGGTAAAGGGAGTTTTAATTCAAGTAAACAAATTGCAACCATGAGGATGTTTGTTCGAATGTCGCCTTTTATTCTTTAGAACTACTAGTAAAGTATTAACAAACTGCATGCATGCCGCTGTCGTTTAATGGTACCAGACAGTATCGAAGGTGACAACGGACATATTCAGTTGTATATTAAATGTATGATATACGAGATAGTTTTGCATTGATCAGCCAGAATATCGTTCCCTCCCCGCTGATGAAGGCTGCAATATCTGACGGTTTTCTTGGATATACAAGATCTTTCCTTTTCAGCTAAAGAGAGATGAGCTCCTCATCAGAGAACAATTGGTTTAGTATTGAGTACCGCTCAAAACTGATACTCATGCAATGTAACTGTAGTAGTAATGCCTGGTTAGTTGCAGATGTTTCCCGACCCCGTGATGAACTTTTTGCACCTGCTGGCGAACTTGGACGCGTACCAGGCGTGCCTCGAGTACCGGGAGGAGGAGTCCCCGGCTAGTGGGCGCCACTCCCACAGGGGCCGACACTCCAGGACCGTTGTCCGCTTTTCACCTGAAAAACCACAGACGCCCACATCAACACCAGGTTAGTTTAACATTTTGGAGAGTAAATGTATTTTATAATAAGGTACCGGTGAGGGGTCCAGGATTTGATATTAGTGATGTCGCGCATATGCGGGAACAGAACATAGGTTCCAACTTGTCTTGGTGTGAATGTATGGGGGTTCTCCCCGAGACAATGTTGGCTTATTTTAGTTCTAGCTTATTAACATTTAACGTTCACCTGCAAAATCTTTGGGGCGAACACCGAGTGGAAGCCCCCCCCCCCCACACACACACACACACGGTCTGTCAGTTGGTACCTGTATATGCAATCCCAGTGTATACATGGCATAGTGTGTGTTCACTAAACTGGATATTAGGAATTTGAAATCGGAAATAAGCATCGTCCTTAAAACATCATGTGTTTCAACTGTTTTTAGGATGATAAACATGTCAGATTTTTTATTCTCACGCATGTACAGCGCTTATGCGGGTGACTCCGGGTTGGATCCCGACCGGGTCGCACGGTGACGCTGACAGCACGTTAAAAGAGATGTCCAAAATACTTCCTTGCCATTAGAGACGACCATGTGCTGTGCACATTGATCGATTTTTTCCACATTACATGTACATATATTTATATATACACATATATTTGTCCTCACCGCTTCTACCCATTTTAATTAAGTTCCCATGTCGCCTCATCTAATTCAGGACATTTATATTGTACTAGTTTATTAAAACTTTAATTTATAGTATTTAGATAATCGACTTCAATTAACCATTTATAATATAAATATTTATTGTGTGGATTTTGGGAAAGGGATTAAGAGACCTTGTATTTAAAGCAAATATGGACATTCATTTTTAAAGGCTGTTGCCTTCAGTGAAATATCGACTGTGGATGGTTTCTAGCTATCCATATATAGAACTTGTTAATGATTTAGACTAGTCACTATTTGGCTTCGCGAGGTAATACAAATTTGCTTAAGACTTTAGCAATGTGCCAGGCCATGTCGTTTCTCTGAGTATGTTGTGATAAGTTCATAATATGTTCATTCATCCAAATGTTTGACTTTTGATTTAGAATTACCATCGCGTATTTACCTACAGCCTTATCACTGTAAGAACCCTTTATGTCTTCTTCAAGGACAACCCACAAGCATGGATGCCGGTTCTACCGTAGGCAATTCATTTTTGTTAAGGTTACACTCGATTAAAAGATATTAGCGATATTTTGGCGCATTTTAACTGGGAAATTGTGGCCACGTAGCTGTTAATTGAAACCGCTTTTATAAAGGCTAATATGTTTGTAACTCGACACAAATCATCTGTTTTGTTTTGTTTCGACGATTAAAGTCAAATGAGTACAATACAAAAATGGTTTAAAACTGAAAAAAATATGTAAGCATCTGTCAGATGTAAACCTAAATTGTGCCCTCTGAGGATGGGATATACGATATCACGAGATGATCGCTCTAGCAGGCAACCTATACCACAATGCAGTATAGAGTATACATCATCCAACAAGGATCTATCGTTATTGCTCATATTATTTTGTTTTTAATCATTAAGTGAATTTGAAGTTTGTTTATTTATTAAGAATGATACAATATTGATAATCGCAAATACTAATAAGCCGCGCCCAACCTGCCGACTTAATCTTCTCGAAGACCATAAAAACACGAACAATTAATTATACCTCGACCCGTTTGTCTTCATCTATGTGTAAGCTTATAGTATACAGGTCGTATGCTTGTTCGTGTTCAGTTAGTCTTGTTGTCCCTTATATGATTAAACGGATTAATTATAAATGGTTCAACAGGTGCGCGTTCGAAAGTAAACCGGCTGATACAAAATACCTGAAATTAGCACACTAAATTTAACCCCTCCTTTAATCCCCAACATTCTTAAGTTTGGGGAGATGTGTACGAACAGTGTCTTAATACCTAGTACAGGAAAATGCTGAACACGTTGACTTCGCGTTTGCTACTATATTGATTCGTTTGAAGTGCCCCTAGATAACAAATTCGGCTATTCAAGGTTCGATCTTAAAGCAAATCATTTCAAAAACATGCCTTAAATTGCTTCAATTATCGTTATCGAAGGCGCAATTGTATATGTTAGTAAGATCGTAATGAAGACATTCCGCTATACAAGTGCCATAAAAGTGCCTTATATAATAAATTTGAATATAATTTAATGTGAAAGCGTTCGCCAATTTCTTGAGGAGTGAGTTTGTATGGTTAAGAAGCCGTGTTTATTAAAAAGTTAATGTGTGTCAACAGCTCAACTAGAAATAACAAGCAAAATCGTGGGTGAATTTAAGTATTTGGACAAGTGTTAAAGTGATTCATAGAGCAAAGCAAGATTGATTTTCCACAGAGACTTTATAAATGGAACTATCAATATAGTTATATAGCGGCAGTAATAATAGAAGAAACAGATGAGATTAGACTGGACATAAACAGGATTAAATACCTGTTGAATGTCAGCAAAACGTGTTTTAAAATTTAGTTATTAACACTTTATTGACGATACAGTGCAGATTTGAAGATGTATACTGTTCTAGGTTGAAGGAAAGTGAAAAGGAAATATTGTGCAGAAATTAAAATACTTACTAAGATAGATGTACATGCTGTGGAGAATTTAAAAGTTTGGGACAATGAAGAGACCTAAATCAGGAATGCGGACCTTCAGGCCCATGAGTGCTCTTAGTAAGTGTTCTAAGTAAATAGTTACTGTTTATTTTTGTTTTAATCAACCATTCTATCGGCATTAGGCAATGACTTTGCAATAGCTTTCTAAATGAATCGGAATCTGTTCGGCGACCCGGGCCTGACGGGAACATAAACGTTCTTTTTGTTTTTATTTTAGAATTATGCATGCGTGTGAAACAAAATGAAACAATTGGTCGTAATCAGATTGAAATAGTTCGTGTGTTATTACACAAAGTTCAACTCTTCTAAAACACTCCTTACTATTAATCTTCCTGCTTGTATATTACTAATTCCAACCGAATGTTGGTTGTACGCCGCAGCAAACGGTCACTTCGTCCGAGACTTAAACAAATACATATCACGGCATTGATACCGAACGTAGACATTTTCCTTTCGTCAGAGATGATTGTAGTAAGGCCAAAGAGTCGATAAATATTGATACATGCAGATTTAAAATGACAATATCAGAAGGACCTTCTATGCAAAATAAAAATTTCATTATTCATCTTGAAATTGATATGCAAGAACTATATATTGAATTCATCTTCTATTTGTGTCGTAGTTGTCCTAGCAATACACGGTACTCATGACAGCCTGCTAAACAACCGTTCCGTGCCAGTCTCCGTATAATAGACCATCATCTTTTATTGATATCATAATGAGTTGTTTGATTAATGATGTTCAGCCATGATGTTCAAGTCGCTATTCTACATTATGGTGAATGTATTTTCTCATAAATAGTAGTGTTAAGGCAAAATATACTTCCCATATGAAGTTGTATCGTACATTATGAATCGGCTATAAGTTTGAGAAGGCTTATACTTAAAGCAATTTATCAAAAACAAGCTTTCGATGATATTTGTTTAGTAGATTACAGGGAATTAGAGGACTTCAAAATGTTGGTATGTAAGACGTTCGGATAAGTTATCTGTTGTCCTTTACGGCGGACTAAGATATATAAACTTTTACATCAGTATTTACAAACTTCAGCATATACGGTCATGGCTTTACTTTGATATGGCTGTAATTACGAATATATTTCATACTTATTTTATTCTTACACAGAGGAATATCCCGATTTTTGTATGTATCTCATGGTATTTAATTGATGCCCGTCCCAAAGACGTATCAGCCGGAGCCAAAGGTTGCGTCTGTGAACGCACCTAGTATGAACATTGTATTGTAATATTTCGTTAACGTTTTACCTTAAACGGGTTATATACCCCTCCAATTCTGGGTACACATGGACTTGCATTCCGTTCTATGTTATTTTAATAGTGTCTAGAACTAATTTTGGAGACGCGCTTTGTATTTCAAATTTGTATCCTTCTCTGCCAATAACCTCTAACCCTTTCTTCAAAGTGCTTATATAAACATTGGTTTAGATTTGTGCTGTTGAAATTCGAGAACTGTTAATTGAAAACATTGAAAACTGAAAGAGGGTTTGCCTTTCTCATGCGACCTTATAATTATGTTTCAAAAGGCAGTATAGGTGTCTTTTGACACTAGGATTTATACAATGAAGCTTTTGAAAAATAGCAAATATTGATGTTGCATGGGATTTATTATGTTATTCAGAGATTGCTCATAAATAACGTTTCATAATCATGGGAATTCTATACGTGTTTTACTGTTTTTCACGACCTCGGTCATTGCATGGTTCTACAATACAACTATCATGACCACAGTGATAAAGGGACTTTTGACCAAGTCATTTACAATGTACTGAGTCCAATGTATGTACAATGTATCTTTTACATATTCATATATACCATTGCGAAGTATTATCCCTTGTGTTAGTTTGTTACAATGTTTGCCATCTTTGTGTGTAAACAAACGACCCTCTTTAAACACAAGAGGTCCTCTCCCATAAAATTATAGTGTCATCAAAAGTCAGACTGTCACTGTCTATGTGGGTGCCTTGATCAATTGTAAGTATTCGTCTTCATTGCATTTTTTTCTGTTGAATCTCTTGTAATGAAATTACAAAACGTTTTGTTCATCGCTTTATAAACGTGATAACAATGTACACATTTTGTCACAACTAATGATTATAATTATGTATTCTCTTTCAGATTTTTTTTCGTTGAGCTTTACAACGGTTAGCTAAAAGTTAACATAGTCGACGCATTTAATCATTTTTTATTTGTTGTTGTTGTTGTTGTTCTTCTTCTTCTTCTTCTTCTTCTTCTTCTCCTCCTCCTCCTCCTTCTTCTTCTTCTTCTTCTTCTTCTTCGTCTTCGTCTTCTTCGTCTTCGTCTTCTTCTTCTTCTTCTTCTTCTTCTTCTTCTTCTTCTTCTTCTTCTTCTTCTTCTTCTTCTTCTTCTTCTTCCTAGTCTTCTTCTTCCTAGTCTTCTTTTCCTTAGTCTTCTTCTTCTTCTTAGTCTTCTTCTACTTCTTTCATGAGCCGTGATATTTGTCTATCAATGCCATTGGGGGTTGCGTGTTCTGCAATTTTTGTCCTCTTTTTCATGAATTCATTTTATATATTTAATAATAGTACGTTTTCGACCTACTGTTTATGTATTTAATTATGTACGTATACGTGTGCTATATAAGTAAAGACGGTGAGCCACCTGCTATAAGGTATTACGCAGTCACTGTATATATACTAGAGTGATTGTCTGAAAATAAAAGACCCCTTGAAAGGTTATCATGCCCATCACATAATGTGGGGCTTTGTGGGTAAACCAGGCAAGAAATCATTAATCATATATGACATTGAAACTTTAAGTAATTCTTTTGTTAATTGATCAAATTGAGTCGTGTGTTTTGATGGAACGAATGTAGTATTTCTATATGGAATTTATAGCATTTTTCCATTAGCTCTGCTTAAGTATTAAATTTTAATAGCAGAAATTCGATACTTGTAGATTAAGTGATGGATAGATATGTCAATTAAATGCTAGTGGTATTGTTAGGCTATAAATATTTAAATACGAAAAGAAATTTATTTATACAAATGGAAATAGCAAACTTTGTATCGTATGGAAGTGAAATGAAACATTAATTTCTGGTGAATAGTTTTCTCAAGGAAAGGAAATCAGTGTAAAATTGGAACTTTATACGTTATGTACAATAAAATGTGGAAATTAAAGAAAAGGAAAACAAAGGGTAGGTGGTGTCATTGGCATACGCTTGTTTGTGAAGTAAACATTTCAATAAATTACTTCAATCCATAGAATGTGCTTGGTCTTTTACCATAATTTTATAAGTCGGGATATAAATTCAATTATAATTTTTATTACTGTACTCGGAAGATGATCATATTCCCACGGGTAGCATAGGTGCACGTTGTGAACATAAAAGAACTTTTTATGAATATGATATCTTTTTCGAAATTAATCATTAAACAAGATTGAAGTAAATGCATAAGAACTGAAATATGTACCTGAGTTAAAATAGAAGAAACTCTTATTTGGAATATTTCCTACTTCTGCGTGTGACTGACTTGGAATTAAAACTTGAACTCGAGATATCTAGACCAATGTTCTTGAGTTGTAAATGTTTGATATGAATTTCATGTGTGTCTATCAGTTACCATAGATCAAACAATCCGTATTTATCCAACACATTAAACTCAAATGGTAAATATGGTTTAATATGTCATAAATCTGAGTATGTCATAAACAATCTAATTTAAAGTGTCACTTCTTCAGCAAAATCTAGTGATAAAGCCGCAAACAAAAATCTCTTAAACACTTTATACGTTATTGATGCGTTCTTATAGTGCTAAAAAACTGGATACATTCGGACGTCTTTGCTTGTCAGAAAAGTAGTTGATCTGCTGATCTTTCTAAAGAGGTGCTTACGACGTCATACGACATCTTTATATTGACTACGCATAAACGTAATAATAATGGTGGAAAATAATTTTCAACTCGACTTTGTATACGGTAGAATTTGCTATAGCCATGTAGTGTATTTTGATTACATACAGTATAGTTTCAGTGATGTATGTATTTAACACCGATGCATTTCTGTACAGCAAACAGCGAAACGTTTGTGAAACCGAAATACCTACACGATTTTTTTTTAAGATTTTCTCATTTCAATAGGTCTGCGACCAACAAGTGTTGTGAGTGTCCAAGAGGGACGTCTCAGCGGCGGAAGTACTGAGCTGCGGCCCAAGTCCGGCAAGAGCCTAACGTTCCGGTTGGCGCCGGGCCGTCACACCCCCGCACATTCTGTCTCAGAGGCGGAGTTTAAGATCATCCGCAGGGACATCCAGACACCCGTTTCCGTTACCAGGGTCGAAAAGTATGTGATTCAGACGTGAATAACACGACTTAATATATTTATTAAAATCTTAAATACTATTTGTTGTACATTTTTCTTAATGACTGACATGTGCTGGTTATGCATAACACACTCCTAAACTAACTCTGCCGTCTTATACGATTTAAGAAAATAATAAACGTATTAAAATCAGACAGATATTGAATTGTGCAATGTTAGATTATAAGTTAATACCAAATTTGACTCATGAGACGTATGGCACCTTTAAACAATTGATAAGCCGAATAATGTAGGACTTGAAGTAGGTGAACGACTTCGTGGACTTAGGTTAGGCCGGACAAGACCCAGATTTAACACCCGTACCAGAATAGTTTCGCCCTCAAGTGGCTCCAGAGGAAATGTTCGTAATAGTCTTACACGGTAAGCCACCCAGATTGAAATGCTATTGCCACCACTGGAAGAACGGCCAAATAAAACTGTTCAATCAAAGCAATAAATTAAACTTTTCGTCCGTTGCCAAACGGCAACATGGCCGTCCATGCAACAACAATGTCACAAACAGGATGTTTTCGAGAATGGTGAGATGCTCATTGTATACACCAAGAGTTATTAAAATAATGATACGGATAATTTATTTTTTTATTAAAATATACCTTTTAGCATATGTAAAAAATAATTATAAAAGATATATGAGGACGCATTTGTCTTGGACATCAGACTACGTTCGGTGAAATGTTTGACACTAATTTGTAGTGACTTTCGCAGATTTGCACTCATGGATTATCATGTCATTGGAGCCCCGAGCACGCTACAATATGGATAAATCTAAACTGTTGGAATAAATGACCAAGGACGGTGTTTATTGTAGAAATGTGTTTGATCAATATTTATCAAAGTGATTTACATTTAATTAAGATTGCACACGTCCATTAGCGTAAGATAACATTGGGGGAAAAACAACAACACCGTAGCGTGATTTACTTCATTAAAACAACAACCCGGGTCGTTTTGTTGAAGCGCACCTCACAGGCGACCTCCAGTAAACGGCCTTGCAGGTATGGGCTATCGATTCCAATTAAGCAGCCAGACATCCTGACAAGCTTTTCTCCAGGTTCTTAGAGGAAACAATCATTTGGACTTAATGTCGAGAAGGAATACAAATTGTCGTATTTGGATGGTGAATGGACTGTAAACAGTCGTTGTTTCGGCTGGTTATTCCTAACATGCAGCAACACATTACCGATTAGACAATGTTGTCAAAGAAATTTTCAATACGACTCAGTGATCGCCGGAAGAGGAAGTCGGTTAAGTTTGTGCGATTTTCAGGAATACATTTGGATGTGCAAATAAGTCCTACCATGCTGTACGACATTTATTTTTTTACTTTTGTACTGCTCAAGTGTTGCTTAATTTAAGATGAATGATTATTTGATTTAATGGTTGGGTTGTCCACCTCACATGTAAAAGGGCTTGAAGCCTCACAGATGTAGTCTCTACATTCATGAGAATGGAACTACCGTTGGTTTAATATTTTACAGTTAAACAGTGGAAGCGTAAGCCAAATGCCTAATACCACGGTATTTCTTTATGTACTTGCAGTTATCGTGATGGTTATGCGAGCGGGCGGAGCACTCAGCTGAGTTCTATCCGGGAGGGGGCCAGAAGCCCGACCCCCAACGCCGCAAAGGACATGGAGCACGCTTTCATTGACGTAACACCGGATATGCCCGGGCTCAGCGTGTGGAGGATCCAGGTAAGCACTGACAGTGATGCACAGTGTCATTATCAATATTTTTGATATAACAATGATTGGCTTCTTAAATAGTAATACTAGTATATAGCTGTAATAAATGACATGCGCTGTTTGAATCACGCGTGTCGAATTTATCTCAAAAAATTTATTCTTTTAGGGCACAACCGTCCGCTGTTGTGACGTAGATGAGTACGGGTTTTTCCACGAGGGGAATGTCTACATAGTTCTTAATGTAGGTGAATGTTTACATTGCGTTTAAAAATTTATTAATAAAGTGTTATCATTGTTTTATAATAGTACATCATCATGATATTCCGTTGTAAATATTTCGCTTTATTGCAATCTGTGCGTATCCAGGCTGTTACTAGATCGTTTTTAAAGTGTTAGTTCCGTATTTCAAAAATGTTTCAGGTTGTAAGTCCAAATGACAGGACACTTCATTACTGGATTGGATCTCAAGCAACAGAGGTATGTTCATCCAAACCCCTTGCAAATAGAGGCGGTATCAATTGAATCATAAGTATCGTTCGGAACACATTTTCGCCAATATGAAAGCTATCACAAACACCAAGATCAACGACCGACCGTGTGATTTTTTATATTTTTTACACTGCTGTGTCTTCCAACCTTGGAAAATTTTCAGACTTTCGAAAATACAAAAACATTTCAAATAGATGAAATAGCATATTTACATGTTTTAAAACTTTAATGGTAACTACATGTATAGGTTATTGTGTATCTGGATGTTTTTAGGAAATTTAACGTTCATACCTAGCGCAGATAGGCGAACGTTTACTTTTCACAAGGACTTTTTCGTCCCAATCGCTACAATATGTGCACTCAAAATACTGAAGCAATATAAATACATGCAGGTGCTAGGATTTGTCATTTAAACATGTCTGTAGTTATTGACTGTGTACGAACGGACAATAGGTTGGCGTTTCAACGAATATCTACAGTACTTATAACGTCGATCAGTATGGAATTTAAAAGTCGAATACATTGAAAAAATACTGCCATCCAATTGGTTCCAAAATGATTTCATGCATTTCACTTTTTCGAGAATATCTTGAATATTATTTTGACAAGTACAACTTTTTTATCTTTAACTTTTAAATGGTATCAGTGCCAAACATATCGTGGGGAATTCTGCAGTTTCGTGGGGTATGCGCGTTTTTGGAAAGGGAAACAACCTCTTAAACCAAAAAAAATCGACGTTATAAACGCTGTATCAATCTACGCGGTTAATACAAATGGAGATACGCCGACGAGTTAGTATACCAAAAAAACGATGTCAACCTACTCCAAAAATGTGTTGTTGCGTATGACAACTTAGAAGACATCGGACAAGAGTATGTCCACATTATGTGTATAGGCCATTTATAGAGAACGTTGTTTACTGTTTGACCACTGCAGGCGGAGGCTGCTCTTGGGGAGAAGAAGGCGCACCACCTAGACCTGATAGTGGCCAACGCCCATCTCTTTTCCAGGGAGGTATGTACCGACACCCTACAGCTACATACTAATGAGTGTCTCACACGTAGATTATATCACACCATTCAACTGATTAGCAACACCATAAGTGCTTATTTAATTCAGTTGACGCCTGGTTGTTCTTGTACAAGTTTTAAAAGAAGTGGCTGTTAGTAATTATCATTAATATAACATATGTCATTTAACTGAGTTCAAGTAATGATTTTTTTAGTGTACGTATGAAAACTCGTACTTCCTCAATCTGATAAATAACATTATATCCTCACTACACTCTGCAAGCAAGGACCTGCCTTGAACTAATATACATTCAGTCAAAATAGAATGCATGCAAAAGAATATATTTCTTGAACATCAATTTTAAGCTCACTTTAGTTTAATGACGATGTGACTACCATTTCCTTGAAACATATCTTTCTAACGTATAGTGTTCGTGGGAAGAAAGTTTGTATAAAGAAGACATTTGTGGAATAGCTAACCTTTTATTGTCTGCATGCTTTTTTTATGGATGTTGAGTTATTCCAACGGATAACGACACATATCAACGCCAACGTATGTTGTGACGACATCAGGCAATGAGCATATTGATACATGTACATCATTGTGGTTTACCCAAAATCTACACGTTAGAAATAAATCACGAATGCTTTAAAGTACACCTTTTGGTCTAGGCTTTCTTGACTCTGAGTGTAGTTTTTCTGCGGTTTTATAAAACTATGTTAAATATACAGTCTATCTACGACGCGCTCCGTGCAGCACCTGTAACGTGTAATTACGTAACCACTAATAAACACGTGGGTCTCAGTAGCGTGAGAATAGGTGAGCGATTTAGGGCCTCAATCTTGTTAAAACCTAAAAAAAAAAACACTGACGCATACACGAAAACTAG
The DNA here is from genome assembly GCF_026914265.1 of Mya arenaria. Classification (NCBI taxonomy): domain Eukaryota; kingdom Metazoa; phylum Mollusca; class Bivalvia; order Myida; family Myidae; genus Mya; species Mya arenaria. Next base: position 70,014,557 of record NC_069124.1, read on the forward strand.
AAACGCATAAACACATTCAAAACATGCAAATTAATTAAGTCCCAAATCCTCTGAAGCGATATGTTTAATGTGATGAGTTTTTCCAAGGGTACCATCGATCTCGTATCCTCAAACCAGTGCGACCTTGGTCGGTTATAGGAATGTTATATTGTGATGTGTTTTCCATGAAAATGCTTATGTGAACTTCGCTATCGTTTCTTTTTTGAAGCAGTATATAAGCATTGGTGTTCATATTTTTTCAGGTCCAAAACCACGAGTCGACAGTATTCCGCCGCGTTTTTCCCGACGGCATAGTGTGAGTGTTGCTGAAGATGTTATTTTTTCTTTCGACATTTAATTATGTTTTGAGCAAAAATGTCTCTGCACTAGTGACTCCTTTCAATTTTCATGAAAAACTTCAATTATCTGGACACATTTGCAAGTTGTAACTGTATGTTCTCTCCTCAGATATATTGAGGGGAAGCACAAGCAGAGCGTCCCACGGGCGGCCCAGTATGAGAAGCGACTCTACCTCGTCACCGGCCGGAAGTACGCACGTGCTGCATGTGTACGTATTATCTTGGACTTTCACTTATTTTATCTAAAGGGCATAATTTGTATTATTATTTGTATAAAAATAAGCAGAATTTATAGAATTTAGTTCTTACAGTAATCATCAATTTTGTAGAAAAAAATGCCCACATAGAACGGCATCACACGCTCGGATATAATTCCGTAATGTGCTAGTATATAAAGTTTATATGTATAAGCAATGCTCACATCACCTGTCATTAGTAACTGTTCTCGGATTCATTTTTTTTCTGGAATTATGAATACAAAACATTTCAATTGACAGGTATTTCCAAGCCGTGTACACATGCAATCTTCCAACATCGTGATTCTAGACGGTTTTCCCAGAATCTACGTCTGGATCGGGAAAGACAGCGGCTACGTCATTAAAAATAAAGTACGTATAAAATCTGATAAAATGTGTCAAAGTATTTTGGAATTTTTAAAACTTGTTCTTAGAAACATGTTCTTTTAACATTTGTTCGACATAACAGGGATTACCCGGTTCATGTTTTGAATTGTCACGTTACCCAGCCAGACACAAATTGTATGTTTCCTTTTCTGCAGGCTATCAGGTTGGCAAGGAAGATGCAATTGCGACAGAGAAACGGAACGTGCCATGTTGTTGTCATCGGTAACCAGTTTTCTTTTTAATATTTCAAAACATATACATTATCATGGATTTACCAATGTTACTCTTGGTTGTAGCGCGATATCGTTTTAAACAAATGGGTTGTCGAGAAACGTAACAGTAGGTTTATCTGCAAATTTAACTATAATCTGACACTCGCAGAGTATTCATCGGAACTTCTTAATCTGATAAAATGTTGTATTAAGGCTCCAGTGATTAAAATCCTGTTGCAATTATTCCCAAATCTCACACCGTATTACCTCCCTTCCATCAGACGAGACCGAAACCAGTCTGTCCGAGCGGTTCAAGCTGAAGTTTGACGACTGTGCATTTCCGGAGCTGCCCACGAACGGCCTTCTCGACCAGGGAGAGGGCGAACACACAGAAGAACACGACAGCGCCGAACAGCGCCTGGTCATGCACAGGTACGACAGTTCAATGATCTCTAAAAATGGACAACCAATGATTAAGACGCTACTGTCAAAAGTAAAAGAAAAAGGAGGTTTGTTTTAGTAACTACTGTGTTAATAACCAAAGTATAACTTGTTGAATATGACACTTAAGTAAAACTAATAACCTTCAGAGTATCCGGTGACCGCGTGTTATACGACATGCCGGAAGCCCATAAGCGGCCGTTTAAGCAACGGTACCTGGTGACGCGAGACAGCTTCCTCCTAGACCAGGGGCCACGGGAAGCCATGTATATGTGGGTGGGTGCAGACGCCATGGAGGACGAGGTCAACAATGCTATCTCCAGGGCAAAGGTGAGCCGAATGCCAACTTGGTCGGATACTCTCGTGTGCAACACTCGATTACACTCTAAATCATTTAATAAAAGGAGAGTATCGTAATGGATATATCGTTGCATTCAGATGATGAGTCTCATTTATTTTACAATGTTGTTTCTTGTCAAAATGAGACTTTAATAAAAGTAATTTGTGTAAAAGGTGACTGACGATTTAATGTTAACGCTGTTTACTATGACTTCCTTATGTTTATATATTAAATGCCTTTAAACGCGAATGACAATACAACTCATCTTAATGTTAGAAGGTCAAGTTGAAATAATGGACTGTTTCCTAATATAAAACCTACCGTGTCTCTCAGTCGCTGCGGGAGCACCACGGGTACCCAGCGGAAAGCCCCGTGTGTCGCGTGCGGGAGGGGCACGAGCCCACGGAGATGAAGCAATGTTTCTGTGACTGGCGCGACCACCTCAGCAAGGGCATGCCCCTAACAAAGATCTACAGCGCAGGAAATGTCGGTATGTGAGAAACTATGCTATTCCATGTATTTCAAGTAATGCCAGTGTTATGAGGTTTGCTTTTCATTATTTTGTGTGGTCAATTTGGGGCCGAGAGTGTTTGATTAAAAAGAATTCTTACCGTTGTCTTCCAGATTAAATGAAGCATCAACTATTTGTTGACCAAACGAAAAAAGCGTTAGATTTAGAAAACTACAACATCTAATACAAGTAGTGATGTTTGCCTTTTGCAGGTCGAGCCTTGTTTTCACGCACAGACAGACGCACGGTCGCCACAGTCAAGGGATGTTGGTCAGAAGATACGCTAGGCGAAATTCGCAAAAATACGCAGGTATACATGCTGACAATGTAGTTGTATTTAACCTGAAATCCGGTATATGCACAGTGCTGGTGCCGTTAGGCCGTTTACTTCTCGCCGCTAGGCCGCTAACTTCACGTATATCTGATGCGATGCACTATTACGAAGGATTTTAATTTGATGACTGCATGTCGCCTTTAAAAGGTCAAAGCACTTGCTTTAGTAGGGTCTTTTGACGATATATTTATTTCTTCCCTGCAGGTGTGGGTGTTGAGTGAGGGCGAGCTGTCAGAATGGGACCACGTGGGCGTGTTCACGAACGCGCGCTGTTTCCTTGTATTCCACACCACGCTAGAGGGCGCACACTTTCAGTACGTGCTCTACTACTGGCTTGGTACACAGGCATCGCGTGCAGATAAGGACCGCATCGTACAGCTCGCTCTCGAGAAAAATGACCAGCTCGAGAACGCCGCCGTCTTGGTGAGTATACCTTGACATCTGGTTCGAGCCAACGAAGAAATCGAACCAAGCAAGTTCGATCCAACGGGGTTCGTCTGTATATAAATTGCATTTTAGTGTAGTTTTGTAATAAGTTGAATCTCATTGTATAATTCAGGAGTACATATATATATTCTAGCTAGTTTATTTACGGTAATCGTGAAATTTAACTATAAAAGATTACATCATGTGTTTCAGATTCGGGTATTGGACGGTAGAGAACCGCAGCATTTCATGACGGCGCTGGCAGACTGGATGCTAGTGGTAAAATACATCTTTAGATTATATGCCTTTAACTGCGTGGGATTTGTTTAACATTCCAAATATGAACTTCGAATATTCTGCAATAACATTAAAGCGGCAATTTAAAAGTAATAGGTACAGTACTGAATTTTGTTTTTAGTATGATGGAGAGTTGGAGACAGAGTCCGACAGGAAACTGTTCTGTGTGAGAGACGCCGGTGACAGGGCCACGAGAATCCAACAAGTAAGTATGTTAACTCTTGCAGAACTAAAACATTACTTATTTCTTCTTAAACTTTAGAAATCAATATAAAACAATCAAAGGTTATAAACTTATGTATTTCAAACCTGGTTTTAGTTGAAAACAAACCTATAACGTGAACCTTTGCTTATTAAGACAATACCGTACACATCCTGGCTGGGTTCTAGGTCTTCGTTTATAAACGTTAACATTATGTTGTTCCTCTCTCAGATGCCACTGTGTTGGGACAGCTTTAACTCGTCAGCGTCGTTCCTGCTATTGACAGAGGACAACCCCTTCCTGTGGTACGGCCGCCAATCCGGAAGTACCGAGCGCGAGGCCACCAAGGACCTTCTAGGCATTCTGTGTTCAGCCAAGTGAGTATTGCATAAAGGAGGGAGGCTTGGTTGAACGTATGAGTACAACCGAACAAATGTCATAAAAAACTTTAACAATGGTACGGTTTCTTTGTTTGTGAAAATTGCATCAGTCAAAAAAACAAACAAAAAAACATGGCCACTTAAGAAAATAATACACATCTAAACTTATCTTCGCCTTAAAGGTTTTTATATTGTATTGTAATCAAATTTCAATTGCTTGTATGAACTGGAAGCGTGACATGTATTTTGCAGAATGTATTCATACGAAGTTGTGCCTGAGGGTAAAGAGACCGTAGCGTTCTTGAAGCACGTTGGAGGTACAAAGGCTTATGAAACCGAGTACAAAACCCAGGTAAGTTAGTCTACCAGAGCGTGATTTTGTTTCATGTCATCCATATATACATCATCAGTTCATTAAGCTGTCATTTCTCTGTAACTCTTGTTTATTTCTTCTTTCACAGGTGCTGGAGCGGCGGCCGCCATGTTTGCTCTATTGTCATCCAAATGAGAGGGATTTTGAATTGATCGACAATTTTCAACAAGAGGTACGTTTCACGAAACTTCTAAATTCTACAGAAGTAAACACTATTTTTATCTATTGTTAACACAATTCTTACTTATTAAAAAGTACACTGTATTTTTAAGGCGACTGGCCAATCAAGGCTCAAACTTTCTCATTCTCATTCACAGGATCTTTCCGAAGAAGGTGTCTTTATATTGGACACATTCGATCAGGTAAGTCACATGTTAGTTGTTCTGTTCCTAGAAGTCGTATTTTGCTTACACCTGAAAAATCCATTTTCTAGTTTGATGAGCTGTATAATGTTGTAATTAAAGTAAGCATTCTTCCGTTTTCAGTTGTTCATGTGGTGCGGAGAGCGAGTGGAAGGAAAACGACGGAAACGGCTGCTGGAGCTCTCAGAGGTAGGGAGCCGCTTAGCATAAATAACAAACAGTTACCACTTTAAATGAAGTTGCTTCTAAAAAAGATGCAAACCGAACATTTGGAAGAAATACTACCATTATAATCATTAACGCAATATTACCACGGTATATATGGTTGCAATACTACCACGGTATACATGTACGCAATACTACCACGGTATACATGGACGCAATAATACCACGATATACATGTACGCAATACTACCACGGTATACATGGACGCAATAATACCACGATATACATGTACGCAATACTACCACGGTATACATGGACGCAATAATACCACGATATACATGGACGCAATAATACCACGATATACATGGACGCAATACTACCAACGTATACATGGACGCAATACTTCCACGGTATACAGTACATGGACGCAATACTACCACGGTATACATAAACTAAACACTAAATACTACCATTATATACATGGACGCAATACTACTACGATATTCATGGACACAATAATACCACGGTATACATAAATTAAACACTGAATACTACCATGGTATACATGGACGCAATACTACCACGAAATACATGGACGCAATACTACCAAGGTATACATAAACTAAATACTAAACACTACCATGGTATACCTCGACGCAAAACTACCATGCTATACTTGTACGAATTTATACCGTGATATACCTGGACGCAATACTTACATGGTATATATGCATGTTATACAGTCATGATATTCGTAGACACAATGCTTCAATAGTATATAAGAAAGAAATACTATCATGCTGTACATGCACGCATACTTCAATGGTATAACTGGACGCTGTACTACTATGCTAGACATGGACGCAATACTACCATAGTGGACAAAAACTTCCATGATATACCTGGATGCAATACATTTTGAGTCCCATATGTTTTAACGAAAATTATCTCAATATTATTTTGCAATAATTATATGTGTTCCCTTTCCGTAGGCGTACATCCGGTGTGACCCTGCGTGCCGCGACCACAGTGCGGTATCTGTATGGGCCGTCTCCCAGCGGTGCGAGCCTCTCGCATTTATCAAACACTTCCGTACATGGAACGCACTCGGATACTCGGTAACATTCCCATACCAGTTTCATCCTCATACGAGTTTTATATATTCGCATGTCCTTTGTTTGGTTGTATTTAATGAATTTAATGATAAACTGTTGAAGCTCTATTCACGTACGTTAAATGATAAACTGTTGAAGCTTTATTCACGTACGTTAGGATTTATCTGAAAGGTGATGTACTATATATCCTGGTATAATCATAATTTATTATATATCACTATTGTTATACTGTCTATTTGTTATTCCAGGGGAGGCATTCCTATGAGATTTTGAGGAAACGAGTACGCCAGGAAAATGCAAAGATCGACATTGATCAAAATGTAAGATAACAATTTACTACAACAAGAAGTATAAGATGCAATTGAACAAAGACTTAATATATTATTTATTTTTCAAATCAAAGTTTTACGCAGTCAATTCAACAGTGACCATAATTTATGTAAAGGCCCGGTTTGCTGGGGGAGGGGGAGCACGATCACCCCGACCCCCCCCCCGACCCCCGCGAATTTGTTTAATGCTGGATGCCTTTACAGCTTTAGGTACTTGTTCTTCTATGTCTTGATTATCTATGTTACAAGTGAAGTGGGTGTTAAGTGTACATGTCATATGTCTCCATGTTTACAGCTGGTTGATACGACGTTTCTGAGCCAGCCTAAGTACCCGTACCGCGTTCTATTGCAAAAGGAACTTCCCCCAGACATCGACGACACAAACAAACACGTGAGTAAAGAACAGAACATATATTTATAACAGTAAAGAAATGTGGATAATATACTGTTAGTCGTAGGTGCTTTTTCGTTGCAGTTTATGTAGGAATTAATCCCGCACTTATTAAATTATCCATTGTGATGCTTTATGAAACTTACTTTGAAACAAGTATCCGATTTATGTCCATAGGGTTTAATCGGGACAATATAACCCTTTTTAATGTTTTAAAATGTTATACTATTATACCCATCAACTTCTACGTAAACAACTTTTATATACAAAACAATGTAATCATTCTGACTACGCCACAGAACCACCTGTCAGAGCGTCAGTTCCGGGATAACCTAAAGGTGTCGCGGCTCGAGTTTTACCGATTTCCGGTGTGGAAGCAGCGACAGGTGCTCCGCTCCGCCCGCCTTTTGTACGTGCCGCCCGTCATCCAACACGCCGAGCCAACGTGACCCACAACCGGAAATACCTCACCAACGGGGGCGCGCTGTGATATCCGCTTATGGATGGACTGTGATATTTGACTACTGCAAATGATATGTGATAGCCATATTTTGTTGTCTTTTAAAATTCATATTGAATAATGACATTAAATACAATTGGCATGGTAGGCATTGAATAATTGATTTTCATTCGATATACATCAGATGTCCAATGGGGTGAATCATTATTGTTTATTTGGCAATTTTGCTACTTTCTTTAATCATTTACAGCAGAGGTACTATAATTTTAAAAGCACACTTGTCGTAATTTAAGCTGTAAAGCCACTGCCATGCCGCCATTTATTAGTCATTGTATATGGTATATTCTCCCATTGATTCAAAACGTGATTGTTCAATTGACGATATACTGACAAGTAAATCAATGCTATTTTCTTATTGTAATGCATTTTATTTATTTGTATTTATATGTAAACCATTTGATAATTTATAACTTTGTTACTTTTACAATAAATCATTTTTAACGTTAATTGCATGTGTTTTTATTTATGTAAATGCGTAATGACTCATCATATTTAGGAAAGTGAAATACGATGATGTGATGGACTCGCTAATAAATGGGTTAAATGATATATCACTTTAATTTCTTTAAGAAAAAAAAAATGACATGAATATTTACCTACTCAAAATCAATCAATATATGGAAATATTCTTAAATCTCGTGACGTCTAGAAGTCTGCTAGGCCATAAGGCATTTTGGAAACCTTTGTTTCAATACCTTCAAAGGATCAGTAACGCTCGAGCCGCCTTGTAAGCAATACTCTCCCGACATGTATGCATATATTCCTTGTTTATTTGTAGACAGTACGCCCCTATAAAGCTTTGTTAATCAATAATGTGTTCTTTGTTATGCATTCCTTTAATTATTTAATTTTGGTTTTCGTAGCATGATTAAGTTTGCAATTAACTCACCTTTTGCGTACATACGATACTCTCTGGGTCACGGGAACAATGTGGACCTTCGAGGATGGTACTGTGACATGTTGGCAATGAATGGAATAGTGCTTTATTAAATCGTTATCTAAATACACCCCAATGTTAATGGACGAAATTGACCGGTTAAATGAAATTAATATAGGATTTATTTCAGATATTGTGAAATAGAATGTTCAGCTTGACAATGTTTTTGTATGATAATTTAAATATTGAATAATTTTACGGCTATTTTGATATTGCTAAGTATAGTTTAACTTCTTGCAAGGTCAAATCACCTAGTTGGTGGCAATTTAAATCTCAGACAAAATCACAAGCAAACATCACAAAGATATTAAACTGGTCTAACCATGGTGCGGCATATATGACAATCAAGAAAATCTGGATAGTGCACGTGATATTTTCCAAACCGGTGTTAAATCTCATTTTCCACATGATCTACACCATTAAAGCAAAGGTTGGGTTATCAATGCAAGAGATATCATTTACAAAACGTTCGGATTCTAGTACATGTCGTTCATCAGGACATATTACGCGGTTATGAAATGTTTTGATTCCACCGAATAAACCCTAATATGCCAAACGAGAAAAAGGGACACCATTGCCAACATAAAGAACACCCAAACTACAAACGATAGTTCCAAGGAAACTTAATCATGTGGACGCGCGCATATGGCGGAATGGAGCTTGTGGAATACCCGGAGTTCTGGGACGCTGGTCATGTGATGCCACCTAACAGCAGCGAACAGGTACGTTTACTGCGTCAATGACGACTAAACGTTTATACTTATGGCATGACTCATTTCTAAAGAGCTAACATCTTTGCAGAGAATTCAGAGCTAATATAGACCCTCTAAAGGATGTTTACGTAACCACGATCGTTTCCGTCCATTGACTGTTTCAAGTCTCCAACCAAGACACAACAAACATTGAAGTCGAACCGGATAGGTTCGAAGAAAATATCATGGGGCCTCGTATAGAACCATACTTGATCCAAATCACATTTCACGTCTGAGGAATAGGAGCCTAACACAACACTATCACATATTTCACATTTCCTGTGAATTTTGTTACCGATGCAGGTTTCTGATGTGACATGTAATCACATCCTTCTCAGGCGCAATTAAATACAAAAAAATGCGCATTTTTCACGTATGGCTGCAACTGTAACCTTGTGACGAAAGGAGAAACTATACAGAAACTTCACCTAACCTAAGGCAATATGCATAACAAGGTTCATTGTTACTCAGCTTACTTTCCTTTACAACACTATATGTAAGGCGTTAGATGATGGACATGGGCTTCGAACAGTTATTTTTATCAGTAAGGTGTTTGATAAAATCTGGCATAAGGGTTTGCTTGTGAAGCTACACGAAATAATGTCCATGGCATCTTACTCTCGTGGATTCGTGATTATCCAGTAATCGTAGGCAACGGAGTACCTCAATGTTGTATTGTAGGTACCTTTTTATTTTTGATATTCAAAGTTTCCTTGCTGTAAGCATTGGTAGTAGTGTAAGGTTATTTGCTGACGATATCAGTCTTTACATTATCGTTAACGAGCCCTTACGGGCCACTGGAATACTCCAGAGAGACATTAATAGCATACGTGTCTGGGCTGATAACTGGTAAGTCACTTTTAACCGGCCTGCAAAAAAAATATGCCATTGTTTTTCTCCCGAAAATGACAACCACGTTTATATCCAAAGTTAATTATGTATGGTCAACATTTTTTAGAAACTTATTCACACAAACATCTTGGTAGTGACTGTACATGGCACGAGCATTTTGAGAACATTAAAATTAAAGCCCTAAAACAAATATGCATTATGCGAAAGCTCAAATTCTGCCTGGACAGAAGATGTCTAGAAATTATCTACTTTTCATACATTCGCCCAATTCTTGAATATGATGACTTATTGTTGATAACCGCCTTTTCACAACCACATATGTTACATTTGTGAAAGATAGGATGTTATTCTGCACAAGTGTGGGGAAAATGTGATCTGCGTAAAATACGGTTCTACAGAGACTGAGTCAGTCTATCTGTTTGTCGACGGAATACCCAAATATTCCATATAAGCCTTCCATCCTTTTCAATCCGCTATTAAATCGTTAAACGAGTATTTATATACACGATGTTTTCAATTAGAAGATTTGCTATCCGTATTAAGTCTTCCTTAATTCAGAATGTGCAATCACTGTGGGTAGGAGCATCTATCCATACAATCGGTTTAATCTTTCAAAATCGCAATGATGCTACCAATGGTTAACAAGAAACTATAAAACGAAAACTATTTTCATAATACATATTCCCAAATAAAAGGACTACTGAATAAAACGATCAACTCGTGGGAGCAAGTTCATATGTTTTAGTGAATTTCTTGGTATCCAAGGAACAGAGGAAGCGGATATTAACACTTATCGAGGTTGTATTTGCCCTTCACAGGAGTTTCATGCTACTCTGCAAATACACTTGTCTGTGGCTTATCAGAACACGTGGGAATTAGTTTCGCATGCCACAAGCGATTGTCTTCGTCAATATCGCTGCTCATCTTCGATCTCAGATTTCATTTTTATCATAAAACATTGACCAAAACGCCAAATTTATTCTCAAGTCAACACTGGAATCAATAATAAACCATATCGATACATAATTTCGTAGCGCAAACCGCAGAGATGTAAACGCAGATCAGAAGGGCAGCACTGCACTGTGAGAATCTAACTTACTACGGAACTTCCGTGCTCTCTCGCACATGCAATTTTGTAACTGATCGTTACCAATTATCATTTACATATTTTTGAGCCCATATCAGACCTCAATAAAACATTGACAGAAAAACGAATGACAGTGGCTTAAATAGTTGGAGAGTTTGAAATGACTGACAGAACGTGGTTGTACATAAATTGTCAAATATGGGAAGATATGGATTGACGCAAGGAGTACTGTAGATGATAAAAGGTGTAGTACATATGGATGCTAGAGGTGCTGGTAATGTCGCTGAGGATGCTGCAGCGGACCTTGCGAGGAGGCGGGAGGCGGCCATGAGCGCCTACTATGTTAACAGGCGCTTTGTTTTCATCAAGGTAAGGCGCAGTGGCATACAGCGGAACTAAAGGTTTGGTACTTAGTACTAGTAGCCATTTTGTTTTGTAACAGGGCCCGTATTTTCTTACGTATTGAGTTTCAGACTCATCCCCAGAAATCTGATTTTTTTTTTAATGTTTCAAACTGTAATATAACAAATTTTGACAAAAGACGTATGCCTGAATTAAGAACAGATTATTTGTAACAGATACGTACAGCATTTTTACCGTCTTTGCCCGTGTAACAGCATCTAAAATAACATGATTTTTATGGTACCACTTTTTAGAGCCTTTTAAATTACTAGTGAATTACATCTCTTACTACTATTAAATAATTTAAGTATATAAATATGGTAACAAACGGGATAAGCGATAGACTCTCGTAAAGTGGAAGTATAGTTACAGTAACAAAAAGTGTATATTGATATTTATATTGAATACTTGATCAAATACTTGTCATTAAAACGGAGAATTGAGTAAATACTCATTTTCTCTCATTGCAAAATATATTTCTAATGTGAGGCCTATGTTCCTGTTTGCTCATTGGATAAAAACTTACTTACCGTACTATAAAGTCATTATTCTAATGTCAATATACTGGTATGGCAGTATCAAGTTCAAACGGAAATTCTGCAAAAAAAAAATTGTATTTGGAAATTTTATCTGTGACATGGTCTGTCCGGCATTTAAAACTTGTTTTTTTTTTTTATTAAATGGCACACATTTAAATGCGTTAATGGTTTGCAATAATACATTATATAAAATACATGTAACTATGAAATTCCCATCACATCTTGGTTGGCGCATACTCAAATAATAATATGAAACTTTTGTAATTGTTAAAATGTGAGCAGAACATGGCCCGGATGGCATTCTCATACTCCCACCTCCGCGCAGAGGAGATTACTTACTGCGCTTGAGTTTGCATCCTCCATTGATAAATGCGAATACACACCATGGCATGTACAATTTAGCGAAACTCGTTCACAAAATATATTTCGCGAGCAAGCTTTCCCATGGAATATAAACAGACGAACATTCGAATAATATTTAAATTGCATTGGTCAACAAATAAGTGCACACATTAAATTATTATAGGTTATAGTAAATTTAACTCATGGATTTCAACCTGTTGTATATTTTATACTCTGCAATGGAATAATCCCGAAACATGTATAGCCAGTTGCGCAGCACATCACCCTTATTAGCCCTAGCACAAGTTTGTCATTGGTGATCAGTAATCCAGAGCCAAGGAAATTTAAATAACTTTTTACAACCCTTTCAAAAATATTAAATATTATATATTCGAAACCAAGCATTCTGTAAATCTGATCACTGCTTTAATGAATGGGGTGAATCTGTTCAGTGTTTTATTACCTTTCCTTTGTGGCAAGGTAAGGGTGCTTGTCTGTTACTCTGATCAAAGAAGTCGGATCGATGACATTAATCACGAAGGTGGTAAAAACAGTTCCGTAGTAATAAGATCAGCGAAATACCTCAAAGATATGTAAAATGTATATTTCACATTAGCATATATTTGTAATCGGCCTTCAACAGAGTAGGAGTGCAATATAGTTAACACTCTATGGAGTACATTCAATTTCAAAATCGGGTATTAGAGTGCCTTTTCTTTCATTTAAATGTGAGCACATGGACTTTGCAGATGTGTGGATTGGTTGTGGAAGATTGCAGTAATTCTTGTGCACATAATCAAACGTGACATGTCTTAAAGTCTGTGGATTTTAATATTGAAAACTCATAAAATTAAAAATTGTAAATATTGACTGGCTCCTTGCCTCTTGACGTGCTGCAGTTCTTATAAAGATGTCAGTCATAACTGTTTTCTCTGCATATGAACTGGATATGACCTTATACTAATTAAAACTCATCAGTTATCAAAAACTACTTACTGGTAATCAGTTATCTTTGGAAAAAATAGTTTATCATTGATGCCTGAACCATCATGGAGAGTGACAACGTAGAAACCAGACAGGTAGAAAAAAAAAATTGTACTTTATAAAACAAATCTTACGCGGGATTCAAGCTTGAGAAAGCTCTTTTGTTAATTTGCACGGTGAGGTTTTATTTCATTATATTGTTGCCTCCATTCTTTCAGTTAATAAAAGGTTCAATGAATAATGCTTCCGCCAATAAGTGTATGATTGACAATGTCTGCATACATTGTGCCAAATTATAAATGCAAACTTAATGAAATAATGAGCTTAGTTTAAGAGACGGTAAATATGATATTAATCTAAAACCCCGATAACCCTCGTTGACTTTTTGTCGATCGTTGAATAGATCTTTTGATACTGTATATGCTATATTTAAATTTTAATTAAAATGCTATATTCAGTTTTAAAAGAAGTAAATTAACCGGTCACTTGTAAGCTCTCTTCAGATTTTGATAAAAGCCCATGAATGGTAACATCATTACTTGTTCGATTGATAAGAATGTAAACATATTTTATATGGAGAACGTGAAACTAAAATATTGATACAATGTATAAAATATTTGGAAATCTCTTTAATTATTCGATTGCATTTGTAAGTGGTTGTCCATCTAATAAGTAAAAGTGCATCTACGAATGAATTCATAGCGATGACCAGCCAACAAGCTAGATGAACAACCAACCAACCAACCAACCAACAAATCAACCAACCAAACAAACCAACTTAACGACATATTGACCAATATCAAGAAATGAAGCATATCCAATCACCCGACCGACTGCTCAGCAGACATCAAAATAAACTAAGCAAGCACCGACAAATTGACCAGCCATGAAAGCGACAAATCGACCGACCGACCGACCGACCGACCGACCAACGAACGACCGTTCAACTAACTAAAACAGCAATAACCAATAAAGCAGGCACACAAATGAGCATCGTCTTCTATATACAATCAAGAGGACTGGGGCATGGTGGCAATTTATCACATCACATAAGACCCATAAGGTCAAAGGGTTATTTAATTATTTGACAAAGTGAGTAAGATTTTTTTTATTCTTAGGCTAGATAAACCAACTCGTCTTACATTTTATTCAGACAAACATTTTGACGAGGTTTCAACACGATCAGACATCAATTGTTTGCCTACAAATAAAGCTTTTCTTGCATTTGACCTAGTGACCTATTTTTAATCTACAATTACCCAGTATTTAGTAAAATCCTATTGCATTTTAATTGAAGCAATCATACTAATATAGTTTCATCAGATTTAAGGCCAAAACTATAGCGTCTATGGTGTAGAAAGGGTTTTGTATATTGTTTGACATTTGACATTGTTTTGTCCAAATGTGATACGGTATCGAATTTGTCCAAGAATGTGAACACATCTCAAGTGAGGTCAACCGTAGATCGGGAAGCTGCTTCTTGCCATGTTGATTCAGAAGTGTATTTGACTCAAGCTTTTAAAACTCTAATTTCAGACTGGTGTTCCTGGCTGTACGATCAGGATTCCTGTTGCTTCAAACTATGGTGGGTGAGCATGCAGTGTTTCATTGTAGCAGTTCACAGTGTGTGTATACTCCGTGATAGATTATGTCATATATGCTACGTCGGACGGCAACATTTCGCTGAAAATGAAGAAATAAGCTGCACTCTCACAGATTGAACATTTTGACAACTTTTTTATTTTTTGTCTTGGAACGCGCCAATTTTTGCATATATGCATGAAAACCAGTTATATAAGACTGCTGACAAAAAATTAGATCGCAGATTTTTATATTTAAGTTCAAAATTTGATGTTTTATGCATATTTCTTAAACCGTTAGTAACGGTTTAAGCCATAAAACATTAATTTTGGACCGAAATATGAAAATCTATGATCTGATCTTTTGACAGCAATCTTTTATCATTGGTTTGCAGATATCTATGCAAAAATTTGCTCTTTCCAAGACAAAAAAATAAAAACGGTATATCTGTGAGAGTGCAGCTTTAAAACAAAGATAAAGAGAGCTGTGTGAAGTTAGCTAAACATACGACATTGGACATTCAAAATCGAATGTTGTGCTGGCACGACATTGGACATTCAAAATCGAATGATGTGCTGACACAACATTGGTCATTGGACATTCAAAAATGAATGTCGTGCCAGCACGACATTGGACATTGGACATTCAACAGTACATGTCGTGCTGGCACGACATTGGACATTGTAATTTCGAAAATGAATGTCGTGCTAGCACGACATTGGACATTCAAAATCGAATGTTGTGCTGGCACGACATTCATTTTTTAAAGCCCAATGTCCAATGTCGTGCCAGCACAACATTCGATTTGTAATGTCCAATGTCTTGCCAACACGACTTTCACTTTTGAATGTCCAATGTTGTGCCAGCACAACATTCGATTTTGAATGTCCAATGTCGTGCACAACATTCGATTTTGAATCTCCAATGACGTGCTGGCACGACATTCATTTTTGAATGTCCAATGTCGTGCCAGCACGACTTTCACTTTTGAATGTCCAATGTCATGCCAGCACAACATTCGATTTTGAATGTCCAATGTCCAATGTCGTGATAGCACAACATTCGATTTGTAATGTCCAATGTCGTGCTGGCACGACATTCATTTTTGAATGACCAATGTCCAATGTCGTGCCAGCACGACTTTCACTTTTGAATGTCCAATGTCCAATGTCGTGCCAGCACACCATTCGATTTTGAATGTCCAATGTCGTGCTAGCACAACATTCGATTTTGAATGTCCAATGTCCAATGTTGTGCCAGCACACTATTCGATTTTGAATGTCCAATGTCCAATGTCGTGCTAGCACAACATTCGATTTTGAATGTCCAATGTCCAATGTCGTGCCAGCACAACATTCGATTTTGAATGTCCAATGTCCAATGTCGTATGTTTAGCTAACTTCACACAGCTGATAAAAAGGCCGAAGGCGGTGCCCTGTTAGCCGCATAGACTGCGTTATGTTTCATATAAAATGGTAAAGAAATAGTAATTTTATAAGTTATTTTTGCTTAAAGTCTTTATTCAAAGCAGAATATTGCCATCCGACGCAATTTATCACGTGGTTTACACACACTGAGTTCATTTAGAGCAAATGAATAAATCGCACATTGCACTAACACACCCTATTTACTTTAGTGTTCATGCAAATACCTCAGCCAATGGGATCGCCGGACAGATCCACGTTTTATCATTTGGAAGAGCTCTGACTACCGAACCGAAAATCCATTAAGCAGTATACTAAACCGCGAAATGTCAAATAAGTAACAAACACAATTAACTGCCTAATTTTCATTTAGTCTTTAAATTGTTTAATTAAGTGTGTTATTTAGTAGCTAAAACACGCACACTTGCATTCGCGCGGAATTAAAAAGTTCTGATCCGTTTTCTGATTACATGACCAACGACCAAATTTCCGAAATAAAAAACACTATTACTCAGAATATACTTTATAACGCATATGTTTTCTTTTTATGATATTAAGGCGTATGTTCTTTAGGCGGACTCGAGCTCGATCACTACATTTAGACGATAATGTCAATATGAGATATATACATGATAAACAACTATCTGGTAATGGTTTCAAAAGTAATTTGTCATTTTATCCGAGGGAATTCCTCCGTCCATGCCAGTTACTAAACTACCCCTGACATTTTTCCAATTACGTACATTTGTATTTCTTTATTTCAACAAAAACCTTGTTTGCAGACAGAGGAGTAAATTGTTGTGCAAATGATTTATATTTAAACAATCGATTCGATGGATCTAAAATTAACCGACATTAAGGAATTATTAACAAAGCCAGAGCACAGTAATTGGCACAAAGAAAACAAATAAAGATCAAAGACTTTTGCACGCCATAATATTTGCCTGACTGGGCGAGGCTCAGTTGGTCTTTGAGTTATTGGTACAAAATAGGATACAAAATACTGAAAGAACTGAAGGGGTCGGTTGGACAAATACAACTTTCCTGTGCCATGTTTTCTGGAAAGGCAGAAGGTAAAGAATAGGGATTTTGGGAAAGAAACATATGACGAAATATCACGAAATTACGTCATCGTATCGCGATTTATCACGATATTTTGTCAGCATATCGCGATATATCACGATATTTCGTCATAGTTAATTTATTCTTACAAAAACGTATATTTGACAAAACTGGCAGTGAACAACAAGAACTTTTAAAAGACTTCAAACGGGTAGCTACAAAAAAACTAATGAAAAGCTTGCCCCCATCGATACGTATCTGTATAGCAATAAATCGGTTTATCGATTCTATTGCACACCCAGTGACTAAAATGCGTGGGTTAAATTTCCCAATTGGTACGAAATGTCTATAATATCTTAGAATGATTGGTACGAAGCATATACAATATATGTGGCTACAAAATGTCAATTGTCAAGTTTCGCGTGCGAATACATTCTCGAGCTCAAAATTAAACTCAATATATGTCATAATATTAATTTGTTCATTTGCAAAAATAAGTACAGTCGAACCCCGATAGCTCGAGCTTAGGGACCGAAGAAAGGACCGAAGAAAACACCTCGAGCCTCGGGGAGTTCGAGCCAAACGGAAGTTTTAACAATTAGTATTAAGAAATCGGTCCTTTAGATCCAGTTCGGACCAAACGAGTTCGAGCCAACGGGGTTCGACTGTGACTATTGTAGATCAAGGAGCGCGAATAAAAGTTTTGCATTAACTTTCCAAATTGGTACGCATTAAGTGTACTCATTGAGGTGATTCAGTGGTATCTGTGGCAGCCTCTCATCATTACAGACGTTGGTTCAATCCAAGCAGAAGCAATTCTACCTGGCTTCTTACAAATGTCAAACTATTGCAATTGGATCTTGTAAGGGGCCGTTTATTTGATCAGAATATGGTCACAGTCCATATGGCAGTTTCATCAACACTACTAAGAGTAGTTTCGTACTAGGATATATGTTCAACAGAGCTGGCTTTCTGGTGAGAACCTCGTCTGGGTATTAAATCATTCCTAGTTATTTTATGAAACAGCATCCGTTGGTGTACACCCAATAGTAACGGATTCGCCTGGTGATACATGACAGCCTCTCATCCAGTATGTTATTGGATTGAGCCTCGCTAAGGCACTCGAATAAATGTTGAAAGCTGAACACCGTCCCAGCAGTTTTGAATTCTTCAAGTTCTTATTTGTAGTTGAATCGATGACAGATTCAAACGTTTTGTCTCGGGTTACATTAAATATCTCCTGCATATGTAGCTCATCTGACACTTCGTTAATCCAGCGATACCTCTATCATAATAGATCTTAAAGTCAAAGACAATGAATCAGTTGTTATTGTAAATATAATTGGGAATTTTCATAATCTGATGTTTGATTAATAGAGGAATGGTCGGTAGCAAGTAAATGAAATAGTAAATTATGATAAGGATCGGGATTTGAGACTATTTATAATGTCATATATCATGTAGAGTGTATATCAATTTGTGCTTGTTCAATTTATAAGGGCACTCAGAAGATATTTTGCAGACGGATTAAATCGTAATGGAAACACATCTTCTGATCAGTTTAAATAAATAAAGTGCGATTTCCGAACGCTTAAATATATAAGTAAAGGGAAGATGTATAGTGTATATACAGTAAATAAAATGAGACATGGAATAAGAATTGTGGAAGGGTTTTGAAAGTGTGAAGTTACTTTGGATTGTAAAATAACCAGTTAAAGGTGCATCCATATTGAAGTTAAAAATCACAACAGCAACATAAGCCAATGGGCGCAAACAAGTGTTTGTATTGAACTATAAACACAGACATTGACATCGAGAGATGCAACCAACATTAACAGCAATCCCCGTGTATGACGATGCAGTCGGTAAGTGGGCATGAACAACGAAGAAAATTTCAGACATGATACATATATCATTGTGCGGTTTGAACATACTTTTTGGCAACTGCCATTTAATGTTTTCCGTTCGGTCTTTTTTATGTATTCCATTCAATTATACATGCACGTAAAAATGAGTGTCAGTGCTCCTAGAAAAAGAGCGTTATTCTTTCGCAAAACATGTGCCGGGGTACAATGTGTTTTGCGTTGGCAGAGCGATGAGCTTTTCTTAGTTGTTTATTCCCATAGGAAGATTTTATGTGCCAGTTTATAACAGAAATCCAGTGATGTTCCATCTGAAACGAATGATCAAAACCCGTTCTTATTCTATAATTCCATTTGATTTCACTGCGCAGTTTTTGTTGTTACGTTTGTACATTACGTGCAATAAAACACACAATGTAATAAAAGTTAGAGGTAGGGACGATTGATTACCATTAAATTTTGTCAGTGTAACCTTTTTATAAATAAAAATTTCCAAGTTCAAATCATTTCTTCAATTTCTACTGTCATTCATGGCTTATGAAGTAAAAAAAAACACGGATCTTAGCAAAGAGGCCCATAAATCTCGAAACTCAAACCGACTTAAATGCGCACAATAAATGTTGATTATTTTTAATTGCTGATGCATTACTATGTTTGACTTTAATAATCAAAGCAAAACCCCCGGATGATTTGTGTATTTATAAAAAAATATAAGCCTTAATATAAATATTTATTTTTAATTGAGAGCTACGTGGCCATAACTCGCCTGGTTAAATAACCAACATATCGCTATTTTTTTTATCGGTACACAAATCGTATGCTTCTTTATCATTTAAGTCAAATGAGTTAACCATAATCATGCTTTAAAATGAAATTATATATATGCATCATCCTATATTGTGCGCCTTTAAGTAGCTTATTTCAATCAGCCAAAATATTAATTGAATTTGATTTTGATACATGATAATTGGTTTATTGTGATTATCATAAAGATAATTCCTATTTAAAGTCTAATACTCTTAAAGAAGTAAACAGCATGCAATTTATCGAAAATAATAGTGAGCTTAGATTAATCCTGTTAGACGGCGAAACTTCAGATGTTTCGAGAAACCGGGACCAGGCGAAGTGCATGACTTAATATGTTAAATATAGTCATTATGTGATTACTCACATCACATTAAAATTCCATTGCACTGTGAATCTCTGTATTTTACAATGCACTTTCCATAGGATGTGGTTTTGTGATAGTTTGATGACGTTTTCCAATGTTGAACAGCCTGATAGAGCCAGCTGTGGTGCGCGAGGAGAATCCTCCGATATTCCCGTATTGATCTTCCGATTGGAAAACCGCCATGTTTCTATCATGGCTGGCGTATCATTAGGAAATACTGTTTCTAAATGAACGTTTTCACAAAGAAATAGCTGACAAATTCATTTTCGTTATATAAACTTGGCATCTTAGTCGTGAGGCAGTCTTAACCCAAATTTGGATATTGCTCCATAAATCAGTTTTCAGTAAGTATCTCTTTATATGTTGTTTTAAGTTATAGTCTGGGATTTCAGATCTGGATAATGACTACGACTACATTATGTCACGAGCACTACGGTCCTACCGGCAGCACCGGGAGTGCGAGAAGGCTGAGACGCGGCGAGGACCGCTCAAGAGCGCCTACATTCGGCGTCACCAGCTAAGACCAAAAACGGCACCGCCGGCCAGATTCATAGAAGCGATCAAGGTCCGTCACGTGAACGGCGCGACGGAAGGACAATCCTTAGTCGGTGGCCACTTTGTGCCCAGGGTGGACGCCATAAAAGAAGTGTCAGAGGCAAACCCGGTGTCAAATGAGGAAAGGTACGGGGTAAAAGTCGGAATAGCAGTTCATACAACATGCCGATTATTTCACGAAATTGTTTTGTTTGTCATGTACAACAGTTACGCAATGTATTTCAGGCAACATGTATTAAGACCTAGAAGATGTGTTCGATACATTGATATTCACACCATTGTGGAATAAATAAACGAACAGTTTGACTAAGGCCAATCAGAAGCAGTGATCAAGACTGCCATGGTTCAGTAAGACATGGAAATCGTATTAATTCTCGAGTAAAATGCTGGATTGTACATATAATTGCCCTTTCAACCTCGACCATGAAGACATATTCATTCAACGGCAAAACTCATTATAGTTTTCCAATAGGAACTCTTGATTCCACTCTTGAACATGTACCTTGAGCTTTTCATTATTCTGTAACACTTGGTATCGGTTATGTTACACTTGGTATTGGTAAATGTAATGCGTTGCACGTGCGACCGGCACCTTGTCGGCGTCTTTATTGATTTCATTCCAGTTTTTCAAGGTTGCTTGATTTCCAATGTATAGCTTTCAATACACTGTGGTGGAATTAAATTCAGTGAAAAGTATGTGGCATTTGATGTTCCCATTCATCTAGAACAATCAAGTCACAAATTCGAATCGATTGATTCTGGTCGGTCTTCTACTCTCCATGGACATGCATTCCTTGTACTATATGAGAGTTCTGTTAATCACGACAGATCTTGCTTTTATCAAGTGTCGAAAGCCGGACTGCACTCAGTCTGAAAACGCCGACGTGCCATCGTGTCACTGCATGGATACGAATACGGTTCTTGAATGATAATTAATAGTGAACTACACAAAGTTTACTCATTTTGAAATTTATACTCTACAAAAAGAGTTCATATATTTAACGGCGGTCTTTTTGTGCATGGCATTTCTCATTGTTTCACTCCTGTATTGTAGATCCCCTCGACGAGTGTTGCAAGTGGCCAAAGTAGACCTCAATATGATGCAAGACGCGAATCGGAAGACGGCCTCATATATGAAGAGGAACGCACCGGCCCACCCCTGGCACAGCCACAGCTACCCGTCCGTGCGACCTATGGAGAAGTTCGTGCGACCTCCGCACGCCTACATGTCCGCCTCCGTCGGCGAGCGCGACCTGTCGTCTGCTCTCTCCAGTTCCAGCTCGAGAAGCTCGAGCGCAAAAAGTAGTCCGCAACATAGACCAATGTGCAGACCATCTTCTGGCGCTTCGAAGTCTAGTACGAACTCGAAACTATCCCCTAATAATAAATATTACTACGATGGTGGATTATTTACGCATCCTAAAGAAAATCACTCGGATTATTTTGTGATACATCCAGATTGGGTTTCTGAGTCTATGTCTATTCAAAAACTGAGCCTTTCAGAAAGGACCAAACAGCTTCCACCAAAAAGCAAATCCATGACTTGGCCACAAAGACGGTGTTACAGTGCGCCACCATCGAAATACCGCAACCCTATTACTTGGGAAAATATACAGACTACATAATGATATAACACATATCGGTATTTCTGTGCATTTTATTCAGACATTCTCTCCTAGTGCGCAATATTACCTCAGTTTTCCAATCAATGTGTGTGTTGTCAAATGAAAAATGGACTATTTTGTGCGTCCATGCTATTTATTAAATAAAAAGGGGAAAATTGATACAAAACCAATGACCATGATTAATTAAAACTAGCATGAAACCAACCGTGACGCCGTTTCCCTACATGTATGAACTCGTTTTCATACAATGCAGTTATATAACGTATCTATTCATGATAGAGGGAATAGACAAAGTGTTAGGTCTTGTCCGTGTATGTTGTTATGTCTTTGATACAATGTCAAGGGTAGAAAGAGTGGCATGTTATAGCTGGTTCGTGTTGCACTAACATTGTATGCTATATTGTCGAAGTGCTTCTTATTATGTAAATCGAGCTGCTTTTTGTAAATATTATTTTTCATCATTTTTATTCTTTAATATAAATCTGATGCTAATAAAAGTGGCATTTGCCAAGAAAACGTTTTGAGTTCTTCACAACTACAATGTACAATGTATACCAGTCTGCATTTACCAGTGAAAACCCTCATGGCCTGGGCGCAGTCAATTTTGAATTTATTGATCTGGAACGCTATAACGCTAATTGCTACTTTGACATTGACCCTTTGGCCTAAAATCAACGTGTTATGATCATCCGATGAGTTTTTGTGAAATTTGATAACCTTAGCCCAGATGTTTTTGAGTAATTGGCAAGAAACTATTGCATTCCTAATGCCACTGTGACCTTGACATTTGACCCAAAAATCAATTGACCAGTCGCCTAAACAATTAACACAACTTGCAAAGATCATTTGGCCAGGTTTTTCAGTTAATTTATTGGATAGTTCAATTGTGTGTTATTATTTATATACAAAATATATTCATATTTTTATCCACTTATTGTACGATGGTCAAAAGGTGTTTTTCTACTTGTCAAGTCCAACGTCCTTGTAAAGTTTTAGGACCCATGTAAACTTTATGCTATTGATTACACATTTTGTCTATTGGTCACTGTGGCCTTGAATTTTGGATTCCAAAAACAAGTAGGTGCCATTTACTTGTCAAGACAAAACTTCCAACGGAATTTGAGGACCCTGCATGGGCATATTCCATTGTTGTTAAACTTGAACCATAATCAAACAGACAGAGGGATTGAGAAACGGACAGATGGATGGACAAACAGACGACAGAATTCACTGGCATAACCTTATAATATTCCCATCATGACAACAAACAGACATATTAAAATACTGAAATCTATGAATTTGGTGTAAATTAGCTGTAATAAAGCAAATTGGTTGAATTGATATTGCTTGCCTGATTGGGCAAAGTAGATGGAATGGAAATCAATGAAATATTCCAACCAAAACATGCAATACAGCTGAAGAGTGAAAGACTCTTATGAACGTTTGATATAAGATATGTTTTTTTTATTTGAATGAAATAAAAGAATATTGTTTATAGTATAGTATTTAGACTTGGCCTATTAACCTAGTTTTAAAACCACATTACCCAGTTTAAAACAAATACCATATTTAATCAAGGCAAACATTCTGATTAAGTTTCATAAATATTGGACCAGAAATATAACCTCTACCATGTCTAAGATTTTTTTAAGATTTGACCTTGTAACCTAGTTTAAGACCCATGTGACCTTTTTTTCAAACTTATCCAAGTTGTCATCAATACAAATATTTAAAGTTTCATGAAGATTGGTGCTGAAATATGGGCTCGGTTTGTTCCTAATATTTTATCAATGAACTAGTTTTCGACATCAATTCGACCAAGTTTTAAAATCTACCAAGATTACATGAAATAAACATACTGACAACAGTTTGAACAAGGTATATCCAATTAATAACAATATCTGTTTCAAAAATTTGACCTTGTGACCTACTTCATAACTTCATGTGACCAAGTTTCAAACTAGCCAAGGAAAACATTCCAATAAGTTTCATAAATATTGGACAAATACATTGCCTCTAGTACGTTCCCAATTTTAAATCTAAAATTTGACCACATGTGATCCACTTTTAAAATGCAATGAGTTTCATCAAAGGTAACATTCTGTCCAAGTTTGAACATAATCTGATCAATGATATGGTTACGGACAAAAGAAATTGAGATTTGACCTAGTAACCCACTTTCTGACCTCAAGTGACCAAGTTTCAAACAAGTCAAATATTTAATCAAGGGAAACGTTCTGATTAAGTTTGATGAATATAAGACCAATTATTATGCCTCTAGATTTCAAAGATTTTTCTAAGATTTAACCCAGTGACCTAGTTTAAGACCCAGTATTACAAGCGGTTGAAATTTCATCAAGGGGAACATTTTAACCAAGTTCGAACATTATCTAACCAATACCTACAAAGGTATGGTTCTGGACAGAAATGAAAATGAGGGACAGATAAGCGGACAGAAAGACGCCAAAACCAAACAGCCCGATTCAGAAACCTTTGGTTTGGCGGGGGATAATAATTGTCTTTAATGTGAGATCAAAACTGTTTTCAGCAATGTGTCCAATAAAGTTGGAACATGACTTTGAAGTTTCTTACACAAGGCCACATACATTTTGAACAAGACAGTTAATTTACATGTTAGCTGAATATAACAAACGGAACAGAATAATTTCAAATATTCATTAAAATCTTAACACCGTAAGTGACACCAAGTGCTGTCAACTGTCAGAAACTTTAAACATTTCGTCAAACGAAACTTCACAATGCATGTAGCTTTGTGATGAAGGATATGAATTTGCATACAATAACATTAACTTCAGAGTATGGTACTTTCTTTTTTCATTGACAGCAAAAACAAAACCACAAGTAATAATGAAACTGATAATGCTGTATATTTACAGTCAAAATTACACATAATATATATCAGTTTTCCTCACTAGCTTGATTCTTCCCACTGCCACTTCTGCCAAGTCTCCTAGCCCTTCTGCTGGAACCAGCAGAGTCCAATAAGAAAATGTCTTCCAGGGACCCTTGCAGAACCTCATTAACCCCCCCTGGAGGCCCCTCTAGCTCGTCCCTATCGTCAAAGTCATCTTTATTCTCTCTGCTTGATTTTAGGGTATTCTGCTTTTCCATTTTTGAAGTCTCATGGGAATAACTTGAATATCGGAGAGAAGTTTTCTTACTAGTATCTTTCTTCTGTAAAGTTGATTTATCAAAAGATAATGTTTTAGCATCATATAGCTTGTCTTCTTCACTTTTCAGGTCTTCATCATCAAAGAATTCAAACTGACTCACAGGCTGTACTTCGTCACCATCATAAAATGAAACTTTGTCTGAAGAATGATTTGCACCATGTATGCCTTTCATAGATTTTAAAGTACCAATCAAAGGCTGCTTATCCCTTATTGGGCTGCTATTTGTATCTTGAACGTTTGTTCCTGTGGCCTGCTGATAAATCTCACTTAAAGTCTCTAACAACTCTAACGACTTTGGATCTTCAAAAGTGAATTGTTTCATATTTTCTTGACCAGTCTCATTTTTATTCGAGTTAGCATCTCTCACTCCAAGCCCTTTTGTCTTCTTCGGGCTCTCAAGTAATGAGCTAAATATGGGTGGGACCTTGGGCTTGCGCTGCTCTGCGATGTCATGTTTCGTTTGGAGAGCCAATTTCATATCAGGCATGGGCAGTGAGCGGGCTCCGGCTGCATTCACCATTAAACCCAACTTCTCTCCCTCTACCAATAACCTGAGATAAGAAATGTCCTCATGTACCATTACAAAAATTTGATCACAAAGACAACAATTCAGTTATAAAAGTCCTATTTATAACAATTATAAACATTCTGAAAAACAACATATTTAAGGCATCAATATTATGAAACAGGGACATAATAAATAAAATATCCTTAAAAATATCTTTAATGTCTACTTTGGTAAACAAACATATATATATATATATATATATATATATATATATATATATATATATATATATATATATATGTGTGTGTGTGTTAAGTTTCAATGCAATACATCATGTATTCCCTAAGGTATTGACTTTAAAGTGGTAACATGCAAAACCTTAACCAGAATTTCGCTGTCGAATAAAATAGGAGCCATTATTTGAATTTAATGCAAACTAGAGTTATCTAACTTGGTTAATTAAGTAGGTTGGATGGTTGAGTACTATTGTATAAAGTCTCAATGCAATACATCAAGTAGTTGCTGAGATATTAACCGAACTTCATTAATTTAGTAGGTTAGATAGTTGGGAATACATATCTAAAGTTTCAAAGCAATACACGATGTATTTACTGAGATATTGACTTAAAGGTGCTTGCATGCAAAACCTTAACAAAGGTGTGACGCCAACGCTTGAGTGAGTAGTATAGCTCTCCTTATTCTTCGAATAGTCGAGCTAAAAATGCTAACATCCCTAATCCTGGCAGTAGTTCACTAATCTCCCAACAACTTTGAGTAACATGCATTTCAAGTGCATACAGAAATTAACCAATTGTCTATAATTGACATTACTTTAACACACTATGACTGTTTCACCTGTAAGCTGGGTCTATAGGCCCTCCCTCCACAGTGGCAGCCTCCTTCAGCTTCTGCCAGTTGCGGAACACCGCACGATCATGCCGGTAAATGTCATACTCATCATTTGGAAGCTTCTTCTTTCTGAAAAAACACAAACAAATATTAAGCAAATATGAAACTTATAAAAAAATTAATACAATTTGAGAAAAACACAAAACTTACAGTTTTAACACCAATAAGTTATTATTCAGAATCATGATAATGTACATGTAGTGGCCAGGCGCTGCCTGTCAATTTTCTTCCTCATTTAATCAAGGGGCATAACTCATATGGATTATGCAATTGAAATCAAAATTTAAAAAAAAGTTTAAGAACAGTAGTATAAATGAATAAATAACAAGCTAAATTTTATTTTCATGTATATGCGTGTACTTAAAATTGCATTCCCATGAATGCAAAAGCTTGTACTATGTATTTTTAATAAACAGTTGTTTTTCAATGATAAGTTTGATATATAGATGAATACCAAATGATTTTTACACATGCACTCGTGTTCTACTCTTTATTTTCAGAGAATAATGCCACATATAGCGATAATCAGTTGCGAGGTTTTGCAATCGATTGTCAGCAACCTCAGTCCAAAACAATCTATTTTCTACAATACTTGATCATTGTTTTATCCCCAATAACTCTAGAATTATAAAGGCCTTTTTAACTGAATATTTGTACAGTCATTGTTACATGGATGTATCCATTAAAGTTATGGCCAAAGTTTAAGTCTTTACCAAACTATGCAGCCAACAACACTAAGGCTCTAAACTTTGTTCTTTAAAACACAGACTGTCTATTAAAATTACACTAAACATAGAACTACATGCATAGACACAGAAAAGGGAGATTCCTGTAAATAGAGAAGGGAGATTCCTGTTATTAAACATTACTTGATGATATATCTGATGACATCAGGCGTAGTAGGGAAGCTGTCGGCCAACATCTCGGGAGTCCAATATATTGGGTCCTGCTCGTGAAGGTATTGTATCTGAGCCCGTGCTGCCCAGGTGAGCAGGTTGGGCATCTGAGGTCCTCTGTACATCTTCTTAAACTTGGACTGAATTATTTTGTTCTTCACAAATATTCGATGTTCTTTTTTTAAGTTCCTAAAAAGGAAGACATGTATGGATGATTTAAGTAGTGGCTTCCATAAAACTGTTAAGGAAGGAAGAAGAAGATGAAGGAGAATAAGAAGACGAAGACGAAGAAGAAGAAGAAGAAGAAGAAGAAGAAAAAGAAGTGGAAGAAGAAAACCTTTTATGATTTGATGTTTGGCAGGCTATACAGAGTCATAATGTTCTGCACACAAAAATAATAGTATGTATATTTAAAAAAAATAACAGTATGTAAGTAATGCAACAAATTTTGAAACTTACATCATGACATTCAGCTGAAACGTTGAGGTTAAGCTTTCATAAATAGTCATTATAACCTATCATTTCAGAAGTCAATGTGTGAGTGTAACAAAGTTGATTTAAAAAAAAATCCAACAAAAGGCTATGAGTTTTGCTTTGTTTGGCATTGCAAGTAAATGGATTTTGAGGGGCATCATAAATACGGGAATGTGAGTCTAAGAAGCTTGGACTATGGTTAAGTAAGCTGATAACATGCAGAATTTTCACTAATGTTGCCAACAATGGGATCACCGCACTGATTCTGATATAAATTTATGTATATCCAACGTGAAAAAAGTATATTGCATCGTGCTTGTACACATGTACAAATTTGCTCTAAACCTAACATTTCACTTAAATGAAACAAACCTTTTCTGTTTGTCTTCAATTTCAACATCAGGATTCCCCAGTTCTGATTCAATCTGGTCTTCGAGAAATATTTCATCTTCATCAGGGTTATAAGAGCTTGCAGGTCGAATTCCTGGTAAGAAAGTATGTGCTTGTAGTATTCTTACAGTTGACACTCGCCTTAAAATAGTCGAACATGTTAAAAACATGTGTACTCTGCAAGTTGACATTTTGCCGGAAGTGTACAATTTAGCTTGACTGGTTTCTACTTATACGTATTTAACGATAGTTGAAAGGCAGTTCAGTCTCGAATTTTTGTGTACAGACCAAAAAAATGGCTGCGCCCTTGGAGAAATTTCACGTCAGTTGCAGTATCATCATTTGAGCGGAAATATCCCGAGTATATATTCTCTTTGACGCCTTTCTAATAAAACAAATTATTTTCTTAAAACGAAATTTAAGAAAATATACTTTTTTCTAAATATTTTAGGTACTGTTTTCAAAAGTAATATGTTTTCGCGAGTTTTAGTCGCAAAGCAGTTTTTTTTTGTATTCCATATAATATATCTGACTAATTCTAACACTTTGAATAACTTACTGACGCATGGAATCATCTTAAAAATGTTTGGCAGTAGAGGTAGCATGAACCATTGATTTTTTAAATATTGCAATATTTTAATGAAATTTTGCACACATACTGTATTACTCAATTTTAGAGAAGTTCAGAACAGTTTAAATTTTCAAATTTGACAAAAAAATGAATTTTTAAAGATTTTTTTAAAACTCATTTCAAAAAAGCCTTATTTTTCAACCCAAAAACTGATAAATTGGCCTAAAACAGCTGTAAGATGTTGTTTACCAGCTGTAAAAATGTTTTCAGTAATTCTTTTATGTAATCATGGTAGTATAAATTCTGTTTAACCATCTTTTGAATAAACCATTGGAAGATATTTGTCTACGAAGAGCATTAAATGATACATTTTATATGTAGAATATTGGTGAATTGTCAACTTGGAAATAAAGATACAAGTAATTGCAGCTTGCATGGACTTAGCACTTTTCAATTTTGATCTTAAATGGTATCTTTAACAATAGAGAAACAAACAAAAAAGTATTTGAATCACATAATTATTAAATTTTCTGCTTGTAGTATGAATATAAAATGATATATGTCATTTTGAAATCTTAGCCACAATATTAGTATTATTTTACTAACCAAACACTTCCTTTAAATACATTAAATGTTGATACCAATATGATGCAATGAATAACATTTTTTGTAAGTTAAAGCATTAATGTTTAAGTTCCATAAACCTAACATAATTTTAATATTGCCATATTCAATTTTATTTTACTGAATTAGAATACCAGTTCTTTTACCAAAAAATCATTATCCATAAACTTAAAATGTCATAGATAATTATAGTTTTAATATAAAGATTTTCATTATTTCACTTACAGTTTATTACAAAAATTAAAATAGTATCAAATTCAATCAAGACAAAGTAGATAAATTGACACTAAACCCTTATTGGCCTTAAAGCAAACTTTTAAATATTCGTCCGAAATAGTTGACGAAATATATACACACTTAAATTTTCAGGTTTTATTGATATTGAGCATTTCTTCAGTAAAGAAACCAAAATAAGCATTTTTCACAAAAATATGCAAACTATAACACTAAAAATACTTATTATACACAAAAATATTTACTAATATGCCTAAAGTGAATGGTTTCTTCTATCCCAATGCATCCAAACAGGTGTATACAATGGTCAAATGTTAATATTTTACAGCCCATTAATGTGGATTTTTTTGCATTTCTTTAAAGATAGGGAATGCAACTATAATTCTATTATATTTTTGCATTGGTGCAGAATTTACCCATTTTTAACAAAATCTAAAATTTTCAAAAAAATAATTTTCCAGTATTTTTTGCAATTTTTTATTTGAGAATAGTGTGCACCACAACATCAAAGTATCAACTTTAACCATCAGTCGGTTGTTTTGTTTCAAAGTAACGTTTTAACACATTAAAATGGCATAAATGGAACCCACTAAAATCCCTCCATTTTGTTACCAGTTTTTGGACAGTAAAAATAGAGTCAATTTGAGTTGTTCCCCTTGTGGTTCATGCTAGTAGAGGCTGATGATACAGGAAGAGAGCTCAAATACACAAACTGTCTAAAAGAGTAGGTGTAGAACTCCTTCAGCCTCAGGACCATAGACACAAGATTGTATGATGGATAAAAAGAGAAGTCGTACCAACACAAACTCGCACTACTATGAAGGTGCGCCAAATATGGAGAAGTCGTCCCACATATGGATTATATAGTACATGTTATTTCTGTCAAACTTTACAATGTACATTGGATATCTTTTTTAAAGGTATTTATTAATTAGGAATTTATGATGGTAAATTAATATAATGTCTATTTGACAAGCTACTTTTATGAATCTACCAATACCGCCTATATTATACATATGTGGGGCAACTTTGTAGTGGTGCGAGTTTGTGTTGGTACGACTTCGCCTGTTACTGTAGGATGCAGAGCCGCATTTTTGGGCTGTTTATCACATCATGGTGCATAATACAACTAATCATGATTCCATGACAATATTTCCTATAACTAGTACTATTACTTAGCAAAGTTAAATATCCTATCAGTGCTCCATCTAGGCCTAAATAGCATGGGTGAGCACCCTGCCTCCATTTTACTATGCCCCGCTGTGCCATTTTGTTTGACAGAGCTCTCTTTGATGATTATGATATTTATTGAACTAACCAAACTATCTATTGCAAGTAGTTACAATCCATACACAATATGAATTAAACATTGGCCCTTGCAAGTGACCCATTAAGGCTCATTCAATGCCCATCAAAAGTGCCTTTACTGACTTAACACCCAGGGTCCCTGCCCTTTTCAAATCCTGGTTGGTGCACTGTCTTCTAGGGTTGTTAAAAAGGGAAGACAGGAATCATCACTTTTTATGAACACAAACACACATACTCACGCCAAAGGCACCATTACAGTCAAATTTTCATTTTCATATTTATTAACATGAGTATATTTAACTGTACTACTTGACATTCATTCAATGTGCTTAAAGATAAATATAGGCATGACAAGATATTGGGTGCAAATATACAGGTTACATACTGATATGAAAAAATGAAATTAACATGAGACTTCTCAGCTATTTTACAACCATCAAAGCAAGAAGACCAGCTTTTGTGGCAGTACCAAAACCATATAACAGATGTTGGGGAAATATGTTGGGGATAGCAGAATGTTCATAAAAATTCAACTCCTCTTTTTTAACTATTAAAGGTAACAGAAAAATACAATTACTGAGCATAAACAGACATTAATAAATATAAATGAAATACAAAGAGGTCAGTATGTGAGTATGATTTTAGGCTAAATGCATGAGACTTGCTGATTGACATGAATAATATCCGTCTCTTTTTATAATTTTCTTTGTTTTCAACATGTGCACAGACTGGATGTTATAATATAGAAGTAAAAGATGAGGAACTTAAAGTTACTGTCCAATCTACACCAGCAAGTTGAAAATGCTCGCAGCGCCCGGCATCTGGCAGTCAACTTTGACAATGGAGTCATCTACTGTGCCTCGGACAGACATGTCACAGGGTTTGACCCTGTCTCTGGTCAGGTAAGAAAATATAGCCGTTATTATATGTAGTAAGTTTTAAACTAAAATAAAAATGTTTTATGTCAAAGGTCTTTTTAGCTTCATAGATTCTTTTCTCAATTTTAATCCATCATTTTGAAATTAATGCATGTACTTTTTTGTTAACAAGTCCATAAACTTGCAACACTATTCTTTTTACTTTAATATAACATGTCTTACAACTGCTGTAGGTAGATCTGCAAGTATCCCTAGATAGCGTTGAGGATGTGGACAGGGCAGCCCGGGTTGTCGGGCTCCACCACCTGGCGGAGGACTGTGCCCTCTGTGTTGCCACTAGCACCGGAGATATCCTCCTTGTCAACCTTGACACCACACAGGTACATCTTACTTAGCACAATGAAATGAATATTGCCATTCAACATGTTAACGGAGGTATGAAAAAAATTGTGATCTTAGACATTTTTTGAAGAAATTTACTGTTTAAAATGCCTCACTGACTCATGCACTTACTGTCAATAATTATGGAAACTTCAAATCATTTATTTTAAAGTCACAAGTCATGCTTGATAGAATTTATTGTATTTTGAAGTGGTCATTGTTGGCATTGGACTTTCAAATAGTTTCTGGGCAAGGTTTTTGTCTTTACTGACTGATCCTCAAGCTGTCAAACATGTTGGAAGCTCAAACTTCAATATTTCTTTCTTATCTTATTTGTTTTTTGATCATGAAGCTGGATCTATGATTGTTGTTGCCAGGTAGAGGGTGTGGGCAGTGTTGCCTCTGGTGTCACCGCCATGGGTTGGAGTCCTGCATCAGAGATTGTCTGCATCACAACAGGTACTAAGATCTTGTGAACATAGACATTCAAAGAGACAATACACATAAAGAAGTTTTCGCAGTAAGGTTTACATAACCTTTATCAGTAAAATCTAGGGTTAAGGTAAATAAGAAAAATGTTGCACACATAGTAGGGATCATTTTGTCAGGTGACATAATCATCCCCATCATTGCACAACTTCCGACGCCACATGTTCATGTCAGTTCTTTTACTTAGCCATTCCTTCTCCAATCTTCAAAGCAAAAAGCAGCAATTCTTTTTGACAATATATTTACTGAGTTTGGATACCAGTCAGATCATGAGTGTCACTTTAGAGTTATAGCCCTTAAACGGATGGGCACTCTCGCAGAATTCTAGTTTGATCAGTGTAGCAATATATGATGTCAACATTAAAACAACAACATAATGATATAAGTCACAAAATGTGCAAACTATATACTCAAATTTTTAAGCTTCCTGAATAGGTGCTCATCAGGGATATATCTTGGAAACTACTTAAGTGATTTAAATGAAATTTGAAATATAGATGGTGATAAGGGGAAGCGCATTGCACAAGTACCATTATCCTGTCCAACAAGTTGTTTCCCCTTAACCTGATGTTTCTTTGAAATGGGGTTTTGTCTGGGCCATATCTTGAAAAATAGTGAAGGGATTTCTGTAGCTGTAGATTGAATTTCAATGCCATTTATGTTACTTTCTAGGTGATGAAACTTGCATCATGATGACACGGGAGTTCGACCCTATAACTGAGATGTCTCTGCACCCTGGGAAGTCTGGTGAAGGTAAGCCAGAAATGCCTGCGGACATGAAAGTTAAATAATAACATGTGCCTACTTCAGATTTTATTCATGATTGTGGCTTTATAAAGCAAATATGTTCACTGAAACAAAGTTATTGATAATATCACCTTTGTATACATGTACTTAAGTAATGATATATTACAGAGACCAGTGAGAATCTTCAGTCATCAAAATTAGACTTTTGGATAAACAAGCCTGACTTCTTATACTATTGCTTGGCATAATTTTTTTTAACAAGCCCTGCT
The DNA here is from genome assembly GCF_026914265.1 of Mya arenaria. Lineage (NCBI taxonomy): Eukaryota > Metazoa > Mollusca > Bivalvia > Myida > Myidae > Mya > Mya arenaria. Next base: position 70,048,963 of record NC_069124.1, read on the forward strand.
ATATAAAATTCAGAATATAAGCAAGCCCTGAAGACATTTTACCAACGCGGGGCTTGCGTGCTTGTGTTAATTTCGACCACTGAATCTCTGGCGGATTTTCTTGGACTCTTTTTTTGATTTATTTTTCATATATTCTTTTAACTCGAACATTAAGGACAAATATGTTAAAATGCGACCTAAGGCTCTTTAAATGCTTCAAAACCAGGAGCTTAATTGTGGCAGCTCCTATCCAACATCAAGGCACTGGCCTGGATTCAGGATTTTTCTCTTTAGTTCAAACATGTTTTATCAACATAAATATCATACATTGCAACATTGTATGTCATACTATTATACATGATATAATGAAGCAGATTAAAATGAAAGCAGAGCTTATAATGTTTCTCCGATTTTTGCTTTGAGCCTTTCTCACCCTTGAATTAGTTGACATAGATTTATTTATTTAAGACAGAGAAAGATTTATATACGAGATATGTTATCACTCATACTACGAGCCATTGTCATACATTTAGTAAATAATTAGGTATTTTTGTTATGCCTCCACTTAAAGAGTGGGGGTCATATAAATTTGCCCTTGTCCGTCTGTCTGTTCATCACACAATCTTGTGTTGCATGTATCTCCCTAGGTATGATAGCCAGAGTGATGAAACTCTACAGGAATCTGTGTCCTGTAGTCACATTTCTAGTTTTAAACTTAACTTACTCTGATGTACTTGTATATTTCTTATATCCATTACAGCGGAGTTTGTGCAGGTTGGCTGGGGAAAGAAAGAAACCCAGTTTCATGGCTCAGTTGGCAAACAGGCTGCACAAGTCAAGGCTGAGGTATTTATGTAAAATAATCATAATAAGCATGTTTTTGTGTGTTTTATTTCACAAATCAAAGGATTATTTGAGGAGTTTAATGAGTGAACAACAATATGCAAGTTGTATTGAATCCACTTGGAATACTGACTTTTGTATTATTTATCTTAGCGTTGGTATATGTATATTGTTAGCAAATATATAAACATTTGTTTCTTTGTACAGTGTAGGAATTGCTTTACAAGAAGTCCAACATAATGTGTTTGTTTTGCAGGCTATGAAGCCAGTTACAGACTGGGATGATCGTTGTCCTCGAGTCACCTGGCGAGGGGACGGCATGTTCTTTGCCATTGGATCCATTCATCCAGACACTGGTGAGTAAATTTGCTGATTATCTTTTTTTGATGGAATCAAATACCTTTTTTGTTTTGTTAAATTAGCCTGTCTGTTTTTGGATTATGGCTACTTTGATAGCCTCATCGTCGGCATCGTGCAAAACATTATCCTTGGCTATATCTGAAAAAGAACTTTAAGATATTGAAATGAAACTTTGTACACATGTTTCCAAAGACTGTTAAGCTGGCTCATAACTTTTGCTTTAGTATTGTTTGAGCAATCCCCCTTGTTCAACTGTAAAGGAATGGAATGATGTTGGCGCTCGGTCCGCGTTGCACTTGTTTACACTTATCTTTTTCAAGGCTTTGATATTTTGGGATGGACGTGAATCAGTTTGAATTGTATAAATTAAAAAGACAAAACAGTTTGTACGCTGTGTATCACAATAAATACCACGCCAACTGGTCATTATGTGAACAAATAATATCCCCTAATATGAAAAAATGAGAAACTATGTTTCTTGACAGAATAACACATTGACAGTAAGGTTTTACAAATGAAGGGCTTTCTGAGTATAAAGGATAATATTGGTGAGTACAGTTTTCTGAACAAGAACATTCATAGAACTTACTAAAGTATGCCTAGTTACCATCTTAACTATAAACAATTCCTTATAAAGTATGTTTTTTTGTTTTGTACCTACATGTGTAGAATGGCTTTTAACTGTTTTCAACCTGGATGGCAGCTAAATAATTCACATTATTTTATAAGTGCAAAATTGGTTTGTTTCGAAATATATAATAGAAATTGCCTACACGTTTATCGTAATATTTTCTGTTCATGTGCAGGTGCCCGTCAGGTGTGTGTTTGGAGTAGGGAGGGAGTTCACCATTCCACAAGTGAAAATGTGGACGGCATTGAACAGTCACTGGCATGGAGGTATGTTCACATGTAGCTGATGTAGCTCATACTTGTGTTTATGCTGTGATATGTCTTCCAGTAAGAAGAGATCATGAAAATTTCAATTGTTGTTGATGTTTGTTATCTTGTTAAATTGAATTACCATGGAACATGCATGTTAATTACATTGATGAAGTGTCCATCATCTCAGTAATTCAAATTACCATCAGCTTTTGATACCTGATTGTTTGCTAAAACCAATTTTTTTTAGTAAACTTTTTACATAGTTACTCATAGTAACTTATTTCATAGTGATGTTTTTGTAACATTGTAGGCCAAGTGGAAGTTTGATAGCAACATCGCAGCGCAGACCTAACAAACATGACATTGCTTTCTTTGAGAAGAATGGTCTCCGACATGGAGAATTCACATTACCTTTTAAACCAGACGAAATCAAGGTTAGTTGGAGTTAATATTACAAATATTGGTATTATTAAGATGAAATAATTTAATTATGACTGTGACTCATAAAGTACATGTTTTACAGTTAATAGGAAGTACAAATGGAGTGATGTTTTAAATACTACTTATATTTGAAAAGCTACATTAAAACCTATGTTCATATGCTGAACTACAAGAATGGCAGCGCTGTGTGTTGTTCATTATTCTATTCTCCTGCAGGTGGTTTAGGTGTGTTGGATTGTGTTGTTCATTATTCTAGCCTCCTGCAGGTGGTTGAGGTGTGTTGGATTGTGTTGTTCATTATTCTAGCCTCCTGCAGGTGGTTGAGGTGTTTGAGATCATGTTGTTCATTATTCTAGCCTCTTGCAGGTGGTTGAGGTCTGTTGGATTGTGTTGTTCATTATTCTAGCCTCCTGCAGGTGGTTGAGGTGTGTTGGATTGTGTTGTTCATTATTCTATTCTCCTGCAGGTGGTCTAACTGTGTTGGATTGTGTTGTTCATTATTCTAGCCTCCTGCAGGTGGTTGAGGTGTGTTGGATTGTGTTGTTCATTATTCTAGCCTCCTGCAGGTGGTGTAGGTGTGTTGGATTGTGTTGTTCATTATTCTAGCCTCATGCAGGTGGTCGAGGTGTGTTAGATTGTGTTGTTTATTATTCTAGCCTCCTGCAGGTGGTTGAGGTGTGTTATATCATGTTGTTCATTATTCTAGCCTCCTGCCTGTGGTTGAGGTGTGTTATACCATGTTGTTCATTATTCTAGCCTCCTGCAGGTGGTCTAGGTGTGTTGAATTGTGCTGTTCATTATTCTAGCCTCTTACAGGTGGTCTAGGTGTGTTAGATCATGTTGTTCATTATTCTAGCCTCCTGCAGGTGGTCGAGGTGTGTTAGATTGTGTTGTTTATTATTCTAGCCTCCTGCAGGAGATTAAGGTGTGTTGGATTGTGTTGTTCATTATTCTAGCCTCATGAGGGTGGTCTAGGAGTGTTGGATTGTGTTGTTCATTATTCTAGTCTCCTGCAGGTGGGCGAGGTGTGTTGGATTGTGTTGTTCATTATTCTAGCCTCCTGCAGATGGTTGAGGTGTGTTATATCATGTTGTTCATTATTCTAGCCTCCTGCAGGTGGTTTAGGTGTGTTATATCATGTTGTTCATTATTCTAGCCTCCTGCAGGTGGTGTAGGTGTGTTATATCATGTTGTTCATTATTCTAGCCTCCTACAGGTGGTCTAGGTGTGTTGGATTGTGTTGTTCATTATTCTACACTCCTACAGGTGGTCGAGGTGTGTTGGATTGTGTTGTTCATTATTATAGCCTCCTGCAGGTGGTTGAGGTGTGTTGGATTGTGTTGTTCATTATTCTAGCCTCCTGCAGGTGGTTGAGGTGTGTTGGATTGTGTTGTTCATTATTCTAGCCTCCTGCAGGTGGTTGAGGTGTGTTGGATTGTGTTGTTCATTATTCTAGCCTCCTGCAGGTGGTGTAGGTGTGTTGGATTGTGTTGTTCATTATTCTAGCCTCCTGCAGGTGGTTGAGGTGTGTTGGATTGTGTTGTTCATTATTCTAGCCTCTTGCAGGTGGTTGAGGTGTGTTGGATTGTGTTGTTCATTATTTTAGCCTCTTACAGGTGGTCGAGGTCTGTTGGAACTCAAGCTCCACTGTGCTGGCTGTCTGGTGTGAGGACATAGACAACAAGAACAGCTATGGTAAACATCTGAAAACAATTATGTATTAAGTATGACATTACTTGCATTTTTTCATGTTTTGTACTTTGTTAAAGAGTATATTCTAGAAACACTGGTTTCGAAGATAGATGATAACAAGATTATGTTGGATTAGAGTAATGATTCAGTTTGAAATCGGTTATGTTTACAGTTGATTATTATTGCTCACATGTTCTTATATACTCCTTCTCCCTCATATTTGTAGTCCAGCTATGGACAACTGGTAACTACCACTGGTACCTGAAGCAAAGCCTACAGTTCCCCGGGGGTGAGGGGCATGTCAGAGGGGTTACCTGGGACCCTGAGCATGAGTTTAGGCTGCATGTTCTGGCGGGGGCTGGAGGATACCTTCAATACACGTGGGCCTGGACCACCTCAAACAGTCAAGGCAGAACGGGGGATGACCAGGCTATTGTGGCTGTCATTGATGGAGGTACAATTTTTCTGTGTTAAGGGGCAATTGAAAATAAGAATAAGATGGTATACAAATCCTTGTTTGTAATCTTAAGAAATTAGTTTGCAATTTAATGTATTGTTTTGAGTTTCCTCAGTATTTTATATTCTTACTTCTCACATAGTGGTTCAATAATATTAACTTTCTTTATCTTGGTGTGTAATGGTGTGTTCGGCTGACTGTATTGTATTTGGTGTATGCATAGTTTAATAGCTACAAATATCTGTAATTCCAGCATCAGTGTTGATGACTCCAATGCGAGACATGATAGTCCCTCCCCCGATGTGTGCCTACAAATTAGAGCTGCCTGCCCCTGTCAATCAGGTTGTTTTTGCCCCGCCCCCTCACTCCAATGATTTGGCAGTGGTACTTATCGATAACAGGATTGTTATCTACAGGTTTGAAGGTAAAAAATCTATCTCTAGCCAGATTTGTATCAAACAAAACATCCAGGTGTGACATATTCATGTATCTTTGGAATGTTCTAAAATATTCAGTGTTTTGTTAACTTGTTCTATTTATTATGAATATCATGTACTACAGTTAAGTTACAACATATTTGCTCAACAGTGTTGATGTCAGAGTATTCGTTAATTACACACTTTTAGGAAAGCCAGCAGGTGAGGGGGTGAAGGTGGAGGCAGCGGGAGGTAATGGCTTCAAACACTGCTGCCAATTCCCCACTCTGCAGGGAATATACAGGTACAGTTTTAATTCACAAATTGTTTACTTCTAATCATATGATCCCTATCCTTTAGCTGTTATGCTCATGTTGTTGATTTATTTTGCATGCTTCTTCTGACAAAAATATTTGCATAAGAAGTTTTATTTTATTTTTTCATCTTATAGCCTATCTTTTTTTGTTTTATCCATTAATTTTGTTTATTTGCATGCACTTAAACATAATACTTTTGGTAAATAATGCATTTTTTTATTTCTAGTATAACTGGCCTGGAGGAAACCTCCAGCTACCCCCTGTGTCTGTCCCACTTCACTTGGGTGGGCGATGATGTGATTGTGTTCTCAACTGTCACCATGGATACCTGCCCCAGATCTGTGCTACACAAGGCCAGGATAGGGGACAGTGCAATCACTGTGGAGTAAGTGTTTTGAATCTCCTCTGGGATGAACTTAACAGTAACGTAACAAATTAGTATTTGTATAACAAATCAGAGCTCCAGATGAGGTTTGGGTTCAAAGGATATTTAACTACCATATTCTTTTACCAAAGACAATTTCAACAGCGAGTATTCAAAACTAAAATATTGTTTGAGTTAAGATCTTTAGCTTGACTATTCGTAAAATAAGGAGGGCTATACTTCTCAGCCCCTGTGGGTGAGGCTTCAGGATCCAATATAGTTAGGGAATTTTTACTTATAACTCCAATACCAATACCCTTCAATTCAGTTCACTTCATACTTTACAAATTTTTGGCAACAGTCATACAATTAGCTTACATATCTCCATGTTATCCTTAATACAATTATGGCCCATGATTGACTTAGAATATTTGGTTTAAGATTTATGGCAACTTCGTGTTTTAATTCAGATCTCAAATACTGATTTTTCAATGGCTCTCATACTTCACTCATTTGTTTAAGACCATCACACAATTAGGTTACATCACTCCATATAATCCTAAATAGAAATTATGGTCTTTGATTGACTTTTTTTTATCAAAAGTTTGGTTAAAGTTTGAGCAGGTTTTAGACATTGGTTGCATTGCCTTGTTCTCCCCTTAAAATTGAATATTATGATTATGAATTGTAAAGAGAAGGATATTCTGTTAAATGCTTAAAATCAAGTGCATTTTACACTTATTTTTAATGCACATTTATGCATTTATGTACTTAATCTGGAATTATGAACAAATGCTAAAATAGAAATGCTTGAAAAATACTGTTTGTATTTTTTTGTATTTGGCAATTATTATACAATGGCATATAAATGACAAATTAAATGTACCTTGGAGCAATTAATACAAAAGTGTGCAACAATTATTAAAAAAAAGTTCACCCATTTTATTGTTAAATAGTTAAAGTGTTCCATAAATTATAGGAGGAGCTGTCCAGTGGAATCTCAGATATTTGGGGTGGCATTTGACCCAAACTCCCTGGCTGTGGCCATCCAGCTGATGGATGGTTCTCTCCTTAAATATGACCACAGTAAGTTATGGTAATTGTCATTGTAAATTGCAGCATCCTAATTTAAGAATATAACATTTTAGTTTGTTATGTTGTTTCAGTTTACTTATTAATATGTAGATATAGCCTTAAATAGAAAATCATCATCATCATTATCCTTGTTGTCATGATGGGTTTTGGTAGTTTTGTGTGTGTATTGTTTCGAATTCATGTGAGCATCCTGCACCCATAGCCGATATCCATTTTGTATCATATGATCAATATGGCAGATAATGGTTTATAGTATGTTCACAAAGTACAATTATTAAGAGCTGTAAGAACTATATTTCCAGACGATGATATGGTGTTGCCATGGGAGACAAGCAAGGGAGAGGAAGTACAGTTTGTAGTTCCCTGCTCCAGTATGGCCGTCTGTGATATAGGAGGAGAGGTGGACAATTTTAGATAATTATATGAAATGAAATGCAAACTTCTTTCGATTTCATTTTTAGCTTGACAATGAAACTACTCACCCTAGCGTCAGTGTCTGTGTCGGCATTAAGGTTTTGCATGTAAGCACACATAGGTTAATATATCAGCAACTTCTAGAAGTATTGCATTGAGACTGTATACCATTGTACTCAACTACCGAACCTACTACTACTTGAATATCCAAGTTAGATAACTCTATTTTGCATAAGATGCTAATTACAGGCCTTTTATTATTTAACTTAGAAATTCTGGTTAAGCAACTTACGGTTTTTATGTAACCACATTTAAGTCAATATCTGAGCAAATAATTTTTTTTATTGCATTGAAACTTGTGTTCCAAACTACCCATCCTACTTAATAAATCAAGTTAGATAACTCTTTCATGCATAAAATGCAAACTATTATTAATAATCATTCTTAAATAATAAAGTTGATAACTTCATCTTGCATATTTCATAGATTTTTTGCCTTTATTATTTGACTTAGAAATTCTGGTTATTGTTTTACAGTGCAGATTAAGAAAAACATGCTGGATGTAGTTGTAAAAGTTGTAAGAGTATCTCCTATTTTTCAGGAAGTTGTGCTGGGCTTGACACAGAGATACAGGTTCTACGTCAATAATATTGAGGTAAAACAGAGTGATGCTTTCATGTTTAGTACATATGTCATTGCTTGAATGTTTCCTAATAAAAGACTCTTATTAAATGTTGCGCTGAAGAGTGAAGTAAAAAGTGTCAGCTAAATCTTAATTATTGGGCTATTTCTTATTTATCTATATGTCTAGTTTCATCAGATTGATTTTATATATACTTAAATTTTCTTAATATTGCTTTGCTCTTTTTTTGCATCAAATGCAAATTCCTTCAATATTATTTTGGAAAGTTCTATAATTTTCCTTTTACAGATCGCCTCCAACTGCACGTCCATGATGGTTCATGATGAATTTCTGTTACTGACCACACTTCAACACACCTGTAGGTGCATCAGTAGACACACACCTGTTAAAGGTAATTTATGAACATTTACTTATCTATTTCAAGTCACAAAGTTAGAACTGATTGGAACCGCCTCTGTGGAAAGACTTTCAGATAATATACAAAAAATAAAATTGTTTTTACATAGTGCAATAGCTCATCATAATTATTGCAGCTTCTGTGTAATGGTACAAATCCCTTATTTAATGTAGCTAAGTCTTAAATGGTGCAGTTTTAAATTTTCGAGACATATGTTTGCTACCATTTTCATTTAGATGTTTCTCACAGCAATTTCTATATTCGTGCAAAGACCTGCCGACCCTGTCTGATGGCAAAGCCCATCCATTTGATGAGAGTATCCGTCGTGTGGAGCGGGGATCCCAGATAGTGATTTCCGTCCCTGATGACACAAAGCTTGTGCTGCAGATGCCTCGCGGTAACCTGGAAACCATCCACCCTCGAGCCCTCGTGCTCACTGCTGTCAGAAAACAATTAGACAAGTATGAACCCATCTAATATTATTTTGCTAATTGTTAATTATGTACATTTGTGATCATCATAAAGTATTACCGTATACAATTACTGACTATTTTATATGATCTGATATTCACGGATAAAAGTTGTGTTGACGGAGACACTGCCAATAGAAAATACCTATATATAGGTTGTATGATTAAATACCAAGCCTTTGATAACTTTCATATCATAGCCTTAACTAAGCATGAATTCAGTTTGTCTAGTTTGCATATTCACAAAAAACAATGAAAAACATATATAAGGCATGAAATATGTAATACTTGTGATAATACATAAAACGTGGCCAAAAATTTTTTTCATGTAAAGGTAAATCATTTTAAATACAGAATATAATACAATTGTAAATATATAAACTACCTTATCGTAAGCATTACTTAGACTTCAACTGTATAAAAACGTAATTCCACTCTATAACAGGTTACAGTTCAACGAAGCATTCACTATTATGCGTAAGCACCGTATCAACATGAACCTGTTGAACGACCACAACCCAGAGGTGTTCACTGCCAATGTGGGGCTGTTTGTACGCCAGGTGGCCAACGTGAACCACATTAATCTCTTCCTCACTGATCTCTTGTATGTATACCCATTTACCGAGGTTTGTTAGAACAACTTTGAGACTAATACCGGCTATGTGCTTTAATAGAGTAAAATTCATACTCAATGTGCTGAGTCCCTTTACTGGTCCCTGTTATGGGGATGATCTGGTGCTGCTGATGTTGAAATTACAAACGTTAAATGCACTACCTTATTCTTAAATGGTCATCACTTTGTAAATATAGATTACTTTTCATTATCTTATAAGACACTATTAATTCAACACATGTGTACAATTATTTGTTAAGCAAGGAAAATTGTGTGATTATGAGTTATTTCCACCAGGGAGGAGGATGTTACAGTGACGATGTACACAGCTGCCTATGAGAGGAACAAGTCTGTGTTACCAGGAGGCTTGAATACCCAGGAGCAGGGGAAAAACAAGATCAACACTGTTTGTGACGCAATCAGACAAGCTCTCATTGACATTGATGAAAACCAGTATGTAATGACCTGTTAAAATACTCACTAAACAAACATGATAAAACTGCATGTAGATCTTGTAGTACGATGTATAAGTCAAATATCAAGTATTGCATTTATAGATTTTACAGTAAGAATTGCATTGTAAAATAAGATGTCATTGTGTTTTTCAAGGTACCTGTTGTCAATTCTTACAACTTATGTGAGGAAGACCAAACCAGAGTTGGAGGAGGCTCTACACATTGTCAAGAAACTAAGAGGTACACTAGTAACTTGTTACGTATGTATGGCATACCTACTTCAATGACTTCATACCACAAGTTTCTAATACACCCTCAATTACTAAAAGTGTAGCTAATACACGGTTAGTAGTCTGCTTTCTTTGCCAGGGACTCTCCCTTTGACCTCACTGAAGGGACCAAAGTTTCTACCTAGGAAATGAATAATAAAGACTGATTAATTCCAATGTATGGCAGACTTTAAAGAAACAAAAATAAATATACTTACTTTTAACTCAATGAACATAAACGCACTATTTTTAAATACTGGTTCTCAGAAACACACTGAATTGATATGGAACCCCTGACCACTATGACAGAGTACATGAAAGTGAAAGGATAATGACCTCACCGACTATGCTAGCCAGGGAATTCCATAAGTTATTGCCTTGTGATACATAAGAGAAATGTAAAATACAATATGTGCAACAATTTCCTGTATGTCCTCAGAGTTGCCTGTGAACCTGCCCCATATCAGCGCTGAGGAGGCCCTCAAATACCTGGTTTTCCTGGTTGATGTTAACGAGCTCTATGACATTGCTCTTGGCACATACGACTTCAACCTTGTTCTTATGGTTGCAGAGAAATCACAGAAGGTATATTATGCAATTTCAACATTTACCAGTATCTGAGATCTATAAACTATTTTTATAAACAAAATGAATTTGTTAGTTTGAATTATGATGTTTGGAAATTCCCCTACTGAAAAACATGTGTTAACAACTATTGAAAGATAAGGTTATGTTGTCCTATATAAAATATTTAGGATTTTGTTTTATTTAAGATAGTAAACATTTCTGATTTTTCTTTGTAGGATCCGAAGGAATATATTCCCTTTTTGAACGATCTCAGGAAGTTGGAAACAAACTACCAGAGATTTACAATTGATAAGCACCTGAAAAGATATGAAAAGGCTCTAACTCATATAGTAAAATGTGGTGGGTATTTACAATAATTCTAAAAGTTTACAGTAATACAATGTATATGTAAGATACGAGGTATGTTCGGAAAGTTCCCGGATTGAACGCATTTCTTTTGAAAGGCTCATTGTATTATAATGAAATTAAGTACGGATTTACTACATCTTTTATTCCATTTCACTCTAAAATTTCGATTCCATACATATAACAGTAAAAAAGTTACAATAAATTTAAAACATATACCAACGATATGGCGGAGCAACCCGACATTAAAATTTATAACGTCAACGTCAATTCAGTTTACTCTTTCTCGAAATAGCGGCCATGTGCTTGCAAGCAACGTTCATGTCTCCTGACCCATGATGTGTAAACAGTGTGAAACCATTGTTTATCAAATTAAGACATAATTGTCTGCACATGACAACGTAGGCTCTCGAGATCATCGAATCGGATTCCGCGTAGCTGGGCTTTGACGGCCGGGAAAAGCGCAAAATCAATCCTTCATCTGATTGTCATCCAATAGCCTTGGTATCCATCGTGCGCACACCTTTGTCATCTTAAACTCTTCAGTAATTAACTTATAAGCTGTTGCTACAACAATGTCACATTCCTCAGCCACTTCCCGTGTAGACACTCGTAGGTCCCTATCAAGCATGGACTTTACCATTTCGCGCTTTTTCGCCACAAGTGCCGGCCTCCCACATCTCTCGTCGTCGGATGTTGACTCGCGCCCCTCCTTAAAGCGTCTGTGCCACTCAAAAACAGCTGTGCGACTCAAAGTTTGGTCTCCAAACGATTTCTTCAACTGTATCAATGTTTTCGACGGTGAAACATCTAAACTCTGGAGAAACTGTATCACCACACGCTGTTTTTCAATAATTTCGTGTTGCATGTTTGCTTTGAGCACCTGTTTTGGAGTTTGTTTTGCGAGGCGATGTCTGTTCAAATGACGTCATGCGTATTTTACTAATGACGTCATGTTGTGGTTCGACGTCAAGATGATGTTTCCCGCGTTGTTTAACGTTACAAAATGCGTTTAATGTGAACATTATAGGAAAATATATGGCTTGCTCCACAACAGCAAATATTATGTTGCTATGGATACAATATTTTAAGAATGTATTTGACTTAGGCGATTGTCCGCTTATTATCAAAATGAATATATATGTGTCTCAACTTGGCCGAAGTTTCAAAGCTCTACGTTGAAAAATAACAAAATTATTAGTACAGTCCGTGAACTTTCCGAACATACTTCGTATAATGATATTAAAAATTGTTTCAACTGAAAAATACAGTATACCATGTCAACAACACACTTATGAATGTATATGTTGCAGGTCCTGAGCATTTCCAGGAGTGTTTGAGTCTTGTAAATGAACATAAGCTACACACTCAGGCCCTGCAGCTGTATCCCCCATCATCTTCACAATATAAGGTAGGTCAGATGATATATAACTGATTTATTATATTTTAGATATAAGATAACCAATTACACATCTATAGTTTTTCCAAAAATGTCTAAAGTCTAAGTTATATTTTCTGGCTAGCTCTTATTACACATTTTTGGAAATTGACTTCCTACAAAATCTCTTAAACAAGTTTCTAAATGTATGAAAATTATTGTAGGAGATAGCCAATGGGTATGGTGATGTGTTGGCAGAGAAGCGTCGTCATGACGAGGCAGCCATCATGTATGTGAAGGGAGAGAACTGGGAGGCTGCTTTGTCCTCTTACCTTGCCTGTCACCAATGGCAACAGGTGTTCTGCATGACTGCACACCTCAAATACTCCTCAGACAAAGAGGCTGAAGTAGCCAGAAAATTAGCAGGTAAAATTATTCCTATAATTAGTAATTAAATTTGTACTTTTATCCCAAATATGGGTGCATCTTATATGAGCAAGTGATTATATACAGCTATTTGGTTATTAAAGCTCAAAGAAAAAATGTTTAGGCATTGGTCTAGCCTTCCTGTATTTAATGATAGTTATAAGCTGTCAACAACAAAAAAACATACAGGAGATCTATTTGTCTAATATTGAAAATATGAAGCATGTTTTTACAATATCTTAATATTTCTCTTGAATACCAGAGGAGTTGAAGGGTCGTAGCCGGTGGGGGGATGCGGCAGTGGTACAGGAGCAATACGCTGGGGAGGTTGAGGAGGCCATTGTCACCCTAGTTCAGGGCAGCCTCTGGGACGAGGCACTCAGGCTGGTAAGAGAGCTTAATATTGTTGCATGCGTTGCATTGATTTTGGCACTATCGGGGACTTATTGATATGATTATTTATTTAGAATGTTGAAAAGCCTAGCCCATATTGATGAAAGAAGTCTTAATCTTTGACTTACATCAAATTGCATGTAAATGCCTTAATACTGAATCTGTATTAATTGCATATTTTTACAAACTTTAAAATGCTTGTATAATAAAAGGCCAAGTAATGAAAGACATGCTTGCATCCATGAGAAGTATTTAAAAGTAATGGTAAATACTTATTCACATATCTTACCCTTCAGATGCACAAGTACAAGCGTACTGACTTCATAGAGACGGACCTGAAGCCGCAGCTGTTGGAGAGTGTGGAGGGTCTCCATGGCAACCTAGAGCAGACGAGAAACACTTTCCTCAAACAGAAGGCCCGTCTGGCAGTGGTCAGGCAGGAGAAGGAGAAACAAAGGCTGGAACTCATAGGTATGGGGATATTTTGTTTATCAAAAGATCCATAAAGTAAAATGATAGTTTTCAGATTTTCTATATTTCTTCTCTGTGGTTGGATATCCTATTTAATAGCCATAATAATTTCAAGACAGTAGAAGTTTCATAGTGAATGTAATATATGCATAGTGATGTTGATATATAATAGTAAATTAAAATCATGATAGCCTTCCAAAGCTATAATAAATAAAATATTGAAACATACCATGTATATTGCTACATAACAGTTTACTGTTGATGTGCATCAATCCTAAGAAGTATCATATTTTTTGCATTTCAGAGTCAGGGGGAGTGTGTGGTGGCCAGGACAGTGACCTGTTCTCAGACACGAGCAGTGCAACAGGGGAGAGCATCCAGTCATCTACACCCTCCACCTCATCCTCTGTCTACAGCAAGATGTCTGGGTTAGCTCCCTTCATTTATAACTGTAAAACAAATTATTAGCCTTTCATAATTGATAATTGAAATTTCATCATATCACTGGTGTTGTTTGTTTCACATGTAACAGTTACAATCTATGATGAAACATATTAAAATAACTAAAAATATGATTGCCATTTATATTTCATTTCTATTCAGTGTATCTGAAAGTTTTATGACACATCCATTTATGATTACAGACGATCTGTAAAGAATCGAAGGAAATTAGAGCACAAGAAATGGAGGTTGAAAGAAGGGAGTGAATTTGAGGACTTTGCCCTTATTGCCTCCCTTGCAAAGAGCATTAAATATGTTGATGATCTTAGAGGTATGGTAGTTATTTGTTTACCTAATTACTACCTTGTCAAGGTTATTTCATAGTTTTTGTGTTGTCCTTGTTACCTAGTTAGTTGGTGTTGTGCTATACATGAGTTCTGGCCGTGCACAAAGGTTGATTCATGTATTTGCCTTGAACATTATTGACAGCATATTTACAAAAAAAATACTGACACTCATGTTGAGTTATACTTTAAAGATATTAATCTCACTCTAATTGAGCTGCATAACTGAACAATTAGTTATGTTGTAAGTTGTGTTACCTTTTGAAAGAAAGTAGGAAAGTTGAACCATTTATCTTGTTTTTTATAGCCATTTTCATATTCACAGATGAAGTTCGAAGTTTGGTGCGAGCGTTGGTGATGTTTCATTATGACAAGCGGGGAGAGCAGCTACAGAGAGATTATGATGCCCTGCTCATCCTCCTGGACCAGTCCATTCCTGAAATCTGGATAGATGAAGACAAGGACACAGAGTTCAAACCAGTATGTGGTTGGGTTATATTCAGACTGAACCAGTATGTGATTGTGGTTATGTTCAGAACTTCAGACTGAATCAGTATGTGGTTGGGTTATGTTCAGACTTAACCAGTATGCGGTTTGGGCTATGTTCAGACTGAACCAGTATGTGATGTGGATTATATTCAGACTCAACCAGTATGTGGTTGGGTTATGTTTAGTCTCAACCAGTATATGGTTGGGTAATGTTCAGGCTGGACCAGTATGTGGTTGGGTAATGTTCAGGCTGAACCAGTATGTGGTTGGGTAATGTTCAGGCTGAACCAGTATGTGGTTGGGTAATGTTCAGGCTCAACCAGTATGTGGTTGGGTAATGTTCAGGCTGAACCAGTTTGTGGTTGGGTAATATTCAGGCTGAACCAGTATGTGGTTGGGTAATGTTCAGGCTGAACCAGTATGTGGTTCAGGTTATTTTAAGAGGAAATCACCATGTGGTTTTGATTATTTTCAGACTGAACTTGTACATGATTTTGGTAATGTTCAGATGAAAGAGGCATACACATCTATATTGTTTTGGAAACAATAATTCATATATTAGGGAAAGTGTTAATTCTTTATGTACAGCTATTTATTGTAACAGTTTAATTACATGTATAATTCAAGTTTACAGCATTCAGTTCATAGTGACATTGCTTATGTAGGTTGTTTAAAGAAACATTAAAAAAAAAGTTAAAAACAACCCATTTGTTGTTTCCACAGGTGTTGGGCCCCACAATGACGGCCAACGCCATAGCGCTGTCAGTGCAGCAGGGCAGGTCGGTACAGACTGCCGCTGACAAGGAGGAAACCACAGGTGAGATGGGAGGAAATTTTAATAGATATAGGATGTGTGTTCCATGTTAGAAAACAATATTAGATTATTATAAATATTCAATTTAATAAATATTGTTGTTTTGAAATTGTCATATCATTGATTGTTGACATTTGGATGGCCTACCCATGTAGTCAAGTGCTGAATGTTGTATGTCATGAATTAATTATTATAAAATCCTGTATTTCAGATCCAGTTGTCAGATTTGCTCCAGTGTTACAAAAGGAGAAAAGGTGGAAATTGTATGCCTTGGAAACCTGAGCATAGTTACTATATTCTGCTGCCTACTGGCAGTGTGGTGTTAAGGGAGTGGTTCAGAATGCAATATAACATTAATAATAATACAGTGTATCTAAATTAAGTTTCACTGTTATACATTATGATGTATGTATTTGAATAAATGTGTAACTGTATTGTAACTTTTTTGCATTGTTAGGGCACCCCTAAAATCAGTGCCCTATAGTAATCACCATGTCTATCTGTCGTGGGCCCCACAAACGATTTACTAGTGCTCTATAGAAAAGTACAAAGCTTAGTGTTTGTTTATTATAGTCTCACTCATTGAGGGCCAGCCTGCAGGAGAAAACTTACATCCAGCTTCCTATTCTAAATGCCGTTCATCTGGCAGAAAGGCAAGGAGTACCCATTTATCAAACTAGCTGCTGGGTAAGCAACCAGCCATATCAGAACAAGCCCTGTGTTGGGCTAGAACTTTTAATATTCCGCTCTGTAAGCAGATTTCCTAACCACTAGGCCATTGAGGCTGTTAGACTTCTATGACGGAAGAACAATTCATACTAGACAGTTTCTTAGCTTACATTACCCTGTATGTATATTTAAATGATTTTAGATATAAAAGAATAATCTTAAAAGACTATCTGATATCTGACACAAGCTTACACTGTGAAGTGATCCTACTGAGGATGTTTAAGATATGCAGTATTTCAAAAGGTTCTATTTTTAATAAATCAAGTACATTTTGCCGTGCATTACTCAAGTAAAGACCTTTATGGCAGTTTGAACTGACTAAGCAATGGTGCCCTATTAAATACGTGCTTTCCATATTATATGTGACCAGAATTTTATTAAACAAATAAGTTAATGTAAAAAGATAATATTTATTTTTGTCAGCAAGACCTATACAGAAAAAAGTCATTCTTATGAGCTAGTAAACCTGAATAACAAATAAATAAAACAAATTTACAGTGGCTGTAAAGAAAACATGTATCATATATATATATAAGATAAAAGAACAAGTAACAATAAGGAGTTAATACGGAGATGACACAAAAGGTCTATGAAGTCAGAGGAGGAACAGGTAATATGGTAATAAATAAGGCAAAGTTATAAATTGAATGATATAACCAAGTACATGGGCTGCGTTACCCAAATGCTCCACGACCTGAAGGTCCCAACCGTACAAGACATAAGGAAGGAAAATCACTTGATCTTCGGTTATAACGTTTATAAAGTGGTTGAGGGGCTTGTGCCAGCCCTGCCATGTCATGTCTATTGAAATCCTGTTACTAAAAATAACTTGGTGTAACTCCTAAGACATTCAGTGACTTCCACTCAGTTAACAATATAGAAAGCCAAATGAAAATAAAACTACACTTAACAACTTTTCTAACGCTACCAGTAGCCTTTTCGCAATAATTTAAAAACTACTGAGGATAATTGAGTGAAATTTTCAGGGCAGTTAAAGAAATGTATCAGACAGTGTTTGGTGGAAAACAAACAACAGACATTTCCGTATTTTGAAGATTTTGTATTTTATTCGATGCAACCCCCACTTTACAAAGTCGCAAAATTTATCGGATAAATACAATTACTAATAAAACGAAAGTCAAGGTCCCCAATCTTGAAAAAGTCCTTGGAATGCTAAGAACAAAATTATCAGTAGATTTAATAAACATGTAAATTGTTATCACCATCTTTGTATAACATAAATGTAAAAATATATATCACATGACGCGTGTCATTCCGACACATTGAAAGAAACGTAACAACACGCTGTCCACCTTGTATGACACACTTAACTAAATTGTGTATTTGTACTTAAATTACCATCTTTAAAGCTTTTTTCAGGCTCGATTACATTAAGTATCCAGTGTTTTAGTCATGTACTCTCGGCATTATTTAATACTTGGTATGACCACCATTTGCTTGGATGACCGCCCTGCACCGGCTGCGCATGGACAAGACGTAATTTCGACAAGTGGCCTGAGAAACACGGTTCCACTCCTCCATGACAAACTGTTCCAATTGCCTCAGATTCTGTGAAGCTCTTCTTCTGACAGCCTTACCGACTACATCCCAGATATGCTCAATCGGACTGAGGTCCGGTGAGCGGGATGGCATTGGCAGAACATTTACCCTGTGAGCAGCTAGAACAGCTGCTGTGCGACGTGCTGTGTGGCAAGGTGCCACATCCTGTAACAATCGCATGCCTCTATTATTCCGTATATGAGGAATACAAACGGGAAGCAAAATCTCATTAATGTACCTGTCAGCATTTAAATTACCGTGAATTCTGACGGCAACAGTTTTTGTGTTCATTGACATCCCTCCCCAAATCATTACGGAACCCTCGCCAAATGGTGTCTTTCCGACTATACAGCTATCTCTGAATCGTTCATTTCTCATTCGGTAAATTCGTACACGACCATCTTTATCGTATAAATTAAAGCGTGATTCATCGGTAAATAATACAGCCGCCCAGTCCGCTCTGGTCATTCGTAAGTGACGACGAGCCTAGCGTAAACGGCTTAGTTTGTGCTGATCAGTTAAGATAATCCCATGAAATGGGCGTCTGCAGCGTACACCATTTTCCCTTAACCTTCTACGCACAGTCTGGGCGCTGATAGGGCGTCCATGCGTTCCAACTGTTACCCTCGATGTATCAGTAGCTCGACGTCGCCTGTCTTGAAGATGTGTATTCAGAATGTTTCTGTCCTGATTTCTTGTAGTAACTCGTCCTCTTGGCTGGCGTGGCAGGTCTCGGACAAAGCCTGTCGTTCTGTATTTACGAAGCAAACGTATTACTGATGTGCGGTGCACGTTCAGCATTCTTGCAACCTGAAAATGAGCGAAATTTGCAGGTTTCTGAAAATGGCCTAAGTTATATCTAATATCTTTTTTTTTAAAAAGTCTGATCGAAAACGAAATTATAATGACTGGCAAAAAATAAGTAAACGAACACTTACAACATTGTAACTCGCACCACCTTCAATTAGACCAATCGCTCTTGCTCTTTCTTGGTTTGACAGTTTCGGCATTTCAAAAATATTTCCTAATAACTGATGCAAATGTCAATGTCCATGAATTTAACCGTTTATTTTTAGACTACTTAGAAAGTACATGTATTACTTACCAGTAAGCACAAGTTTCACGTGCACCGCGCCTGTAAAAACGAGTTCTTGGAAAAATAAAATCGATATCCACATAAGCAATTAAACAGTTATTTATCGTTGTTTTTTTTGGGGGGGGGGAATAAATATAAAATCACATTAAAATATAATAATAACAGTGATTATAAAAACGAAATTTAATTTATTATAAATTTGCAAGAATACAGTTAATAATGTGGAGTACTGAATTGTTGGCTTTGAAAAAAGGGTTTCATTGAATAACTAATATAATCTGTTAACTTTTAGACTTATTTTATGGTAAATTTTATATCAAACAATGTCCTCTGTATTAATCTATATTTCCTGAAAATATTATTCAGTTCCTTTCGGTAGTTTTAAAGTTATTGCGAAAATGCTACTGGTAGCGTTAGAAAAGTTGTTAAGTGTATGCTTTGTACCAGTACAGTGAAAGACCATAAAATACAAACATTCATTCTAGAATGAAATTCTGGAATAAACTAGAAGATAATGTTGTATGTGCTACTTCAATCGACAGTTTTAAAACAGCTGCCATCCACCGGGACTACATGTATACTCCCACTCCTTCTCTGCAATGTACCTATTCAGATCCAGATCCAGAAGAGACATACCACAGACCTATAAACCATTGTTTATAGGTCCTTGACTATACATATGATATTTATCAAATTAGATTAATCATTTATGGATAGGCGGTTTGATATTAAATAGCTTACAAGCTCGCGGACAGACAGTTGAAGAGACTGAATGTCTTGTGTGGCAACGTATAGAAATTTGGTTGGCTGTAACCTCACTTTCTGTTTCTGAAAGCTGTTGACTGCCGCTCATTCAAGAAGAGGGAAATCGAGTGTATTGTTTGTTTTTTGGAGCAGTTTTCCTTTCTATACAGTAAATGTTATTATTCGTCTGAAAAGGTGAATGTGCAATGCTAATAAAGACATTTTTCCAAGTTCGAAATTATTTGAATTGATCTAATAATCGCCAGTACTGTCTCGTACGGCTACCAGACAAATCGGCCCCTTACCAAATCGGTCCCTAGCTCAAACGGTTACCTTTTCGGCCCCTTACCAAATCGTCCCCATCCCGTAGACGTTTCGGCCCCTGATTACCGAGACGTTTCGGCCCTTATTTTAATTTTATTTTTTTATATCTAAATACATTGTTTAAGTAAAGAAAATATCTGTACACTTGAAAACATATTTTTATTTTATTTCTAATTATAAGTAAAAAACATGTAATTTCATTTTTTTTTATTTCAAGAGACAAAGCTATATACATGCAAACAAAGATATAGATAAAAATAGATTTAAAGAAAATATCTGTACACTTGAAAACATGTAAAGATTTATTCACGAGATATTTTTATAAGACGAAATAGAGTTGAAGAAGAAATGTTTAAACTTCATTTTTTTTTTAAATAATCTTTAATATTATACATAACTATGTTGCTAATATTATGTATAATGACATGTCCATTGTCTAACATCAGTCTTCACCAAACACCTATCGCCCGCCGTAGATGGCACCAACATTTTTCAGGACTCCTCGCAGGTGACCTTATGCGAATCGTATGAGTCCCACTCATCCATGATCCTGGCGTTGATGTCCCTGTAACGTTTCTCGATATTAGTTATAAATTTTATGAAATTCAGTTATTTATATTCAAATCAGGTAAGGATAAAAAACTATTATTAATCTTATATTGAATACGTATGCAAAACCATCCTGGCTTAAACGGTGTTTTTAGACAGACGGTCTTATGGCGAATTGTCACATTCCACAGAGGTATCAGGCGTTGGAATTGTGACACTTTGTGTTAACCAGCTTATAAATACGTCTACAAGGTTTGTTCCGACTTTCCCAACCGCTAATTCTCACACTTAAAGATTAATACCAATTATCTCTTCGCACCTCAAACAGAATATTATTTCACTTTCTTGATAGTTCAAATGCATTTTAAAAAGAGTAAAACAATATATCCGTACTACGGATATATTGTTTTACTCTTTTTAAAATGCATTTGAACTATCAAGTTGTATCTTGTTTGCAATTCATATCTATAAAACAAACATTATTTCCTAATTATGTTTAGATAAAACACTAATTGTCAAAAAAAATAATTAATAATTATTCTGGAGCAATAGTATACCACATAGATAACAAATTAATGGTTGAAATGTAAAGGCATTTTTAAAAAACGCAACACGTTTAAAACAAATGGTACCCACTTTTAGAAACGATTTAATATATATACTTACGTTGTTTATATTACTCAAATCTTCTTTAATCAACTCTAAATAACATTAACAAATTAAAGAAAATTATTCATTCACACGTCTTTGAATGTCTTTTTCACACCCACAACACTAACAGTTTGCCTTGCAAAAAAAGAACGCATGGTTCAAAGACAAATTTTCTTTGAAGTCTTTAATGATCAATTAATAATTAACAGTTATAACAAATAAACTTTCTTAGATTTTCTAACATTTTATATTAAAAATCAGGGTTAATAGTTATTTAGATTTTAATTATATTTTTATATCAGTCATATCAATGTTTTTCATGCATATCTGTCTATTTGTAAATTTAAAGATTTTATTTACAACTTATTTACAGATCTCATTGACATTTATAAGACGACCTACAATGTTTTTCTTTATACCCAAGATAAAAAATAAAATAAAATTAAGGGGCCGAAATGTCTCTGTTGAAAATCACTAAGGGGCCGAAACGTCTCGAGTCATTTTAATTAAGGGGACGAAATGGCAGGGCCGAAACGTCTTAGGGGCCGATTTGGTAGTAGGCCGATTTGGTAAGGGGCCGATTTGTCTTGCTCCCTCTCGTACTCATCCGTGTTCGAACAATCTCAATTCGTACCACTGAATCTGCTAGTGTTATATATATACAATATGCATTTTCTGTCATAAACTTTGCAGCTACAATGTATTGACTGTACTACTAAGTATGGCTTAGTTATGATCCTGGCTGATATGGAACATAATCTTTTTAACATTTTAATACTTTTATTTTCCACAGTGATTTGAAATTAAAGTGATTGCATTGGGTTTCATTTTCAATATGTTACCTTATAGAAGATATTGCAACTTCAAATTTACTATTTATTGTTTGAAATATACAAAAATAAAGTGGTTAAAATTGAAAGAAATAATTTATGACATTATTTTTGGAAACATCCGTGACTACTAATTTTGGACTAGAACTTGATCCCATTTGTACAGTACTGGTTGGAGAGCAGTAGCTGGCAGTTTTTGCATGTTTTTGAAGATTTTCTCGGTAGATCAAAATGTAACGTAAATAATACTTACATTTTATTAAACTAGGGGTCAAGGTCTACTAACTTTACAATTTTAAAATTTGTGTCGTCACGAAGCCCGTGCCTAATTGGGACCACAAAGGGGGTAATCAATTAGTGCCAATTTACGGATTATGAGAAGCAGTACCCGGCAGTTTTATTTCAGTACCGCTCCTTGACTATAAACCCGATATTTATCGGCTTATTAAGTATAATTTCCCCATAGGGTGCCTCTATTGAACAGGGAAGTAATACTGGTAACCAAGCGCTGGAGTAGTCTCTCTTGAACAACGCGTCTAAAACCACACCATGGAAACATAAATTTTTCAATATGTCTCAATATTGTTTGAAAGCGATTGACGGGCAATATGAAAATATCATTTCAACAGACTTTTTTAAAAATACATTTTGCTGTGATTCATCGACGAATAATCGTTTTTTACCAACAGTTGACTGTCGGTAAATGCTAGTGCTATAATTAGATATGCAAATTTATTCAATTGCGCATGTGCAGTAACATTCACGTGAGCATCCCCCACGAGAAAGTTGGCAAACTTTTTGACATTTCCAATACTTTTTGTAAATAAAATGTTTAAACGTACGCTTTGTGTTGGAATCGATGCAAATGGTGTTGCTTGGATACGGTTCTTTTTTACCATTCTCACCTTTTTTAAGAAGATTTTAAAACAACACGAATAAAAAGCGATTGCTGGCTACTGCTTTCCGCTGGCTACTGCTCTCCAACCAGTAGTGGGCAACCATAGGAAACAAACATGTTGTTTGATTTTAAGTTAAATTTTATGTTTCCATCTGAAGTTCACTGTTCATTAAATACATCAGATATCCGAACTTATCAGGAATGTAGTCTGAAATAAAAGATGTGTTATACAGCATTCTTTTTATACCTAACATATCAAAAATCTGTTAACGTACAATCTCCACTAATGGGGAATTTATCTTTGAAAAAAAAAAGTGTCAGAAATCTACTCTCCAACTAGTAGGCATACCTACTTTTGAATCAAAATTATTTCACTTCCAAAATTATGTTTTACCATCATTGATCAGTGGTCAAAATAACCATAAGCCTGCAAGCCCTGCATTGGTAAAATGCCGGTCAATAGCTATTCATACATGTAGCTAATTTCTTTTTCTGTTATGTCATACCGACTGAAAATAAAATTTGATTTGATTTGATGATTTTTGGGCTGGCTCATATTCTGGATTTTATATAGCATCCTGCAGGGCTTGTTGATTTTTTTTTTCATGCCAAACACTAGTGTAAAGCTTATTCATTCAAAAATTTAATATTGACAACTGTTTCTTATGGCAATTCAGCAAATCCATCTAAAAAGGGTAAACAAATCACAATATTAGGTCTAATTGTTTAGACAAGCTTACTTAATGATGAAATTTTAAATACTTATAGCAAATTCTCAAATTGAAACAAATTCGTCAGTTTTGTTTTACATAATTTTTCATTTAAAGAGTGGGGGTATTGTGAATTTCCTCCCTTTAGAGGTAAATGAGCATTTTATTCACATGAAGCAATACTATTTAAAAGCTCGATTTCTAGCACATTTTACATGCATAATAAAAGTATAGTCCTAATAATTGTATGTTGAAAAGATTTCTGTATGATTCATTATAAGAATCCAATGAATCTATCCTAGGTTGAATGAGCCCCTGTTTCAGTGCTTGCTGCTTTATCAATAAATCTTATGGGTTTAGGTAAATAACAAACATTCTGACCTGTGCAACTGTGACATGCATCTCCAGGGGTGACCCTTTTGTGGAAATCTCAAATTTTCAACTCATACATGAGCATTATTTGCTTTCAGATTGTCAGAAACATGGATATAATCAGCAAATTGCCAATTGTCAGTTTGATTTGGATTATTGCTGCAGGATTTTTGGTAAGATTCAAAATTATGATATTGTTTTATCCTTACCTTAATCTGTTTGACATTGGGAACTTATAATATTATTATATACCTACTTGTTGGTGTAAAGTATAAATCAGCAATTTTAATCCAGTTGCTTTAGATAAATCTTTTTTATTAGGGATGGCAATGAGTAGTAAAATCAGTAATCTAGTACTCAGATGATCTTCCGATCAAGTAATCAAGTAATAGGAAAAACTTGAATTGTTTTTGGGAAGACACTTTCTTATGTTCTCTGTATTATGTGGGTCATCCAGGTATTGGCCATTTCCATCTATGTTTTCATCCTTAAATAAGTGTTGACTTTAAGTCTTATGTACAACATAAAAAAGATTGATTAAAAGAAAAACAAAATGTTGTTTACAAAATGTTGTTTCGTTAATTTAATTTGTGGTTTCTCCTTTTTCATAAACATATCTCACTACAATATGGCACATGCAAAAAAATAAATAGTTTACACATCATCAAATAATCCTGTCATTAAATCAGCATAAGAGCAACACTGCTTGATAAAAAACTGAGCAAAAATTATTGTAGCTTCCGTCTTAAAAAAAAACTGGTCGTCTTTTGCTGGGTCTCCTCTGGCTGTTTCGTTTGGGTTGTTTCAGATTAAAATTGTATGTTTCACCCGCAGATGGTTGAGCATGCTTGTAGTGCCAGTGCCACCATAATAGGTTAACTCTAAAACACAAAGCATTCATTTAAACGTCTGGCTGTCAGCTGCCCGTTACAAGAAAAATATTGACTTTGGACTCTATGAAATACTATTAACCAATCAACATTCATAATTTGCAGGTCAACTTTTAATATTTGGGGTAAAGTATCTAATTGGTAAACAATAGAATTATGTGGGAGATGTTCCGCTATCAAATCTTTGCTTATTGACAAAGTGCAAATTGCAAATTAGGGCCCTTAGTTGACAGTTTGTATAATCTGACAACTGTCATTAAGGTTAATTTGGTCATTAACATACCTAGGAGGGATTCAAGGGCCAGTACATTGTGTCTTGTTGGTGCTAGTACTGTAACATTGTCTGTATATTATGCATTTAGTGAAATTTAAAATAATACCAGTTTTTTTGTTTGTCTTAATCCGAGTACTCAAGTAGTATATTAGTATTTGAGTACTCCAGACAATCGATTTAGTACTGGAGTACTCCAGTTCTCGTTGCCATCCCTATTGTTTAAAGAACAAGAATGCATTACATCTGACTGTTAATTCTTTTTTTTTCAGAATTGTAAGTGTTTTCTGCAAGATGGTTTAAATAAAATAAAATAAAATAGAGCTGTTATTTTAGATGTTTTATTGTTTGTTGTTAAATAACTTACACGTATACTCATTAATGCTGTTATTGAATCATATAATGTATTTCCCCAGGTGTTCATGCTGCTGTTCTTGCTGGGTAACATTAATGCTGTTATTGAATCCTTCAATGTATTTCCCCAGGTGTTCATGCTGCTGTTCTTGCAGGGTAACATTAATGCTGTTATTGAATCCTTCAATGTATTTCCCCAGGTGTTCATGCTGCTGTTCTTGCTGGGTAACATTAATGCTGTTATTGAATCCTTCAATGTATTTCCCCAGGTGTTCATGCTGCTGTTCTTGCTGGGTAACATTAATGCTGTTATTGAATCCTTCAATGTATTTCCCCAGGTGTTCATGCTGCTGTTCTTGCAGGGTAACATTAATGCTGTTATTGAATCCTTCAATGTATTTCCCCAGGTGTTCATGCTGCTGTTCTTGCAGGGTAACATTAATGCTGTTATTGAATCCTTCAATGTATTTCCCCAAGTGTTCATGCTGCTGTTCTTGCAGGGTAACATTAATGCTGTTATTGAATACTTCAATGTATTTCCCCAGGTGTTCATGCTGCTGTTCTTGCAGGGTAACATTAATGCTGTTATTGAATACTTCAATGTATTTCCCCAAGTGTTCATGCTGCTGTTCTTGCAGGGTAACATTAATGCTGTTATTGAATCCTTCAATGTATTTCCCCAGGTGTTCATGCTGCTTTTCTTGCTGGGTATTATTAATGCTGTTATTGAATCCTTTAATGTATTTCCCCAGGTGTTCATGCTGCTGTTCTTGCTGGGTATTATTAATGCTGTTATTGAATCCTTCAATGTATTTCCCCAGGTGTTCATGCTGCTGTTCTTGCTGGGTAACATTAATGCTGTTATTGAATCCTTCAATGTATTTCCCCAGGTGCTCATGCTGCTGTTCTTGCTGGGTATTATTAATGCTGTTATTGAATCCTTCAATGTATTTCCCCAGGTGTTCATGCTGCTTTTCTTGCTGGGTAAGAGGCAAATTATGCGTTTCACCTTGAAGTCAAGACGAGGACCATATGTTTCTGTGGGATCAAATGCCCCAAAAGTATGCTACATTTTCAATGTCTAAAATCTTCGAAAAAGAATTGTGTCTTCTATGTCAAATTTCCTATGAGATGATCTAAAATTAAGGAACGCTTAAAAGCATGCTCTGCATGTGAGGATGTGAACATAACCACTTCTTAAACATTGATTATGTCTATTTCTCATTTAATATTGAAATCTTGAATTTACTTTGGACATAAAATGTATTGTCCTGCACTAAATTTTATGCTATTATATACAATTACAAAGGCAAGTTACCAGTGAACATTGTGATCATGTGTCATTTTTGTAGGTAACAGTTATTACAATATACATATATCTAGGTATGAAACTGTCTAGGACATATCATGCAGATATATATAATGTTTTCTTATCAGTCAATGAGAGCAGAGATAACGCGCCGCCTTGAGCGAGTTCCAGAGATCAAACATGAACCCAAACTGTTGAACCCAACCATTGAGCAGGCTGCAAAGTCATGTAAGACAAGATATGTCTCCATTAATTTTTCGTCCATGTAAGCATATCTGATTCAAAATGGTAAACCAAAAATTGATGAATGATTTTCAGTGATGAGTAAACATAAATCTATCAGTTGCCCTGCCATTGATTGACTATACAGGTAAAACTGAAGTATATTTCAAATGACTGGAAGCCATTTTTTGTGTGTACTATACATTGATCGGTGTCCTTTGTATGACATTCTCTATGTATTAGTTTTACATGTTGGCCATAACTCAAAACCCATTCAAGAAATTGAAAGGAAACTTTGACACAAAATGCCAGTGACAATATGCACATTCTTAGCATGCTCATAACTCTGACTTTTATAATTATTAAGTTATGCCACTTCTTTAAATGAAAATAAAATGGACGAGTGTTCTTGTTTGCTTCACAGCACTTGTTGATCCTAAGTTAATGGCATTGTATGTAGTTATGATACTAGGTACATGAAGTTTAGGAGATATAGAAGAAAAAAACACCTTTAGAATGCCAGATGTTTGTAAAAACCTTCCATCAAAATCTATTACATGGAATGTCTTTTGTAGAAGATCAATAATTTTAAAGATAGAATAAAGATGCATTTTAGTACACTTACATAATTATGTATATTGTCTTATTGAATGACATGTATATTTTGCAGCCAATAACCACTACTACTATCGAATGAAGGCGGTTGATGCTTTCACAAAATTTGGTAAGACATACAATGTTTATAATGCATAATTTGTATTCTACATTCAATTATTTCAAAGAAATTTCTCATTATAAAGCATTTTAAGATAATTCTTCATCAAGTGCACAGAAAAAACAAACATGAATGATGTATAGGTTTCACTTAATGAACAAGTCTATGAATAGGGACTTAAGGAAGGTACAATTTATGTAAATTAAAGAGTAGGTCATGATAAATACAGGCTAAGTTACTGAAACTTAGGTACATTGTATATGACAAAATGCTTTGAAATGTGTTGAAATGCAATGTTTTGTATGTATAGATGAGTGTTTGCGGCAGGATGTACCAGCTGCCTGTCGTCACCCGAAATATAGTATGCGGGACTATCTGACCACGATCTATCCAGTATACCTCTCCACTGCCCCACCAGAGCTCATCAACAGGTTTCTCACACTATACGAACATGCCCGCCACAAACCAGAGGTACATCCAGGCTTCATATTCCTTAATGTCTTGGTTTAGAGACTCTGACTCAGAAATGCAAATTTTGACATGAAACAATCATTTTTCTTTTACAAATGTTACTTACCATAAATCACCGTGTATAGGATAATAGCATAGATAGGATGCTGGCAAAAAAACAACAAGAATCAGTAGTAATAATACATAAATTAGATTTGAGGTTCCATTTATCCTTTTAATATGATAGATTTATTCAAGACATGATTGTAAAACATATGAGAATGCATTATTTCAGTTATTTGAAGAGTCCGAGTATCTGCAGTATGAGCAGGCCTTGGACGAGCTCGTGGAATGGTGAGACTGCTGTCTGCTCTTACATTCTTTTGAGTTTATTTCTCAGTGTAGTTTAGCTTTGTTGATCTGTTTTAACATGCTGGTTAGGAGTGAGTATGAAAGAAATGTATTTTCCGTTTATTTATACTCTTTTGGAAGTTTGCTGGACAAAAACATTCTTAAACATGGTTAAATTTGTGCATTAATATGTTTTTACGTGAAAAGTTTCATGCTACTAGGATAAAAAGATTTTTTGAATACAAGGTACCGATATGTTGTTAACCTAATAGGGCTTAAATGATTTATACAGAACAGCACTTTAACACTCTAACTCCTTAAAAGTTTTAAGGGTGTACTCATTTTAAAAAAAAAACAACACACAAAACAAAACACACGTTATAAAGTTATTATGAGATTAAACTTATTTTCTAAATTCTAGTTTAGAGCAAGGGATAAAAATGAAGAATGAGGCAAACATAGAACAGATGAAGCAGCTGCCAACAGTGGACACAGAAGTGAAGCTGAAGTCCAGTCACAAGGGCATAGGAAAGACTAAGACCTCCATCCCATACAACCACATGACCTCAGACAAGCACTCGAGCCGGGGTCAAACACGGTACAGAACACGCGCCAACAGCAGTGAGCAGGCGGGGCTACTTGAGAGTGCCCCCTCGAGTCAGAGGAGCAGCATCGAGGGGCTTGTCACTGCGCATGATAGCTCCGAAAACGTCCGCCTGGTGGAGGTCAACATGAACACCATGCCTACATGATATCTGTTGGTTTGTGTGGTCATTATTATGGGACAGTTGCAATAATGGGGGTCTTTGAGACAAAAGACATTGGGCATGCCATGCCTGTTTTAAATCAGGAATTGTCGCCCCCTGCTCATATGGGGACATGTGAAAGGAAGTCCAGACTTTTCCCAGTTCATGACTGGTTAAGATTTTCTCATGATAAAAGTGTGTTTTGATTGATTCCAGGTAAGTCTTCTGAGGAATGTGATTGTCAGACAGTTGGAATTTATTATTTATTAATATTATATATAGTTAGCCTTTGTTATAGGTTATGTGTATGTATGTTCATTATTTTCCATGATTACACTCGAGTGTATTCATGGATATTGTGATTATCATTGTCCGGTCCAACATTCTATCTCTTTTTAATAAAACAGTTTTTAACAAATAATTAGATTTTTTAAGATTTTTTAAAAAAAGGATGAATAAGCACTTTCATGGTTGAAAGCTAGTAAAAATCAAAAACCTAAATAAAAAACTGTGGGCCCTGGTGTGTCAAGGGCAAAATCCTGGTTGTTGGTTTTGAAAATTCAGTTTTTGGAAGGTCTTAGAAAGCGTTTTCCAAGTGCTTAGTGCATGGGTAAAAGTTTTCCGGATTTCCGTATTCCCGGAGGGTCGAATTTCCAATTCGTCGAGATCCGTTGAGAAAATTGGGGGGGGGGGGTAGGCTGGGATCTTGTAATATATTTTCCATCGCTTGTTCGATGCTTCGACGTTCGTATAGATCTGCGATAACTTATGTTATTATTGTCTTATCCGAACACTGCGGTATTTTGAAACGACGCTGTGACGTATATTTCACGGAAATAGGCGGGAAAACACGACTTGCTGCTCGACTAATCAAATCGATCGGAAGATTAACGTCATTGAGGAGAATCACGAAAGTTTCCATATATGGTAGACGCGGTCCTTAGTCACAATTATATTCAAAAAAAGGCGCGAGTAGTATTTTGTTTTCAAGTTTGGTCAGCGATGATATCTAAGCAAGCTTAAATCTCAGTTTCAATCTTAAGAAATTCGAATTTAATCTCTCTCGTGGGCTTTCCGTGACAGAAAGCATCAGTTTTCGGGTCATTTCTCCAGAAGTGTGCGTAGATCGTAGCCTTTGCAATACGTCATGTGCTATTTTAAGCATTTTCCATATAAAGTAATCCTCTACTTCCGATACCGAAAAACTTACAACAGGCCTATCAAAAATAACCGCAAACTTGCTGAGTTTGCTTTGGCAATGACAGAGAGGTAGATTTAGGTCTCAATAGCGGTAGTTTGTGTTCAAAAGCGGTAGAATTTCTAATTTCTTAAATTTTCAGACAAAAACAATGACAGAAACAATGTAAACAAAAACTTGATATTTGTTACTATTTTTAGATTTTTGGAAAATACCCATTAAATACGTCATGGTTGAGACTTGTCAAGTACCAGTGTTTTTGATTGAGACACAGAAGAAATATTACCTCTGACTTGTAAAAACAAGTTTATTATCAGAAGTGCTGCTAAAAAAATCAAATCAGACTGCCAAAACAGGTCGGAGTGTAAGTGCAGACGACTGCAGTACTGTATATGTCAACTTTACCCCCAAAATGTCGTAAAATTTTATACACTGTAGATAATTTATAACACCTTAGTAATGTTGTTTTCTTTATGTTTTGACAGTTTTATGATGTCTTTGATATTTACAAAAATGCTGATTAGTAGGATGCCAATTAACAAGAATGATTAATGGTCTTTTGTACCGTACCGGTAACTTAGCAACGATCTCGGCCGAAGTGCGAAGTGATTTGACAAGTTGCTTATTGCATCATGTTCTTTAAAGTGACAGATTAATATGGTATTTTAGCATGGTTAATTTTGAGGTTTTTAAAATAAAATTAGTAAATCATGATTACTGGCTTGCTTATGCAAGATATTCTTCAGTATGTAGTGTCACATGTATATCAGTATACTTATTCATTGTCATATTTGTCTGAAAAACCTTATTCCAATACTCCTCATTATTTAAAATTAAAGCCTGGAAAAGGCATTTCATATCCACTGACCAAGGCTTTGCCCCCAGCATTTTTCAGGATTTTCAAAATTCTCAACTTTTACCCATGTTAGTGGATGAGTTCTAAACCAATCATTCATGTCAGTTTTCTCTTACCTAGTGTGCAGTAAAACATAAATACCAATGAAAAGTATACAGAGTCCTGTTTGTGTTGACCAGTAATTTGGAATGAGAAAGTTCTGCTGGGATACAGTTAGGAATAGGTTATTTTGAGATTATCTATCTCTCGAAATGACCCAGCATGTTATTGTTGAAATTAGGTATACAAGTCCAATTATGATTCATATCAATTTTATTTATTGATGACATCATCAAAAGTAACATCAATAGATAAATAGTAGGTGTACACACAATAATTGTAGTACTATGCATTGAGCATACACTCTTATCATAATAATTATTATTGTATCTAAAATACTATCAGTTAAACAATACTATGTACAACATCAATTTTTAGCTCAACCTATTCGAAGAATAAGGAGAGCTATACTACTCACCCAAGCGTCAGTGTTGGCATTGGCGTCACACCTTGGTTAAGGTTTTGCGTGTAAGCACACTTCGGTTAATATCTCAGCAACAACTGGAGGTATTGCATTGAGACCTTATACAATGGTACTCAACCATCCAACTACTTAATTAACCAAGTTAGATAACTCTACTTTGCATTTATGCAAATAATAGGCCTTTATTATTTGACTTAGACATTCTGGATAAGGTTTTGCATGTAATCACACATAGGATAATATCTCAGCAACTACTTGATGTATTGCATTGAGACTTTATACAATGGTACTTAACCATCCAATCTACTTAAATAACCGAGTAAGATAACTCTAGTTTGCATTTAATTCAAATAATGGCCCCTTTTTTATTCGACAGAAATTCTGGTTAAAGGGGCAACAGGACTATATAAACCTCCAGGTGGCGCTGGGGCAAGCTTTTGTATAATTTTATGCATGTTTCACATCAGGGACACTTTTTCCAAATTTATGCAATGCTTACAAAAAGTTTAGACGTGAAACTTTGCAGGCATGTAGAATGAAGGTTAAACAAATAACAAATCCTTAATTTGTTTTTGAAACATTACTAGAAACATGACTTTGAGAAAAAAATCCAATTGTCAGATTGAAAATTTGAATTTGCCGGGGGAGTGGCAAATTGGTGTTCTGGGGGTTATGATCTCTCTGTTGTAAACATTACCACTTGTGGTGTTTACATCCATGGCAGCTTGCTTGTAGCAGACGACATGCCTCACTATCAAATACTGTAGTAACAAAAGTGAACAAACCTTGATAAATTTTTATTCCACCTGCATATCCCAAAATTATTGATAGATATCATCAGCTTCATATGCTACATTTTAGTCTAATTGTTTTATATGATATAAACACTTTTTCCTTTTGAAGCGTTACGTAATTAATAAGTCTGGTGAATCTTTCCCAGGTTTAAATATGTAACATTGTTTTCATATTTGTCGTTTTAAAAAAATAATTATGAACCTCATTGCTTAAATGTTAGTTGCTCCTTCGCTTTTCATTACAAATGTTTATATCCCAGCCAGGTAAAGTGAATATCTCCTATTGTTCTTCAGTCATGTAAACTATATATATATATATATATATATATATATATATATCTTTGTCCTGATTATTTTGTTCCATATTTTGAGTCTTCTTATTCTGCCCAAAGTTATTATTTTAAAGGAAGGCAGTACCTAGTTCCATGTCTTGCAAATGTTCATGTATAACTGTGTTTGAGTTCCCTCCTTTGTGACTCAAAATGTGCATTTGATTTCCAGTTATCAATACACAAACCAGATTCCAGCCAGTGACATTTAATTACCAATTTAAGGTGTCAACACTATCTGAATTGTTTCCTTGTTGAACTCGTTTACAATACGGTTAATTTGTACTAGGGTTGTGGATGCATTCAATAAAGCATTATTATTGTATGTTGACAAAATAATTCGTTTTGGATTCCAGACTGAGAATAAACCTTGCTATTTTGGACTGGAATGAGAATGTTGATTCTAAACATTTGAGAGGGATGTCCCATACAGAAAAAAGATTTAGTCGAAATAACAAAATGCCAGTCAGGAACAAGAAAACAATTATTTCAAAGAAAACATATATTAAAGATTGCTTGATCATCTTCATTTCATATGGAAGATAGTAGTGTGGGGAAATATACGTCTGCTCTGATCAGCCCTGTTTGTACATTTCTCTTGTGTGTGCTAAAGATAGAACACTTGAGTTTAACAGACAGGTACATAGCTGAGGGAATTTACAATAAGCCACTCCCCATTTACTCGCTTATGGCCCAGTTACACAGAAGGTCGGTCCCCAATCGGTCATTTTACTCGCTGTTTTGATCGGTTGTCATGCGTGATTTTAGTTCTGGTTTTCTGTGTAACTGGCTATCGGCGATGGACAACTGTTCAATCGATTAAAAAAACATTTCATGTGTTGCTGGTAGGTGGCCAAAAGTTACTCAAACGGGGTTGGATCGGTGATAAGGATGTTTTCATCGATAAAAATGCTAAAATACTATCGGTTTTTATCGTTTGTAAATCGGAGCTAATCGGAGCTAAATCGGGCGTACCGCTGAATAATCGGTGTTTGATAGCTAGTCATCAGTGGTTAAACACTTTCCATCTGATATAGCCGGTGATTCACATGTGGTCATCTTTGTCCGATCGGCGATATCGGTAATTAATAGCTTGCATATCTCTTGATATAGGTTGCTGTCGGTTCTTTTATTAAAACAACATGTTTAAGTGATGAGAACCGATGATTTATTTGCAGTTGAGTACTTGACCGAATAACATCATGGAGAATGGCAGAGCCATCCAGCAATTCGGTGTCATATTGCAGCAGCAGGCAATTCTCAATGTCAGATATGCTATTCAACTCGTTCAGCAGCCCATAGCTGTTCATAGACGCCGCCGAAGAAGACAAAGGAGATGGTGGACCAGGCCCTGGTTAACCCAGGAGAGAAGGCTTCAATTTGGACAGTATAGCACCATTATTGCAGAGTTGCGGGAAGGGGACACCAACTCCTTCAAGAACTATATGAGGATGACACCGGAAATGTTCGACGAGCTTCTGCAACGCCTCGCGCCCAGACTTCAGAAGTCGGACACCCACTGGAGAAAAGCCCAAGATCCCGGATTGAAGCTGGCGGTAACACTACGGCACCTAGCAGCAGGGGATTCCTACCCTTCCCTCTCTTATGATTTTAGGGTGGCTAGTTCAACAATTTCCCTCTTTATCCCAGAAGTCTGCGAGGCCATAGTACAATCATATAGCGAAGATGTCATCCCTATCCCCAATACACCTGAAGAATGGAGGCCAATAGCTGAAGAGTTTGAAAGGAGGTGGAATGTCCCTCATGCATGTGGAGCTCTTGATGGCAAACACATTGCTCTGAGGAAGCCCCGTAGATCCGGCTCTGAATACTACAACTATAAAGGATTTTTCTCAATTGTGCTCATGGCTCTTGTTGATGCCAACTACAGGTTTCTGTGGATAGACGTCGGAGGTCATGGGCACATGTCAGATGCCCAGATATATAACAATTCAGAGCTCAGTGAGATGCTAGAAGATGGAACCATTGGCTTTCCACCTCCAGAACCTCTTCCAAATGATGACCGTGATATGCCTTACTTCATTCTTGGTGACGATGCTTTTGGGTTAAGGACCTATTTGATGAAGCCCTTTGGAAGACGCGGCCTGGAAAGGGAGAAGCTCATAACCAATTACCGGCTATCTAGAGGAAGAAGAGTGGTCGAAAATGCATTTGGCATCCTGGCGGCCAGATTCAGAGTGCTTCTCACAACTATGCAGCAAACACCGGAAATTGCTGCAACCATAGTTGAATCGTGTGTGTGCTTGCACAATCTAATGAGGATTAGGTATCCCGGCCTACAACAAGCTCAACTGGACCAAGAGGATGACCAGCATAACCTTGTTCCTGGAGCCTGGAGAACGAATGAGATGCTGACTGCAATCCAGCAAGTAAGGGGCCATAATCGTGACGCAACCGACGCCAAACAGCAGAGGGAGTACTTATCCAAGTACTTTAATAGTGCAGCCGGGTCTGTGCCTTGGCAAGACAGAATGGTAAACTAGCCACAAGATAGTTTATAGTGAGATGACAGGACAGAAACAATATTCATACCTGAAATGACATTTGATTGTAGAGATCTTTTATCATATTGTACTGTTTTGTTTGTAAGTTAACAGCTGAAACTGTTTTGTTTGCAAGTTAACAGCTGAAACTGTTTTGTGCTACTTGATTTTAATAATAAAAACACAATTTGCCATTTACGTTGTTCATAGATTGTTATATCATTTAACCTGAGCTACACTTATTTAATTAAGGAATGAAGATAAAAACTTTACGTTTTCATAGAAGTATGAAAAAAAAACTGATCACATACTATGAAACCGCAAAGCGGCTTCTTAGAATATGTGATTAGGGTGTTTTTCATACCTCGATGAAAACTAAAAAAAAATCCCTCCATTTTTTATAATTTAGCATTAATTATAGTGAATAATAAAACAATATGGTATGTTACAACGTTATTTGCAAGTCACGTTTTTCCAGCAGAACAACATTGACGTCATCGCGCGTGCATTAATTTTGTTATGAGGTTATAAAAAAACATTCTCGATCAACACAGACAACCAATAGTGGTGAATACAAATACCTAAATTTTACAATTGTGTTATTAATTTGTGATTAATTGGGGAACTATTATAAAAACCAGGGGCCAAATAAACAGATAAAAATATACTCTCTGTACCTCAGTTTAATTGAAACAAATATATTGTTACGTGAAAAGCAAATTAAACAGTTTTCCATAAATGCAGTTACACCACCAATTACACAAACAGTCGTTCAAACATAAAAAGTACAACAAACAAAACTGCACTTCTTGTGGACTTCCTGTCCTCATGTTGTCATTCGTCTAAAGGTCTTCCGAGCCCTCCTCAGGCTGTGAGGAGACAGGGATACCAGCTGTCACCATGCTAGCTGTGAAAATGTCCTCAGGCAAGGTTTGTCGGGGAGCTGACTGTTCCTGTGACTGTGATTGTCCCTGGAGGTAACCTGGGTGTGTTTGGCGAATATAATCGCACCCCATAGAACCCCACACGCTGGCTTGAGGTGGGTTGCTGGTCCACTGTGAGGGATCAGGCTGCCACTGTGGTTGCTGGTATGACATGGGTCTGCCTGTAACTGGAGCTTGAGGTTGGGGCGGAGCTTGAGTGTCACTGCGTGCATGGGCATTTCGCTGGACATCTTGCAGAACAGTCCAAATGCGGTTTGATGCCTCCATATACAGGTCCTCAGGCAGCTGTCTAAGAATGTTCGCACTCATGTCGGCAAAGTTTTGCCTCTGACGCTCCTGGGTGGTACTCTCTGGTCGGAGGTACCTTGCCAAATTGTCTCCTACCACCATTAGCTGCTGACTACAACGGACAAGAGCCTGGATACCCTCATCAGGCGCTGTATCGACTACCTTGGCTCTCTTGGGGTCACGCACAAGTGGAGGTCGCGTGCATGTGGCAGGGTCTGAAGACGCAGAGATAGGAGGAGTACTATTTGGTCGCTCTAACGAAGCATCAGCTGCAGAGACGTCCTCTTCGGCTTCTTGTGTGGGGACAACTCGGTTAGTCTGGCCCTCGTCATCAAGGTCAGGAAGTTGGACGTGAAGTCTGGCTGCTCTTTTCTGCTTAATCTGTAAAACATTAAAGACAATACTTTTTAGTGTTATGTACATTTAAAAACAGGGGACCGGTGTGGCGCCCAGTGGTATGGTATCCGACTCTCAATCCCTTGGTCTCTCACCCATGTGGGTTTGAGCCTCGCAAGGGGTGAACATCTTTATGTGAGAAAGCCTTCCGGCTGACTTGCGGTAGGTCAGTGTTTTCACCAAGTTGTTTGTCTGTGCAACTCAGACGAGATTCTGGAGTCTTCCTCCACTTGTTATTAGCCGAGCGTCGCGCAATGACTGAAATACTGTCGAAGTTACGTAAAACCCAACACAAACAAAACAAAAGAGCAAACGTTTAAAAACAATGTTGGAAACTGAAAACAAATGTGAAATAAAACAAAATGTACACGTTAAAATAATGTTTATATTTTATATTTAATAACTTTTACTGAAAACAAATTGTTTCACTTACGCTGCAAACAGTTCAGGATTTCACTGCACCTATGTGCGGAAGCAGAAACTGGAAACGTTCCCACAGTCTCCTGGCCTTGTCAGTGACTCCTTCTACTTCAAAACCACTCCCAGATGGAGTGACCTTCTTGTTCTTGATTTCACTCAGCTTGGACCTTGTGGACTGATACCACTGTTTGATATCCTTGGCATCACGGCCTATAAGTTCGCTCAGCTCCTCCCACTTCCTCTCCCTGGATTGTGTATCCCTCCATTGGTCTCTGTGTTTGTCGTACAGGAAGTCATTGGCTAACAAGAACTCACGAATCTTGTCCTGATCTTCCTCGGAGATGATACTGAAAGTACACAACAAACAAAGCATTTGAAAATAATTACATAGGATGAGAACACATGCATTTTCCGTCATATCTCAACACGGGCTCGACATAATTTTTTAAATGGAATGATTAAGCAAATCACGAGCTTAACATGAATGAAAAAATGGTAGGAGTTGACATATTTTTTTAAAATTTATTTAAAATTAATTACAATGAATCAGTTTTATATTTTTAAATTAATTAGATATTGCTGAAGTGCATGTAATGCTACTAACACTATGCGATTTCTGGGCTTCTTGGTCTTTGACTTGGGTTTGGTGTTCTGAGTGACGTCTTCCTGTGTCTCTCCACCATCCGTACTGTCATGAACATCAGAGGCATCGTCATGAACAGAATCACAGGATTCTTTGCCGACTACTGTAGAATCATTCCCACTCATCATAGGAGAGACGTTACGAGGTTCAAGGATATCCACTGAGCAGTTCTCTGGGGAATGCTGCTGCTTGGATCCGCCACTACCGCTTCCGTCTTTAGCACCAACTGTACCACTGGCACCGTGGCAACAAGCACTTCCCCTGACGATGGATCTTTTTGTGATCTGTGGGACCTCATCAGAGGCAGTCATGGGGGTCTTGCATTTGTCGGATTTCTTAAATTTCTTTTTTGCAGGCATTGTCAGAGAAGTTAAGTCCAATGTGGCGCGGATTAAACTACTGCAGAAACTGGAGCAAAACTACTGGCGACGGCCTATATAATACCGAGCAACACCCGACATCACCAATCGAACGCCGTTCTGTCTCCGACTAGCCACCCATTAGTCACTCACAAAATCTGACTGGTCACCGATCAAAAGCGTCTGGCAACCGATCAACAGCCGATGAGTACGTATAAATACCGATTGGCCATTTACAAATTAAACCCGACGATGACACGATGGCGGCAATTGATCGATCACAGATTGAATCCCTATTAACCACCGATCAAAACCGACGAAATCCCGCATTTTGATTTTCATCTTTATTCTATCGGTGGTAAGTATTAGTTGATCGGTTGCCTATCGGTGGCTCATCGGTGATATCGGTTGTAGACAGGTTGTCAATCGGTAATTTGTAAACTAATTTCACCGATCGAGAATTTTAAACATGTTTAAAAATCCCAATCGGTTATTTTTCACCGATATAACTTATCTTTTCCCAATAGCAGTTGATAGGTGGAAAACAGGTGACCAATAGGTGATATCAATGTTAAATACGTTGTCATCGGTTCACTTCTAAAAAAAACCCGATCAATCACCGATGGCTGTGTGTAACTGGGGTGTTACCGAGGCAGCGAATGTTGCCCCTTTAAGGTTTTGCAGGCACCCACTCTTAAGTCAATACCTCAGCGAATACATCATGTACATGTACACAGGCTCCCAACCATTTAACCTTCTTATTTAATCAAGTAAGATAACTCTATGTAGAAGGTGGTGGTAAACTCAACACTTCTCAGGGTCCTACTGTTTATTACCAGTATGTAGAAAAAACCTATAAATATAATATATACGTAAATATAATATAATACAATAAGCAAATGTTTAAAATACATTATACAAGGTACAATACAATGGCCACGTCCATGTGTTTGAACAAAATAGAAGCAAATACAAAACGGGTTTAATTATTATTTAATACAAACGAACGACTAATAGTAATCTATGTAATTATATATAATAACTCACCGGGCTGTGAAACGATACAATCATTTCAATAAGATTCAGACAGTTATGTTGAAACTGAATGTATTAACTATATACGGACAACTTTGCAGTTGTGCGTTTAGGTTGGGAATGATTAGAGAAACCTAGAAAATTAGTAAGGGCGGTGGGATAAAAATAGGAGAGCCAATGAAACTGTTAGTTAAATATAAATATACCCGATTGACCACTTTCATACATAACCTCATACACTCATTTACATAAACATGAGAATCACATGGACAAACAAGTGACAATAACAAACAGGACAGTTGGGGTGGAGTTATAGTTGAAATTGGCCTATTCTACATCTATCATATTATATAATTTTTGCCCCTTTATTATGCGACTTCTGCGAATTCTGGTTAAGGTTTTGCATGTAAGCACATATAGGATAATATCTCAGCAACTACTTGATGTATTGCATTGAGACTTAATACAATGGTATTCAACCACACAACCTAATTGAATAACCAAGTAAGATAACTGTATCTTGCAAATAATGGCCCTTTATTATAAGACTTAAAAATTCTAGTTTAAGTTTTGCATGTAACCACATTTATGTTTATATCTCAGCACATCATGTATTGCATTGAAATCTAATCTAACAGTGATCCATGCATGTTTCGCCAAAACTTTGCAATCCTTACACTGAAAAGCGGCGGAATAGTCGAGCGCGCTGTCTGTGACAGCTCTTGTTAAAATAGAAATATCAACAGTGTAAATCATGTAATACAGCATATCATTCAAAAACAATGGAAACACTTTTTGGTAAGAGTTGTAAGATAAAAGCACTGTATAGATTGTAATCTAATCTAAAAAGTAACATGTAAAAAATCAAAAAAATGTTTAAGGCATAAAACTATCAATTTGACATAATCTCATAGTGTAACAGCCATTTCTAATTAGTAAATTATTATCCCCCGCCGAACTGAAGGCTTTGGGAGGGTGATATTGTTTTGGCGTCTGTCCTTTCATCCGTCTTTCCGTCCTTCTTTCCATCCTTCCTTCCGTCTGTCCGGAACCAGATCTTGGTAGGCATTGGTCAGAAAATGTTCAAACTTGTTGTACTAGAGCTGGTAAGGGTCGGTGGTTGAAATGTCCAATTAACTGGTATATTGGAGTGCAACACAATAAGAAAAATCTAATTTACTATTATCCAATTTATAATTTTTAAGTTCATTCAACTAAACACAGTAGCAGGGTGAAAGGTCACATCCTGAAAGTCAATACAATAAAATACATTAAGCTATTATGAAACATAACAAATTAACTGATACATTACTACATTACACTGTTCATACAATGCAACAGATCACAACAATAGCAAAACATACATGGCAACAACATCACACTTATCTTACCAATTTGTGGAATCAAAAGCTTGCACGCTGTAACCGATGCTATCACCTCATGCTCTGGTTGAACTGCTGTAAATTAACTGTGCAAATATTATAATTACTGTGGTTGAAATGCAAGATAAATTGTTGCCATTTAAAGTGTCTCGAAAAACACATTGCAAAAACCAAAATTAGTTGTTTGATACTGTTATACAAAAATTGCAATTAAACAACCCATTGCAATCAATGCAATACCTAAAATAAACTTATGGAACGACGTAAGTCCCTATTGTTGACTCTGCTTGGCCAGGTGCTGCAAGTAAGGGCGGCTTCGCTGCTGGTGCTGTACTTGGCTGACTTGATCTGCCTTTGACTGGAAGCTGTTTGATGTCATCTTCCACATTGTACTTGCTGGTTTCTGATGCCAGCTTTCCCATCAGTTCCTTGTCAGTGGTGAATGAAGGCATGAAGGGGTCAGCCATTGAAAGGATGTAGCAATCTCCTGATGACCCACAAACTCAGGGTCTATGACCATAAGTCACTGAAGCAATGTGTTCGTCAATGGCATATCCAGTACCTTTTTTCCTGCGTGAACATATCCATTTCTTAGTTTGGAGTACAGGTCGTTTACCCAGTGATGACTTCTTTTATTTATCCTTTCTTTGTTCATATCCACAAAAGCATAATCTTAAGAGATTTGTCGGCCCTTTGGTTGCATTTTACCAACGGATGGTTTTGCCGACACCTCGAGAAAACATTGACATTTGGTCAAATCGCACGATCCCGTATTGTAAAAATTGTAAGTATCCATTGAATGGTTCAGGGCTCTTTGCCCGCCACATATGGGTCTTAATTGAATGCAGTGCCACTAAAGATCGTTATTGATGGTGGCACAAGATGACGGAGCTATAGATTGACTAAGTCTAAATTGCTCGTCGTAAGTACGCCACGCCATTCCGCCTTGACGCAAGGCACATTCGCAGATATTCCACATATACTGTAACAGTTCCTGTTTTTTGCCCTTGTTTTGCACCACAGTTATATAAACTGAAATGAAAATTATAAATGCATCAGTCCACTTTTCGACCGTCTGGACTTTCTCTCTACAGTATTTTGCCCTTGTTTCAAGACGAC
Organism: Mya arenaria; assembly: GCF_026914265.1. Classification (NCBI taxonomy): domain Eukaryota; kingdom Metazoa; phylum Mollusca; class Bivalvia; order Myida; family Myidae; genus Mya; species Mya arenaria. The sequence goes on from NC_069124.1 coordinate 70,091,320, forward strand.
TGTATGCCGTCAAAAAGGGACGAGCCACTTACAAATTCTGATAACTCAATTGAACCTTTGAGCAGTAATGCCAAGTTGACAAACTTACCCCTAATGATCTGATTACAAATCTGATTTGGAACATTGGCTGAAACATCGTCAACTGCAAGGCGAATTGGTGCGGTGGCATTAGGGAATACCAAAGGACAGGACATTTGTGGATTGGATGGTAGTTGGAGGGTATTATCGTTAAAAGATTGGAGAGAAATGTCATTAAAAATAAGAACAGAAGGTACAGGGGCATCAGAGATGGAGGATTGAGGCAACGTCACGAGAAAGGACGAAATCGTGATGCGCATGCGTGAGATTCGCGCATGGTTTGAAACAACCGAAGCATACCGAACTGCTTAGCGACCGTGGTGTCCCTAGCAGCACGTGACTACCTGCTATTTCAGCCAAAATAAATATAATTACTTATATTCAGAAATAATTCATTATTATTGTACTAGAGTTGGTAAGAGTTGGTGGTTGAAATGTCCAATTAACTGGTATATTGGAGTGCAACACAATAAGAAAACTCTAATTCACTTTTCTCCAATTTATAATTTTTAAGTTCATTCAACTAAGCACAGTAGCGGGGTGAAAGGTCACATCCTGAAAATCAATACAATAAAATACATTAAGCTATTATGAAACATAACAAATTAACTGATACATTACTACATTACACAATGTTCATACAATGCAACAGATCACAACAATAGCAAAACATACATGGCAACAACATCACACTTATCTTACCAATTTGTGGAATCAAAAGCTTGCACACTGTACCCGATGCTATCACCTCATGCTCTGGTAGAACTGCTGTAAATTAACAGTGCAAACATTATATTAACTGTGGTAGAAATGCAAGATAAATTGTTGCCATTTCAAAGGTCTCGAAAAACATAATGCACAAACCAAAATAAGTGGTTTGACACTGTTATACAAAAATGCATTTAAACAACCCATTGCAATCAATGCAATACGTAAAAGAAATTCTAATAAAAAAATATTTACCAAAACAAGCTTTCTAGCTTACTTGAGTTTTATATTAAAATTATACAAATCAAGAATTATCTAAAATGACGTCTAGTTTTCCTGGCTTGGATCATGTAACAGAATTCAGCCAACCACAGAAGTGAAGCTTTTGTAAATTAAAAGCAATAAAAGGTTACAGACAATCGTAATTTTTAACAAAAATATGACACTGCTACATAATAATATCTTACAGTAAATAAGGAGCAACTACTTCATTATCAAGCAGCTCTGTTTTAAAATAAAGCAACATTTCTCATCAGGACCGTTTACAGCTTAAACTCGAACCTATTTTTTTATATTCTTTTCCATGTTATCCAAGTAGCAGAACCTCTAATATCTCCCGCTCAACTCTTCTTAGCGTTTTCTTTTTTCCACTAGCTGTACGGAGACATCAAACTTTTCCTCTTTTTTTTTTTGGTCCATCATTACCTTTTTAGTTTAAGATGATTTCAATTTTGGTTACTGTCATATGCAGTAATGCAGCACTGTTTCATATTGGTGGTCACTTTCATGTCCGTTGACTTTCCTTTGTTTCTTTTTGGAGCAGGTTTGTTGATGTCCTATGCTTCATAGTTCTCTATTGTGAGCTTGGTCCAGTCCTTTTCTACTATGTTGTTCATTAAATTGAAAGTTTATCCTATCACTAGACCACTTAAGATTGTAAGCAGAGTCCCTATTGTCGACTCTGCTTGGCCTGGTGCCATGAGTAGGGGCTACTTCGCTGCCAGTGCTGTACTTGATGTGCCATTGACCGGAAGCTGTTTGATATCATCATCCACATTGTACTTGCTGGTTTCTGATGCAAGGTTCCCCATCAGTTCGTCGTCAGTGGTGAACGAAGGCGTTCATCAATGGCATAGCCAGTATCTTCTTTCCTGCGTGAACATATGCATTTCTCACTTTGGAGTACAGGTTGTTTACCCAGTAATGACTTCTTTTATTTATCCTTTCTTTGTTCATACCCACAAAAGCGTAATCTTCAAGAGATTTGTCAGCCCGTTGGTTGCATTTTGCCACCGGATGGTTTTGCCGACAATTCGAGCAAACATGAGCAAATAGACATTTTGTCCAATTGCATTCCATGAGTAGGTCCAGTAGGCATTGAATGGTTCGGGGCTCTTTGCCTGCCACCTGAGGGTCTTAATTGAATGCAGCGCCACTAAAGATCGTTATTGATGGTGGCCCAAGATGACAGAGGTATAGATTGCATATGCCTAAATTGCTCGTCTTAAGCACGCCACGCCGTTCCGCCGTGACGCAAGGCACGTTTGCAGATATTCCACATATACTTTAACAGTTCCTGTGTTTTGCCCTTGTTTTGCTCCGCGGTTATATAAACGGAAATGAAAAGTTAAAAACACATTAGTCCACTTTTCGACCGGCTGGACTTTCTCTCTACAGTCTTTTACCCTTGTTTCAAGACGACCGTCCGCCGAAACTAAGGCCTAAAAAAAAAATTGTTTGGTTAGGGTTACATCCTTTTCAAAAATAGGTAGGGTAGGTAGGCTTTTTATATCTTCTATATAAGCAATTAAGGTTTTAAACTACATATTGAAAAGCAAAAAAAAAAAGAATGTTTATTTTTTATTTTTTTTTATTTTTTTTAGTTTTTCATTTTTTTTTCAAACTGACTATAAAAACGTTAGGGTCGGCGCCTATTCCGTAGGTAGGGTCGGGTAACCCGAACCAAATGTATTTTTTTTTGGCCTAAAAAGGAAGAGCCACTTACAAATTCAGATAACTCAATTGAATTTTTGTTGAGCAGTAATGCCAAGTTGACAAACTCAACCCCAGGGTTTCTTAAATTTTGGAACCTCAATAGGTAAAAAAAAATCTGAAAAGCGGTGGAATAGTCAAGCGCCCTGTCTTTGTGACAGCTCTTGTTTAGTATAAACATACAAGCAAATTAATATGGTCAAGTTCTTCTGTATGTTCTTTCACATTAATCCTTTAATGATAACAAGCTTTTATTTAATGTCATTCTCAGTGCAGTTTCAATCCACGTTGTACCCTTCTGCAGAAAAGTTCTACCAGTAAAACGTTCTTGTAGAAATTTTTCAACTTCACAAGCATGTTTTTCCAACACTTTTCATTGAACAGGATGCTTTCTACCTACACACCTCCAACAGTCCATACAACAAAGTCACACCATGGCTTCCCAGTCAGTGCCATTTGTCCCTGGACTTGAAAGAAATATTTGTGTCCAGTCTTAAGTGTACAGCAGCCAATTTCTGGATCCAGTAAACAAAAGAAGTCTGTATTTTTGCACATTCTTGAGGGGAAATTGATTTCCATCTGTCTGATGCTGGGCACTTGATCTCTAATACGCTAGTTTCTCTTTTACCATCATTTGTGTAAGTCATGATCCCGTCTGGACTGGCACCTGGGTATGGGACGTCACCGTTTACGAACAGTCCACATTCAGACACTTTAACATCAGGAAATTGCTTCTTAACAGTTAGCCAGTATTTCCTCCTTGCAGCAGGCTAGTGCTTAGTCCCCCATGTTATGTACCTATTTTGAATACTAGAGGGGTACATAATCCTCTTCAATGGCCCTTCAGAAGGAGTATCTGATTTTAGAAAAACTACTTCTCCAAAGTTTGAGGCAGTTAACCTCATTTTTCTTTCCACTATCCAATTGTGATTTTTCCCCTGACCTCTGTTTAGCCTTTCAACAGCCTCACATTGGTCCTTACTGTGTCATCACATTTGCCATATTTTCTACAACAGTGTCACTCTTCAGATTTACTGTGTCTTTATATTGATATTCTATCAATAAATATTGAGGAACTTGTTCCTCTTGGAGTTCTTCTTTACTGTTTACAAAGTTAAGTAGCCAGCCAGCAGATGAGTTACATGCTGACAGGTTTTTTTTGGAAGTTCTCTTCTGAGAATGAAATATTAAAGAGTTCTTTAGCTGTTTGCTTTTATGGTTTTGATAGCTCTTCTGTGTCCATTTTAAATTTTCTGAATTTTAATTCACTGGACTTTTTTGGTGTTAATTTCCTTTTCCGTGGGTTGTTAAACTGGTCCCAAACACATTTATTTGATGTTGAAGCAATGGTTCCATCTTTTTTCTTTGTTGAAATGTCCAAAAGGGCATACATTATCGCTCTGATGTGATTGCACGCTTCACCCCTCCTGAAATTGAAATATATTAAATAAAGAACTTGTCACATCAGTTTGACTTCAAAGCACTCCTGGAAACTTGTGTTGTTTTTTGCATTCAGTCAACTTCAATCTTGTATTATTACTTGTGTTGTTTTTTGCATTCAGTCAACTTCAATCATGTATTATTACTTGTGTTGTTTTTTGCATTCAGTCAACTTCAATCATGTATTATTAATTTAAATTTGTAATTCAGAGTCATAATTTCATAAAAATACAATGGGGACATCAGCAAACACACCTGACCCCTAGATGGCACAGTTAAAGGTAAGAAAATTTAGTTGCTAAATAATTTCATGAGTCTCGTAGCATCATAGATTTGAAGCTTCTAAGGAAATTTGTCAACGTTTAATTCAGCCTTGTTTGGGCGTATTTTAGTTTAAAAGTACACTCAATTGTTTTAAACTCTGTATTCTGAGTTAGTATCATAAGTAATATTCATTTATTTGAAAGAGTACATTTTATGAATAAGTCCAATTAAGCTTTATAAATTTTTAAAAGAAAATGGTTGATTTTTAAGCATTTTATTAGCTATAAAAATGTATGGTAACATGACATTATGTATATTTTCTTCAAAACTGGACGGTAAACTATCATAAATTGTCTTTTAAATTGTTCAATAGACATCATAGATAATATCTAAAATGATTTCAGCAGCTTGCCTTATAGTTAACTATTTTTTATAAATTTTATAAAACTGCTATACATTTTCAAACATCGAAAAACTGCTCTTTTCCGAAGAATCATAAGATCAATCAAAATGATTTTTTTCCATGTGTATCAATAATGTGTTCGTTTGAACTTTAGTTTTCTGTTAACTGAAGTTTATTTTACCAGAAACTGTTGTGTTTATTTCATAATCTCTGATAATGCGATTTTTTTTAAATATAGACAAAATATTTACTTGTCGCTCTTTGTAGCCCTTGGAGTTTGGGGGTGGGTGTAATGAAACATAAATAACTTTTTTAATTCACGGTAAAAAATCTTCAAAATTTGGATAAAAGTCCCATAGTGTACCGTGATTATAACTATGTTGTCGGTTAAAGCTTTTAAAAAAGTGTGTATTACGCGGCTAATACCTTAAACTGCTTATACTTTCATTTAAACAAATTCAGCGTTATTAATACAGAAATGTATTTCATCAGCATGTTTCAGTAGAATCTGAATATCTTGCATACGCAATCACACTCACCCAGCTGTACAATCACAGTCTGCAAAATGGACCTGGCCAGTGACTTTATTGTGTCTTCTGCGACCTACCAATACACCTTATTTTTTTCAAATGTCTACATGTATATCTATTTCATAGTCAAACGCAATGAGCATTCATGTATACAAAAGGTTCCTATATCAGCAGAGTCAGTTCAGGACTAATCAGAGCTGATTTTTCAATGATAAAGGACGAGATTGTGATGCACATGCATGAGATTTTCGGCCTGGTTTGAAACAACCGAAGCATACCGAGCTGTTTAGCGACTGTGGCGTCCCTAGCAGCACACGACTACCTGCTATTTTGGTCAAAAACTGTAAATGTACGCAAATAGCAGTGGGCTGACAGGACATCAATGTACGCGATTAGCAAGAGAAGAGTTAACAGATAGGCTATAGAGTGATCAGCGTAGTGGAAAAAGCAGCTGGTTGCATTAGTCTCATGGCAACGAAGACACTTTTATGACCTATTGGGGGTAGTTTTGAATGTGTGATTGACTCATGAATATTTATAACAATTTCTACAACTTTTACTGACCTAGTCATTTTGGAACAAAATTATAAAAAAAATGAGAAAATTTTGGACCGATTTTTTTTGCACTTTTTAAACTGAAATCGGTCTGGCTTGGTCAAAATCGGTCCATACCAGCAAATTGCAGGTTTTTAAAGCCCTGCTCATCCCTCATGATATGATTACGAATCTGATATCGTTTAAAGATTTGAGAGAAATGTTATTAAAAGTAGGGACAGAAGGTACAGGGGCATCAGAGACGGAGGATTGAGGCAACTTTGCTGAAGAAATTTTTCCAGATTCTTTCATTATTTGTTCAAAATCAACAGTCTGTCGACAGGATTGTCGCTTTACCTTTTTAGGCTGCTGTCCAGGCTTGGATCCACCAAAGGCTCCCTTGTCCTCTGCCTCTTTACCCATCGACCTCTTCCCGGCATGATGTGTCTTTATATTATTTAAGATCTGAGATTTAGTTTGATATTAAACTGTTTCAAAAAATTTGCGGCCGGTTACTTCAGTATATGTCATGAGAAAGGACGAGGTTGTGATGCACATGCATGAGATTTTGCGCCTGGTTTGAAACTACCGAAGCATACCAAACGGCTTAGCGACTGCAGCGTCCCTAGCAGCACGGGACTACCTGCTATTTCAGCCAAAATAAGATAATTATTTATATTCACAAATAATTATTTAGTATTTATCCTTTCTTTGTTCATACCCACAAAAGCATAATCTCCAAGAGATTTGTCGGTGATATCCAGTTCCACATGCTGGCTTGGATGTTGTGTTATATTCTCTGGCTTGAGAAACATTCCCAAGAAGTCCCTTGTAAGCTCAAACATCCTGCTGTGAAGAGTGTGGATCAGTGGACTCTCAGACTGGAACCCTTGACATATATCCACTTAAAATTTCTATTAGACCTCGTAACAAAATAATAAAGCTTTGTTTCTGTTTCAAACCTTCTGTGGAACAAGGGGTCAAAAGTTTGATCCTTCCTATCAGAATTGGTTGTAGACTTCTGTTGTTGGTCCTGGGACATCTGCAGTAAGATGATGGGGGCCTGGGCTTTATCTGACACTTTGTGATTTGATAACAGTTTGCAGCTCGAGTTGTTAAATTAATTGTAAAATTGTTTCTCTTGGTAGTCAGATCAAACTTGATTCCTACATCATTTAAATGGACACCGTCTGTTATCTACAGCCTTAATATCACATGAAACCATGTCAGACAGACCCCCGGATGCAACTAATACGACCTACCCAGTCTACTTATTCGAATACATTAAGGCATTTATTTATATGATGCAAAATAAATAAAACGAATAAACATTTCAGTTCTTTTTATTCATTATGAGTAACAACACAAGCAGACTTTATATGTCATATAGTAAATAAATCAATGAGTGGCCTCAAGACCGCGGTACGTGATGTAAAACCCTGCCAGGAGGTGAGGTGTGATGAATGTTTGATTTAAAGTACCGGTAGTTGGTGTCACGGCCGTAACAATAACATTTTACACAAAACGTGCCTGGCAGAATTTTACGCCACAATAAATTTTTAATGAAAATTTATCCTCCAAAATTCTGCTCGATGAAAACAGCAAAGATAATTATTTATATGACCTTTGTCGGAATGAACAACAACAATTAATACTTTAATTCATGTTATTATATATCAAACTTATTCATCATTTTCACCTTAGTATCTTTATGGTCCCCTTACTACTAATTATAGAATTGAAGGTAACCAGGATAAGCTCAAGGCCCGGGTAACCTTCTTATGTGGAATATAATGGCCGCATCACAGACCACCAGAATATGCTTGAGGCCCTGGTTGGCCTAAATGGGGAAATCCCTCCGGCCGAGGAGAGGTCAAACATGGTTGTTATAAGCTAATAACCCAATTGCATGGCAAACAGACTGCAAGTAGCAAAGCAAGGCAACTTTGAGGCAATCCTCCCGCAATACGCAATAGCAATACGCAATAGCAATACGCAATAGCAATACGCAACAGCCAGGTAATGCCAAAACACATGAGCAAGACCAAGGCATGACGCTATGTTATAACTGCAAGTAGTCTCACATTAGCTGTAGGATACGTCACCTAGGTGACCCAGCATACCAAAGAGACTAGACATTAACTGCAAATAACGTACGTGATAATTGATAATGCCTGACCTACCCTCGGCCATTGGAATTTTTCCCGCCACAAAATTTTAAGAAAAAATTTCCCCAAAAATTACATAGTAGATTGTAAGTAGTTATTGTTTGAAAGTACTCTTTAAGTTGACATGGTAGATTGTAAGTAATTATTGTATGAAAGAACATTTTAAGTTGACATGGTAGATTGTCAATAATTATTGTATGAAAGTATGTTTTAAGTTGAGTTCAAAGAATTGTCATTTTTACTTAACTTTTGACATCAGGACATCCTTGAGTGAGTCTAGATAAAATTCTAGCCCCACAAGGTTCAAATGAATGCCATCTGGCCTAAAGAATCCATCATTAACTTTTATGTCCATGCGAAGTGACTGTGAGGCCATGGTAGCCACAAATTGTCGCCCCATGCGGTTTATCCGCACCCGTATTTTGCCAGCAATTTTGCAGTCAGTGTGAGAGCCCCAATGCTGCCTGGGAAAGATATCTACCCATACCAGAGTCACATCTTGGAGAACAGATTTAATTTTGTTGATTTTATCTAATATGCTGTTCTTAATTTTGATGATGGATTTTTTCCCAATGTCATTGCCACCTGGGTGTAGTACGATGACTTCTGGGGCCTTGGAAAGTAAAAGATTTGCACCCACCAGGGAATCAAAGTCATCCCACCCACACCCTCTGCCGCACCACCAAGCTATTTTCTTATGTGCCAGCCGCAGGTTCGGTCTCCCCTGGTTTTTTGCATGGTGGCCGGCCCAGTAGGGGAATGAATCACCAATAACCCAGATATCTAAAAGTAGACAGTGTTATGTTTATTTGCAATAATATTACAGCAGTGTATTTAACTCTCTAGCGAATGTACCGTTGGTAGCAGCTCGATTGCCAGCGGCCAAGTTTCATTATATTATTTGAGGGTACACCCTGGGCAGCAAGGTCAGAGGCTCGACCAATTCTGAAACTGTGTGACTTAAAATGACCCAATTGAAATTTTGTCAATCTTAAACTTTTATACAAAACTGCTGAGAATTGGTGACGAGTTACCGGTGTGCGATCTGCATGACAGAAGAATATACCCTCCGTTTTTGGGCGAATTGCTTTATAGGCTTGTGTAGCTATCACTGGGCAGAGATTATACTGGTTGTTTTCTGCTTTTAGTTTTATAGTTGTTGGTATGGCTCTTTGATTAGTCTTGAATGTTCTTAATGTCAATGTCAGTGATTGTTTGTCGGGGGCACATTTAATGTCAGAATGTTGAAGGGCTGATCCTACTGTTGATTTTGCTATGGCAACCAGTTCACTTACTCTAAATAACCCAAAGTACGCCAGAATGTAAAGCGCAGTAAACAAAATTGATTCAAAATCATTGTGACAGACAGATTTTAGGGCGTCGCAAATAGCGGACAGTATAGGTTGACTTATAGGCGCTCTTAAGTCTTGCATCTTCCTTAACCTGTGACATCCCTCTAGCATTTTTGCAACCACAAACATTTCTGTCACCTTTGCCCAATTATTCAACTTGTGTACATAGTTGATGCCTGCAATGTATGTTGATATTGTGTTTGGTGACAAGTTTGATTCAAAACAATGTGTTATGAACAATACAATATGTTGTTGATTGACAGGCCACACTTTCTCTAGGCTGTAATCTGCCCTAAACCGTGTAAATGCATTTACACCAGTCTGGTAGGCTAATCGGCTGTTGTGTGCCAGCCCTGCTGTGACAAGATCTCCTGCTCTTTGCTGAAGATATTTCAAAAAAATGGGGCATTGGTGTCGGATCTGGGTCTGCTGCTGGAGCCAGTTCTCTGAATTTGTTCATCTGGAAACGAGACAGTGAATCACAGATGGTATTATGTACCCCTTCAATATGAGAGGCTTTTATGACCATGTTTAATGATAGGCATTGCAGTGTGAGGACTCTCACTAAGCACATTACCTTGTCTGACTTAGTACTGAGGTTGTTAAGAATGTGCACCACAGCTTTATTGTCACAATGGAATACAATCTTTTTGTTGGCCAATTTGGAACCCCAAACAAAAAGGGCTACAACGATTGGGAAAAGCTCAAGCACTGTGATATCTGTCATCATGTCCCTCCAAGACTTTGGCCATTTTTCTTGAACCCAGTGTTTTTGGAAACAGACCCCAAAACCCAGACCTTCCCTGCCGGCACTATCTGAATAAAGTTGTAAGTCTGCATTAGTGACCCACAGCTTATCATGGAAAGCAGAAATACCGTTATGATTTTTAAAGAACTTTAGCCACATGAGCAAATCCAATCTCATACCTCGAGTCACCCTTAGGTGGTGATATGGCTTTGTGAGACCACATGTTTTGTTAATTAGTCTTCGACAAAAAGGTCTACCAATAATTATCGCCCTACAGCAAAAGTTTAAGGACCCAATTAATGACTGGAGCTCTTTTAAAGTGGTCTTTTATTTTCATAATATCAGCCATATTTTTTGCATGAGGTCCTCAATCTTATCCTTGGGAATTCGAACCATCATTTTGTTTGTGTCTAATTCCAAACCCAGAAATACTATTACTTCTGATGGGCCCTCTGTTTTTTCCCTTGCAAGGGGAACACCTAAGTCATCCATGACAGATTTTACAGTCAGCATGTTGTTGTAGCATGACTGTTGTGTCTGTTCCCACCAAGAAAGTCATCCAGGTAATGAATTAATTTTCCAGATTTCAATTTCGATTTTGCACAAAATTCTAAAAAACTTGCAAATTGTTCAAATATAGCACAGCTAATTGAAGCGCCAAAAACAAGTGCTTTGTCAAAGTAGTATTCCCCATTGAAGGAAAAACCTAACAGATGAAAGTCAGAAGGATGTATTGGTATTATTCTGAAGGCATTTTTTAGATCCATTTTAAATAATTTGCAATTTTTCCCAAGGGCTAAAACCATTTCTATTGCTGCATCAAAGCTAGTATATTGTACAGAGGCTAATTTTGGGTCGATATAGTCATTAACTGACCCCCCTTCTGGGTAAGAGAGATGGTGTATCATCCTGAACTCTCCTTGTTGACGTTTTGGGACTAAGCCTAGTGGGGAGACGATCAGGTTTTCAAATGGGGGTGTTGAAAATGGGCCTGCGACCCGGCCTTCTTTGACCTCTTTTTCTATTTTTGATTGCAAAATTTCCGGGTTGGCCACTGCAGACCGTAGATTTTTTGCATCGCGATCAACTCTAGGGCCAAAATATTGTAAGAGAAATCCTTCAATTAAAAAATTTGTTGCTTGGGGATCGTAATTTTCAGAGAATTTGATCAGAGTATCAATATTTACAGGTGATGTTGCCAAACTTGTGTTGACTGAGGATTTCTCACAGAAACTAGTATTTGGTGTTAAACTCACGGCCCCTGCCTCTTGGCATCCTTGTAAAGGGTTGCCTACGAAAATTATGGGTTGGGGGAGATGCTTGTTGTCCTATGTTTTGTTTTAAGGGGCAGGCTATCTGTGGATGGACTGTGCGCCACAGGAGGAGCATGCATGTGAAAACTTGCAGTTGGGCCACCTGCAGGAGTTGCTGTTGTAGTCATTGCAAGTGTACCTAAGTTTGCCCTGACCCTGTGGGATTCCTGGTGCATTGTTGCGCACAAGGATGCAACGCCACCAGAGATCATTGTTAATGACCGCCCATGACGTAGGGCTTTGTGCCTGTCTGAGCCTAAATTGTTCATCATAGGTGAGCCAAGTGTCCCCACCCTGGCGAGCTGCACATTCTCGGATGTTGTACATATAATGTAACAACTGGAGGTTTTGGACTGGAAATTTAGAGCAGTAAATTGGAAAAAAAAATATAAATGCATCTGTCCATTTCTCTATTGATGTAATTCGGTCTTTGCACTGTTTTGGCTTAGACTCAATTGTTCCGTCTGGGTTCAATTTAAGTACACTGCCACTGCAAATTTCTGTGAGCTCTATAGCTCCTTTCAGGAGCAGAGCTAAATTCACATATTCTCCCCTGTAAATTTGCTGTTTTATTGACACAGGAATGTGAGCAGCGAGCTCTTCATCAGCTAATCTAAGTTGAGGAATACTAACCTCACAATTTGGGTTTGGGAGATTATCTGGAGGAGCAGAGACAGTTGCCTCTTGGGGGGAGCCACACCCTGGCAGGCTAACATTGTTTGCAATTGGCAAGATGTTTGACATATTGATAATTTCCTCAAAATCTATGATATTGCTATTTCCCTTACCAGCATCTGCCACAAGATCTGGTTCCTCCAAATCCTGTACTGGAGTGTGTTGCCTTCTTTTTCTTGTACCTGGGCCTCTGGCCAATGTCCCCTGTCTTTTTGGCATTGTATTTCAACAACTTTCACTTGATTAAATCAGATTATAATTTCTCCAAAAAAAATGTGTCTTTCTTCTGCAGTATCTTGTGCAAAGAGGGAGCATGTGATTTATTTGGACTGTGTCCCTGTCCTCACTATTTATATAATTGCCAAGCAGGGACACAGCCCCAAAGGGCATTTCCTGGGAAATTCCAAGCTAAAAATATAACAAAAAGAGATTACTGTGAAAGGGGAACTAATCCCTTTAAACTAAACTTTTGTTTACCATGAGTACTTTCCCATTTCCTCAAAGGCAAAAATAACTTTATTTATTTTTTGTAATGAAATAAATATTATTATATTTGCATTGATTGCATTATTAAAGATGTTTCGCGATGATGTCTTTAAGGGCACCTCCAACCCTACTTCAGACAAGTGAACACCGTCCTGGCGATAAAACCCAGGGTTCTCCATATCAATGTCTAGCATTAGTGTATCAAACCATCCGGTAGAAGGACCCAGATCCTGCCATACGGATTGATACGGGCCAGTTTTTGCTCAATTGCTTTACTGTCAGGATTTAATTTCCTCTGAATTCTATTGATAATATCTACCCAAATTAATATTGCTTGGGGAAAAGCTGATCTTAAGTATTTTATTTCCTTAGTGATGGCATTACAGATTTTAACTAGATGGTCATTCGAGATATCATTTCAACCAAGATGAATTATGATAATTTTGGGTGGGGTACCAAATAACACCTGTGTTTCCACCACCTGCTGGAACCTGGACCAGGTTAGGTCGCTGACCCCCCATCAACCGATCGTAGTTTGGAGTTTTAGATTGGGAATGCCCCTTGTCTGCGCCCAAACACTGACCCAGCGCGGAATGGAGTCTCCTAGCACCCAAACCTCTGTTTAAATAAAAAAAAAAACTGAATTTGATAAGCCTTAAAGTCTAATATAACGTTTATATGAGTCAGATGACCAACGACCTAATTAAGCAATGGCCTCTTTAGACATCCCACTCGCCGAGAGGTCTGTTGCTCGTCCAATTCTAAAACTGTGGGACTGAAAAAAATGTGCATTATGCCCTGTGCGATACAAGCATTTATGTAAGACTGCTGTTGCTTGTTGTCGTGTGACTGGTTTGCCATTCCTATGGGAAAATGCAGCTATCCGTTTTAGGTGCTACTGCCAAGTGTTCCTGCATTGCTCTGACAGGGCAGGGGTTTCGGGTTTCTTGTGGAATTTTAAGTGTTCTGGGACCATTTTCGCTTGTTTTGGATTTTAATAGAGTTACTACAATATACATCGAGTCAGGTGCAACTTGAGTGTCTTCAACACGCTCTTGGTTGCATAAACAGGCTAGTGGGCGATACTAATTCGCTTATCCTAAATAATCCAAAATAAGCAAGACAAGAATTGCGCGGAATAGTCTGCTTTCATATAAATCATACAATATGCAGGACATCGACAATTGAAACGACAATGGGCTTTGTAACGGGCCGACGGGCGTCCTTGACCTTAGGCATCGCTCGTGAATAGCCTTCGAGCAACTTGTTAACAGTAAAAATATCAAGAATATTCGGAAACCCATGTAATTCATGATGAAAATTGATACCCGAAATGTAAGTGCGTACTGTACCTGAAGCAAAATTTGTTTGGTGACAGTATGCAATAAACAATAATTATTATCTGTTGCTCTGGTATGGGCCAAAAACAAGGGTGCTTATATTTAGAACCGAATCCCTCAAATGCGTTTAAAAATGTATTTTAAGTCGTTCTTGTGTTTTCTGTCACCGCATTGTGCAAAGGACATCGGCTCGGTGTTGAAGACCATCCGAAGATGGTCCGGTACTTGCTGTGGCTCCGCATCCGCATTTTGGGCCAACTGTCGGAATTTGGTCATCTGGAAGCGAGAAAGCAAGTCGGCAATAATGTTTACCGTTCCCGGGGTGCGTTTCAGATAGATTTTACAATCTGCCATTATCGTAAATTTACGATCATTATAACGACCAACTTAACGATAAACATAAAGGCGTTTCAGAAACATCTCGTAAACTCTCCGGTCGTACGTAAAAAATAACGATAAAGGACAGTGTTAAAGCGAGTGACCCAGTCTGAAGTGAAATGACGTTACGTCATATTAACCTGATGAGCGCACCTGTCTTTTTTATTAATGATAATTATAGTAATAACAATATTAATAATAATAATAATAATAATAATAATAGTAATAATAATAATAATAATAATAATAATAATAATAATAATAATAATAATAATCTCTTGAAGGGAATCAATTAATGTAACTCTCCTTTTTATAATGATTGACACAAATGATACAAGTCGTGGTCTCTATTCTGATTAACCATCTGCTATTTATGTTACAATTGTATCTTAAGTACATCATCATCCGGGATTTTTTGTGATGGAGGCAGTGGCGGGTTCTGACGCGCCCTTTAAAATTTGTGTAATTATTATGAAAATTGGACAACAACAAAATACATTGTTTTTTTCAGGCTGGTGATTTTACTTTAAATTCATCTTTGATAAGTGAAATATTATAGTATGCTTATTATGAATGTTCTGTAAAGTAAATGCAAACGTGCAGCATGGTGCTAATGATGATAGTCACGATGATGCGACGACAATGGCAATGATGATTTAATAATAATGCGACAACGACACAATAATGATGATGCGATGACGACGATAGTGATAATGCGGCGACGACGAAGACGAATATTATGATTATTATAATGATAATGCGACGATGACGACTAACATGATGATAATAATAATGATGATGCAACGACGGCAAGGATACTTATTATGATGTGACGATGACGACAATGATCATGATGAGATGATGATGCGTAGATGTTGCTGATGATTGATGATGTGGATGATGGTGAAGTTGGTGGTGGTGGTGGTTGTGGTGGCTGTGTAGGATGATGATGATGATGATGATGATGATGATGATGATGATGACTGATTCCAATCACCAACAACCGACCTTAGTTCAAATAACGAGTAAAGTTCATACGTTTATGCATCAAAACTGTGACTGAGAGTTTATTGTATTGGGAAACAGTTCAAAAATACAATTTTGACTGGTTGGATTTTTTGTATGAAGACAATTCATAAATCCATCTTTAATGTGTCAATCGTTGTAATAACATTTAAATAAACATTACAGTTTGTCCTACTTTGAAAGCCAATGAGATTGCTGCATTTCGTTTTAAATTTGAAAAATATTTCCCATATTCTGCAATTCGTCCCTGATATGAACTCCGATACAGAGAAAATGATATAGTGATGATATAGTGATATTTGGCCTACGTGACTTTTCTAGAAAGTAGGCGGAGCCTGTATTGTTTACTGTAAAATGTTGATGCTTTCCATAATACGGGCATTCTAAAGTGGCCGACCCCTAGATTTGCAACCAAAATTAATCAACAACATATCTTGTGTGTTTATTAAATTTTGCAACCAAAATTAATCAACAACATATCTTGTGTGTTTATTAAAACGATATTTTAACATGAAAATTAAACATCAATGATTGCTCGAACATTACTATGTTTTTGTTCACAATTAAATAGTCTAAATTTCCAAAACCTGGCGCTTATTTTCACATGTAACAACTATCACCTTCCGAACACAGGAAGGAACATGTATCACTAGAGTATCATCCGTTGTACCAGACGACTTGGCGGGTTCTTCCGGTTCAGGGATCGGCTCTATCTTCGGTTTCTTAAATTCTTCAGGCAGAACAGGCTCGAGGGTTTTGCTGACTTCTTCTTGAAGAGGAAACTGTTCTCTTTGATACTGGTGTACTGCGGTAGATGAATGTTTCGAACGGTTCATAACAGTTTTGTCACTAAATCGCTCATTAAACAACGTGGTGCATAATGTTAAAAATGTCGACCCGAATGATTGCTGATATTTCTGTTTTCGATTGGAATGCCGGCCTGTTGGAACAAGCTCTTCATCATTGTTTTAAGTTGTTTTTGTGGCACATTTCCGGCACTGAATTTAAGATCTTCAAGAGGCTTTCTGTAAAAGTTTCCACATCTTGGAATCAAACTTAGATACTTTTCATACAACTTAAACACACTTATTTCACAATCAGTAGCTGATTCATAATGAACAATTGGTTCCCGAATGTGACCAACTTTCTTATTGGATTTTAGACCACCTTGAGCATTTTTCCGTAGACGAGGTACAAATTTAACAAAATCACGATTGTTTATGTCGTCGTGACCAAGATGAAATTGTTCGGCCAATAATCCAATATGTTCCTCGCCTCCCCGCAACCCAAATATTTTACCGTTGTAAAAAAACACAGCGTTTGAAAGTCCTTTTGATGTGTCCATCGAAAAAACGCCTTTTTCCCACATTGTTCTCTCATCTTCTTTAGACATGGGATCAGATCGTTTTTGTTCTACTCCAACGCCTTCGTTCGTAAGTTCACGCATCCGAGAATCGATGGTTTTACGAAATCCCGCGAATGTACTGTCGTGGGAGTCAAAAAAATTGACTTTCGCAGACTTTTCTACATGCAGGTAGCGCTGAAGCCCAGAAGCAATGTTCTGTAAAGTCTGTGGTGGGTTAGGCTGGCCGTTTTTTCTCCGTATTTCACAAATGAAACGTTGAAGCCAGAAATCCATATCTTGGTATGAAACAAAGTTAGAAATGTCCACAGGAATTGGATAACTGCATTCGTGTCTAGTCTCTGGCTGGAGATTTCGGTGTTCAGCCCAGTCCTGCCAAACGCCAAGGGCGAAGTTGTTGCTACGAGACGTGTTTGCAGGCACCACATTCTTTTGCTTCGTCCTGATGTCGTTGTCGGTGAGCGGCCTCCAAAACCGGCCTGAAAACCGACGAAAGTAAAGTTACCGATCTATACATTAAAATCATCTGAATAAAAACAAAACAACAAAAAATGTTAACCGATGCAAATTACATAATGACTACCATTCCAAAAATGAACTTACGCCGCTAGAATAACTTTTCGTAATATTGATGTACTAACCTGGGGCAGTATTTTCTTTGTTGTCGAATGAATCATTTACAAGTTGCTGAGTATCCAATGTAAGAAGTTGTGACACTGTAACATCATTATAACTAGAATCAAAATTCGACATTTCTTCAAACAAAAAGTTTTTAAAGAACTCATTATCACTATCCAGAATTGTAAAGTCCATGACGCTGACTTTTTAAAACAAAAGCCAACACAAGACTGCGACAATTTAATTCTTAGGTCTGCATGTACCGCACCAGACATCACGTGACATCAAAGAACCGGTGCCGCGCCACTAGATTATTTCCCTGGCTTGTCAATCAATTTTTGGGTGGAGTCCGCGTTTGTCAGTCAACGTTTTGCCGCGTGTGCGGACGTGACAAACTGTAAGCAAGTTATCTTTCATATTTTTAAAAATACAGAACATATTGCTGCGCTCGCCTTTCGGCTCGCTTGCAATATATTCCGTATTTTTAAAAATATGAAAGATAACTAATACGTATTTCAGATCCATTCAAAATACATGATAAAATCTACATTTGCAGACATACTTCAAATACACAAAATGACAGAAATACAGCTATTTTACAAGCTCGTCTCATCAAAACACATTATTCAACAAAAAAGTATCTTAACTGGTGCAGATTGCCATAGTGGTTAAGTGTTCAGAGTTTCATGCAAATATTATCTATTATCTATTTCAATCATGTTATGATATACACTGGAGTATACACCAGTCAAAGTAAAAATAAATGTATTCAGAAATATCAAAAGAGTCACTTAATTTTTATAAAAATATAGTATGAAGGTTTACATGATCAACCATGGTAGTGTGTGTTTTATATATTATCATAAGTTTGAATAAATGTATCATTTAAATTTTCCTATATAATTCAAGTGTTTAAATCCTTAGAGGAAACATGTACAACTGGATATACATCACAGTTGAAACTGTATAAACATATATATATTTGGAAAATCTAATGCTAATGGCTTTTAAATGCAAAGTCAAACTTTTTCATTTCAAATAATGAACGTTACACACAAATGCCTCACTGCCTATTTAACAGTTTAAAGTCTTATGTTGTGTTGGGATATGCAATTAATTTCAGGTTCTGTGTCAATATATCTGTAGTTATCTGCTTGGTCTGATATCTCCAGTGTATGTAGGTATAAAGTACTGTTCTGACAAAGTCTCCGAAAACACACTGGAAACATTAAGGTGAGTATCTTGAAGACTGACTGTGAGCATATTCTAGATGTTTGAAACCTTGTGATTTCTCAGTGTCCTAAAAAAGACAAAAAAGTTATAAAATATTGTTTCATACAGCACAATATAATACATTTATGAAAACGCCTTTTAACTATAAGTAACACATAATTTACATTACCATTTTTCAACTGGAATAGTTTGCATATTTTATGAAAATTATTGTCTTTTTAAAAAAAAATAAGTAGGGTATTTAAGAAAACATGAAAAACACCATTCTGGTCACATTTTATTTCTCGTTTAATGTTCATTTAAGTTAAATAACAATTCTGTTTTACCAGTTAACTGCTCGAAGTAAGATGCCCAACATTGTATCAATATAAAATTCATCTAATTGTATTATTCATAAAATTGGTTTATTTCCTATTGCATTTTATCATTTCCTACCTACTACATTTCCCTCCATTGCCAGCTTGAAGCATTCCTGATAGTTTTCTATCACCAGCCTGAAATAATTAAATAAAACAAATATTTAACAAGCAAAAAAACTAAAAAAAATGAAAACATAGAATATCAATAAGCATCTGTACCATAGCCTGTGCATTAACTGCAGGTACATAATATGGTTTTGCAGTTTAATTTCTACATTTATTTAGTCCTTATGACAATGTGTTCATATGTTGACAGTGTTTTTTTTCACTTTTAGGGGAATGGGGCCAGGGCCCGTCAGGAGGGGAAAATCGCGTCGTAAAAGGGCAAAAAGGGGAAAATGTATAAATGCAAAAATCATTAAAGCTTTGCCTTCCTCTTTAATAAATTGATCATATGCATATACATAACAAGATCAAAGTGAAAGTGAAAGCAATATACAAAGCAATATCTCTTTGTTTCATATTGTAAAGGTTGATTATGTTGTCAATGTCCCCTGCTGACAGTTCTTTTGGCACTCTCATACATATTCTTATAAGACTGTCAAGTGTGTTGCCCCGTAGTTTATTCCTAGAAGGCGTACAGAGGGAATTCATAAGACTGAAGAGTCTTTCGACACAGGCTGTTGAGGTCGGGATGAGTTGGCCTAGACTGTACAGATGTTTGACTGCAGGAAATGAATTGGCCATCTCTGGTTTTCCAAGCAGCTCCCCAACATCCTTTGATCCCCTTTGTCTGAAAAATTGTTAGAATTATTACATTACATTATGAAGTTCATGAAAAACTACTTTCAATTTAAGGTCTAACCTTGATAAATATGTTTTGTTCTTATAATATTACACTGCTTATCTATTGATATATTTGTCTTGTAGCTGTTTTAGTCGAGTTAAATTTATTTTGAAAAATTAAATATAATGTTATTTAAATTATAATGATAAATAAAGCCTTTTTGTCAATCTTTTTGAAGTAAAATTTCGCGTTGTGCGACATTTTGATTTTGAAGATTGACGGGACGCTTGTTTTTTCGTATAATCGTAATATAATTAATTTTCCGAGCGCTTGAACGATACCGATCAATCAAGGGAGACTAGCACGTATGATCACTACGTGTAAAATGCGGCGCCAAACTGCGTTTACCGTATTGAAAAGTGCCGTAATTACGATCGGCAAAGTTATTTTAGAGGACGATTTTGACATCGTCGGGAGGGGAATTTTTACTGAATTAGGGGAAAAATATATACTTTTTGGAGAGGGGAATGGGGCCGAATTTCGGCCCCAAATCAGGCCTAAAAAAAACCCTGGTTGAATATACCTCTATTATTATTTATTGAACCAAGATTAGAATTTAATTCCATTTTCCATACCATTATTAAACAGAGGTCAATGAAGAGCATAGCATATTCCACCAAGACCATGACACTTCTGTTGTCAATTTTAATTTCAGTTTTTATTGTACACTTGGCATCAAATGGTATGACTGAAAAAGACAAGATTAAACCTTTGTCAGTTGAATGCTCACATGTGTACATATACTACAAAGTTATACATATACCATATGATCCCTTACTAAAACAAGTTAAATTACAAGTAAAGGTGAACTAAAATGATTACATTGTCACCTGATAGTGTCCATGGTATTATAGTAGCCAATAATCAACTTATTTGTTGTGACAGTGTTGTTTACACTTACAGTACAATATATTTACATTTTAATAGCATCAGTTTTAGATGTGTAAAAATAAGAAAAATAATTATGTTATATCATGACATGATAAAATGGTCACATTGTTTAATAATTCATTGACTCATGCCACAAAGACTGGTAATATTACAACAAAATGTATATACAGGCATTTATTTAACCGAATTAAAAACCATCCGAAATAGAAGAATTTCAAGAAAATGTTTTACATATTAAACAGCAATGAAACCAAATCCAATTCTACATCATATTCCATGTTTTAGATGTACACAATATCAGCACATTAACTAAATATAACAAAATGCTTACATCTTTTACAGTTAAAATCCTTTTTTGACAGAACGGCGGAAGTAGAACATTTTCGTACTGTTTCCAGCTATGTTTAGACAAAGTTTGAAAATTCCACACCAGCGAACATGCTACACGCAATATTAAACTATCAAATGTTGATAAAAAGTAAAAGTATACTTTGATATGGAGAAAATCTTCATCCGCCATCTTGATTGTTAAGTTAACGAGTGCCTCTTCCTGGTCGTAGGTTTATGAGCAAAATTAACGATAAAGCAGGTGCACGTTGCGTCTCTGAAACGGTGCCAATCGGTAATTTTGGTCGTACTACCAAAATCAGCTAACGATCACTTTAACGATCGTCTCTGAAACGCACCCCTGGTAAATGTGATGCCTTTACCATGATGTTATACTGTAAGCATTTAAGTGTCAGAAGCCTAAGTATGCACATAACTCGTTCTGATTTAGAAGACATTGCATTAATTACGTGCACTACAGCCGAATTGTCGCAATTAAATCTTATTTTCATGTTGCGAAGAAATGGTCATCAAATAAAAATAGCCACTAAAATGGGAAATAACTCGAGCACAGTTATATCTTTAGTTATGCCCTCTATGTGCCATACCTCAGGCCACTTTGCCCATGCCCACTGACCCCGGAAAAATATTCCAAATCATAACCCCCATCCGCCCGCACTGTCTGTATATATGTTGGCATCGTCATTCGATTGCCAAAAATGGTCATGAAAAACAGAAACCCCATTTTAATTTTGAAAAAAACATAACCACATGGCAAGATCAAGTTTCATTGGTTTACTTATATGGTGGAATGGTTTTGAAACACCGCACGTGGTACGTCTGCAGTAAGGGCAGTTTACCGGAATAGCATGACAGCAAAGATTTAAAGAGTATATATGATCATTGAAACAAGCGCATCAATTTCGTCTTTTGGCACTATAACTGTCATTTTATTTGAATCTAACTCCAGCCCAAGATAAATAATAAGTTCTGTCGGACATCCATTTTTTTCTGTAGCAAATGGAACATTAAGGTCCTGCATAACTGAATGAAAATCTTGCATTAGTAGTTGCCTGCATTTCTCGGATGTTTTGTCTCCACCAAAAAAATCGTCTAAATAATGAATGAGCTCGCCGGAAGTTATTTTGGTCTTTACACAATGTTCGAGGAAGGTGCTAAACTTTTCAAACGTTGCGCAACTTATAGATGCACCAAATGGAAGGGTCTTATCAAAATAATAACTATCTCTAAACTGGAAACCCAAAAGCTCAAAATCTTCAGGGCGGATGGGCAATAATTTAAATGCATTTTTCATGTCCATTTTGAAAAGTTTACATCCCTTTCCCAAATTTTGAATCAGCTCAACCGCCTTGTCGAAACTTGTGTATTGTACAGAGGTTAATGACTGGTCTGTATAATCATTTATTGATCTACCCTCTGGATATGATAAATGATTTATCATTCTAAACTCGCCGTTGGATTCTTTGGGAACAAGGCCAATTGGTGACACAATAAAAAATTTAAAAGGCTAACTACTAAAAGGTCCTGTAACATGACTGGACGACACTTCTTTTCTTTTTGTTTTGGACAATATGCTGGTGTGGGGCAACTGAATTCTAATTTTTAGCGTTTCTTTCCTTAGAATTTAATTTTGAAAAATTATCATTGTAGTTATACAAGTATTGGTTCAAAAAGCTTAGGAACTGGTGAAGGTGCTAAATCAAAAACGTAATTGTTGCATAGCATTTGACCCCATCTGGTTGTGACTACTTCTGTTACGTCCGAAAGCAGCTGGGCTGAATTGTGGCCTCGGACGAAAAAAAGGGGACGGCGCACTTCCTGCCCTTTGGTTGCACTGTAACGCCGAGCATACATGGGCAAACTTACAATTGGAACAATTGCACGATCCCGCATTGTAAAAATTACAAGTAGGCATTGTATGGTTCGGGGCTCTTTTCCCGCCATCTACGGGTCTTAATTGAATGCAGCGCCACCAAAGATCGTTATTGATGGTGGCCCAAGATGACAGAGCAATAGCTTGCCTAAGCCTAAATAGCTCATTGTAAGTACGCCACGCAGTTCCGCCTTGACGCAAGGCACATTCGCGGATATTCAACATGTACTGCAACAGTTTCTGCGTTTTGCCCTTGTTAAACGGAAATGAAAATTATAAATGCATCAGTCCACTTTCCGACCGTCTGGACTTTCTCTCTACAGTCTTTTGCCCTTGTTTCAAGACGAATGTACGCCGTCAAAAAGGGACGAGCCACTTACATATTCTGATAACTCAATTGAACCTTTGTGTAGTAATGCCAAATTGACAAACTCACCTATCGTGATCTGATTACGAATCTGATCTGGAACATGGGCAGAAACATTGGCAACTGCAAGGTGAATTGGTGTGGGAGCATTAGGAAATACCAAAGGACAGGACATTTGTAGATTGGATAGTAGTTGGAGGGTACCATCATTTAAAGGTTGGAGAGAGATGTTATTAAAAGTAGGGACAGAAGGTACAGGGGCATCAGAGACGGAGGATTGTGGCAACTTTGCTGGAGAAATTATTCCAGATTCTTGTATGATTTGCTCAAAATCAACGGTCTGTCGTCACTTCTTATTACGTTTTTCATTGCTGTCCAGGCTTGGGAGAACCACCAATTGCTCCTTTGTCCTCCGCCTCTTTACCCCTCGACCTCTTCCCGGCATGATGAATCTATATATTATCTCGAGATCTGGATTTAGTTGGATATTAAATGTGTCTAAGAATTTGCTATAGCATACGTCACAAGAAAGGACGAGTTCGCGATGTGCATGCATGAGATTCGCGCATGGTTTGAAACAACAGAAGCTTACCGAACTACTTAGCGACCACGGCGTCCTAAGCAGCACGCCGCTACCTGCTATTTCGGCCCAAATAAATCTAATTATTTATATTCAGAAATAATTTTTTATTATTTTCCATAGCTTTTGTGTGGCTAACCCCCAACCACTTGCAGTGTTGAATGATGTCGACCCATACTATGGTGGCCGCCGGGAATGTGGTTAGGAGGTACCACAGCTCTTTATTGCTTATGCTCTAAAGCAAAACAATGGACTTGGACACAGGATCATTATCCCCAAGATGCATAATTACAGCCCTTGGTGAATTCCCAAACAATACCTTCGTTTCGATGGCTTTGCGCAGCCCTTGCCACCCCAGTCCCCTTACCCTGTACCATCCTATCTCATTGTAGTGTGTAAATTTGCTTTCCCTGTTTTCTTCGCCCGGACGCCACCCCAATATGGTATTGAATCACCAACTATCCAAATGTCCCCAGGTTTCTTTGTTAAATCTTCAAAATTTTCTGAAGGTAGTAATGATGATCAGTGGTTGAAAAACCTATCTGTGGTTATATGAAAGTCAATTAAATCAACCCTCCTAGAAAATAATTATAAGATTATATCATATAATCATATTTGAAACTTAATTTTAACATTATAAATGTATCAAACATGAAATCTTATAGAAACATGAGATTAACACACAGATGTACAAAAAGCTTGCCCCTTCACTTGGCCACAGCTATTAAATCCAGCATTACCCTTTTTGTCACACTGAGTCTTTTTTCAGTCTGATCTGTTGGAGGATATCTGGGCTTGTTAAATCTTTGTTGAAGGAGGCCAGCCATTGAAAGGATGTCACAATCCTCTGATGACCCACAAACACAGGGTCCATGACCGTAAGCAACTGCAGCCTTGTGTTCCTTAATGGCATAGGCAGCATCTTGTTTCCTGCCTGAACATAGCCATTTCTCAGTTCTGAGTACAGGTCGTCTATTTGTCACACTCAGTCCTTTTTTCAGTCTGTTCTGTTGCAGGATATCTGGTATTCTAGGCAAGGTCCACCACCATTGCTCTCAGCCGTCCTGATACACCCATTTGACTTGCTGTGTTAATTGGATAAACCAACCATGCAAATAACAGTGTGATTAGCAATGAATCTTGAATGATTCTTCAAATATTCAGTCAGTCCCTGTAAATTTCTGTTGAAACGAGTTTTAGAATATAGTGCGGAAATAACAATAAAAATAAAAAGTCTTAACAAATCGACCTTCCTAAACATCTAACTTCCTTCCTATTCTTCCGATGTGGGTCCCTCTGGATTTATCAGCGACTAAATCATTTAGGTCCAGCAGTCTCTTTTAAAGCAAATCAAATCCTCTAATTGTAAGTCTACTCACTACTAACTCGTGACAAGAAATGGTTACATATTCTTTGTCACCTCGCTACATTAACAGCAGAGTTCAAGTTCAGGAGGGACTGTACTTCCTGGAACAGGTGTTTCACCTGGGGTAACTGTTTAATGTCATAGTACACATTAGAGCAAAACTCTTGTACCCCATAGGTGTAAGTTCTGCGAGGTGTGGACTGTATTGTGAAAGGGTGATTGTTCACAGGAATGTTCATTGGGTGGTCCTCTTCCAGATTCTTTCAAAAATAATTCTTTCATCCTGTAATCTATTCTGGAATTGTTTTGATATACCACTGTACCAAGATGTCGATGCATAGTCAAAATGACATCAGGGTTCGAAGTTAACTTTGAAGAGCAACTCACAAAATGAAAAATCAACTTTTTAATTTTATTTGGTTTATTCCCTTATAATAATGTCTAATTAACCCTTAAGCCGCTATGTATTCAATGCATTAATCCTTTGTCTCTGCTGAATTCATAATGGATAATTTGTGGAAATACACCCATGTCACTTCAATTGTTGTATCTTCTTTATTTCAAGACTTAGGTATCCGATACCAATCTCGAAACAGGTAAATTATATATATTTTTACCTGCACAGGTGAGTTAATTGGAATATAGGAGGGAAAATGATAGTCATTAGTTTCATACTTTTTATGACATGCATCTGTCCAAAAGGTATATACATTATAGGCAATCTATAACAGTAGCATTTTAGTTGTATATCAAACACAAAATAGGCAAAATTGTTGAAAATTTATGTTTTCTATTTCATTTCATTTTATGCCAAACATAAAATATTTATTATCTTAACCTTAAGTAAAGACAAACAAAGGAACACAATATAGGTGTGCCAACAAGCGGGGTATTTTATCGGCAGTAAAAGAACGGGTGCGTAAACAACAGTCAAAAGTATATCAATGAATGAAATATACCTAAATTGTATAGCAATTCATGTAATCTATAAACCAAGATTAAGAGATACAAATTTCTTAGTGTCATCCGATTCCCTGACATAACGATCTTTTGCATTTTCAGATTTCCATCTGCCATGCCTTTTGAACAATCGTTCAGGGACACCCCCATTAGCAGCCGCCGTAGCACCCCCTGAACGGAAAGAATGAAGCCCATACTTTTCAGGGTTCATGCCCATAAATTTGATTTTTTCCAACAAAATTTCCCTGGCTCTACTATACGACATGGGTTTTACACCGGATAATACACATCTTTTTGATTTTTGACAACACATGATATTTCTAAAAATATATTCTGTGGAACTTTCCTCAATACCAACTGTTATAAGATATTTTTCCAAATATGATACTGGACACAACAATGAATTTGTTCTAGATATTGTCACCGTTTCACCAAGACGTAGTTGATCTGTTTTGCTTTTACTTATGAATATTTTAACACAATCTTCAAGAATGGATAAATCTGATCTTTTTATAGAAACCAGTTCATTAAATCTTAAAAAACCTGAAAAACTTATTAGACACATAGTTACAAAACGAATGTCAACCAATGCCTCTGAACTTCCAAAATGGTGTACAATACATTTCATATCTTCTACAGAAAATGCACATTTTTGAACGACAGGTCTAGAATTTTCTCTTATGAGACCATTTTTAGCAAACGTAACTAGATCGGAAGAACACGGATCTTCAAAACCTGCAATTTTATGTGCCCAGGAAATTCCAAAAACAATAGCATTTATTTTTGAAGCTGACGGTTTTGAATCTTTAATAGAAACAAGATACAGGCTTACATGGTAATCAGAGGTGGGCAAAGATTTGAAATTATATTTATTACACCAATTACAATACGATTTGAAATAGCAATTATATTGCTTAAAAGTATTTTTTGATTTAGAGGAAATGACTATAGACTTTAAATCTTCATGACAGCTTTTAAGATCTTTAGGAAGGTCTTCACGTGTGTTCCAAATTCCCATCTTAAAGGCATCTGTTAAATGTAAACACAAATGCACATATAATAACTTCACAAAATAATAAATAATGTTAGCACTAAGAATAAGGCTTTACAATTTTCTGATTTAAACGGAAACTGTCGAGGGAACTTCAAAGTTTTAAAATCCCCCCCCCCCCCCCCCCCCCACTCTCGTCATTATATATTTACATTCTTCGCACACGGTATACAGACTTAATTTCATAAATAAAAGTATAAAACACAAATAAACATAATAATTACAATAATTTCTATATTCTGCAATGCATAAAATAATCCTCGCACTCAGAGTACGACTTCGCAAGTATCTGATACAAGCGGAACTGTCCAAGGGACTAAACATATTATGTTATACTTCGCACACAGTGTACGAACCTCATTTACATCAGATGTAAATGGTATAAGAAACACACATTTTCAAATAATATCTTTACGTAAGTTATTTTAAAATAACTACGAAATACGATGATAAAAACCTTATTTTCTCATCTCATTCTCATTTCTCATTTTCTCATTTTCTCATTGGTTACATCATTTGTATTTAGAACCGAACTACCAGAACTCTGCTAGAGAACCTTCTAGCACCAAACACAGAAGCATTATTACAGACAAATATTCCCTGTTCTTTGTCAAATTCCATTACATCAAGAACATAATGTTTCTTGGAAAAATCTGCATCAAACAGAAGAGGCCAGAAAGGTGAGCTTGGCCACTTCGGAACTACCAGCACACCGTGTGCTTGACAAGTCAGCACATGTAAAATAGTCTTGCTGACTAGATAAATAGGAGGTACAAGCCAATTGTTATCATTACCCCAGTTTTGTGTAAAACTGTCAACAGCCTCTGTTTCAAAATCAAAGAACTTCGAATTGTAACGAACTACCTTTCTGTTTTTTGCATTGGCAAATCTGTCAATCGTGAAGGGTCCCCAAATACCATTGAGATATTGAAAGAAATCCAACGTTACCTCCCATTCATCGGTATTTCTGTATTTACTAATGTCATCAGCAATACTATTCAAATCTCTCGGCACCCACTGAATCTCGAGATCTATATTATTGGTGAAACATATACCGAAATTACCTAAAGCCAATTCGTGCAACTCTAACTTGGGACTGCCTACCTTAACTACTTGCACTCACGACTGTGAGTCGGAAAACCATTTAACAGATTTATGAGCAAGCACATCGCCATAAGATCTAAGTGCAAGAAAAACCGCCTTAAGCTCCCTAAAAGTTGAACTTTTTTGACAATCTTCGTCAGACCACATATCATGAAAAATGAAACCTGGACAATTTGCAATATAAGCACCACATGCAAAACCACTAGCATCGCTAAAGACTTTCAACACATCAATGGATGTATCTTTACTCAAAAACCTACAATTGATGTGGTCAATACGATCCATCCAGAACTCAAATTCTGACACACACAAATTGTCAGACGATATAGCAATCCGTCGATCCCAAGAGGGCCTAGACGTAATTTCTACATACAGAAATCTAGTCATGAGTCTAGTGAGATTACCAATAACAGGCATCATGGAAACAATTTTCCCAGTACATTTTGCGAGCTCTCTTGCGCTCACCATAGGCAAGTAACCTGTTACACGGGACAAAACCGTTTTTAAATCTGCAATTCTCCTATCAGGAATACAAACAGAAAATTGTGCACTGTCCCAGAGTAAACCTATCCATTCAAGTCTTTGTACTGGATACCAAACTGATTTTTCTTCATTTACCACAAGACCTGCATCAAATAAACTTTTTCTGACAAATTTAGCATCCTTCGTTGTACTTTCGAAATTCTTGTTAGTACCCCAGCCATCGTCGAGAAACATGACAATCTTAATTGAATTGTATCTCCAATATTTGACAATTTCACGTAATGTTTTAACAAAACAAAAAGGGGCACAACTCAATCCAAACGGAACGACTGAATAACAATAGTATTTTCCGTTTAAACTAAAGCCTAAAAACGTCTGATGCTCTGGGAAAATGTCAATATGATAGTAACCTTTAGACAAATCAAACTTGAAACAAAAGCTATCTTTATCAAAATATTCTATTCCTGTTTTCCAATCTTCAAATGTCATTTTTTCTTTCCAAATACATTTATTTACAATTCTAAGATCTAAAATTAATCTCTTCTTTCCGACAGAATTAATTGACACACTTAAAGGACTCACCACGTATGGAATTGTTTTACTTTCAATAATAAAGCCATTTTTGAGCATGTCACATACAGTTTCCTCAACAAAATCCATATTTAACAATGCCGATTTATTATTGTTTGAAAAGGATTTATCAGGACTTTTCAGAAAGGGGATTTTATATCCGTTTTCTATAGTGTCTACAACATCTGGATTAGCACCAATAGTTTTCCAAAAAGAAACATGTGACTTTAAATTTCCTTTTACACTTATGCCTGAAACTGGACTATACTTGTCTAAACAATGCCTATCAATGTCATTTTCACCCAAACAGTCACTATCATCATGAAAATACTTATCATTGTTTAGGCCCTCCGATGCCGCTCTCTCGTTTGACAGACGACCCGCCGACCAGCTCGCACTCCCGCCGGAAGTGTCCTTTCCGTCCGCAAATGAAACAGATGGCGTTGGTGTTGGCGTTGGACCTCGCTTGGTAAGGGTGGTAGGGGCGAAAAAGCTGCTGTCTATCCCTACCCATGACCATGGATGTCGCTCGATTGGAGAACGCAGGACTGGAGAAGTAGCCTTGGCCGGAAGTCGCTGACGTCACGGTGGCCGTTGGCGGTGGACCAGCGCGGCGAGAAAATGAAACAAAGCTGTTTGAATTATCAGATTTGAGTTTTTTGATTGCCTTGGACTCGGCCTTGCGAATTTTCTTTTCGTCATCACTGTCTGAGCCAATGTCTGGAGTTTCGTACTCCTTAACAGTGGCCCAGCCCCCGGGAGAAGAGTCTGCTAAACGCACAAGTTTGTTTCTATGATTTAATTTCTTTAATGATTCTTTAGCTTTCGCTTTGGCCGTGTCCAAGTTCTCGCAATCAATAAAAGATTGGCAAAGAGAAGAAATGTCCTTATTGAACATGAATTGAATTCTACAGGAAGTGTTCTTGAAACTAGGAATGGTCGGTTTATCCACCGAACTTTTGTTACTACAGAGTTCTTTTTTCAACGTATCTATCTGGGCATCAAAATATTCACGGAACAGACCAAATGCCTGAAACACATCTTCTTTATCTCCCGAGGGCCTACCTTGTTCTCCCTGGCCACGTGGCATGCCAGCTCCTCCTTCCGGTGTGTCGCTACGACCGGCCTCCGACTCCTTCCTCATAACACTGCCTTCTGTTTCCGTCCCCCCAAACATAGCCTAGCAGTGGCTTATTAAATTAAATAGCAATATTAAGTATTTAATTTCTAAATTTCCAATGTCCAAGAAAATAAATAGTGTTCACAATAATAAAACACGCTACTAGTGTACAATGACACGATCCTCTCCGTACCCCACTTGCTTATCGAATGATTTCCCAAATCAGTACATAACCCAATACTTGTAATTTCCTCGAGGAAAATGTAAAACTTATATAAACTACAGTGCCCTATAAAATCTACCTCACAACCGAATTTTACATTATCAATTCCGATAATAAATACATATACACAGGTAAAAATACTTGAAATCAATATGAGTCATATTTTCTCAAGCATGTCAATTGTTCACATTTTTTGTTTATACTCAACAGTTAGCACATCTACAAACTATTTACAAAGTGTTTTATGAAACAAAATTGAAATAAGATGCACATAAAATATTTTACAGGTGTCTCAGATAGGTAATTACAGGTAGATGACATGTAATTACATGTATTTACAGCAGCAAAGTCTGTCATAATTATTTTATCACAGAGCTTACACTAATCACACATTATTCAGAATGGTCTTGTAGTCCTGCTGTGTGTGGTAAATCCTAAAACAATAGGGGTTACACAGAGCTACCTGGCAGTCTGGACACCAGAATGCTGTCTGCTTCCTTTTGTGCCCATCACGATTTCCTGGATTGTCATTGCAAGCAACACAGTCCCGACATGGCTTGGCACGCTTTGCCCCTGGTTTCGCTGGGATACAGTCAGGAAAGTGCCTTCCTGTAAGGCGAGCAGGCTTTCCCCCATTAAGTTTGGTCTTCCTTGACGAACAGACTGCCCACAAGGTCCACTGCCTTCCTCAATCAGGGCCTCTACTATGGACTTCCGAAACCCCTCATGGTCCTTCTTCGGGAAGTTTGTAGAATACTTCTCGTACAATCTGTAGCCGTTTACAATGCATATGTTCATAATGTGGAAAAAAAGCTTTCTCCACCACTTTTTCGTTTTTCTTGCCACTGTGTTGTACTGGCCGAATTGGTCTAGTAGATTAACGCCTCTAATATGCTTACAATAATCAACTATCGTCGAGGGCTTCCGGACATAGACGTCTGTGCCATACTTTTTCTTTCACATAACACTCATCATTGGGTTATGGATGGTCGACAGCGTGTGGACGTCGCGTTTGTCCTTGAACTTCATGGCAAGTATGTTGTTGCCAGTTCTGTGGTATCTTCTTAAAAAGTATCAATCTTGAGAACAATGTTCAGCTTACATTTCAACCATACCAGTATCAAAGATATTAGTTTCTAATTTCTGGGATCATATGGCTGAATTGTTGGTCTTTTTCGTCGTGCCCCAGAGTGCCACCACCTGCATACAGCAGGTCGAGGATCATACTCCTTAAGTGGAACACCTGTAATTTGAAAATCCTTAGGAATTTTGTTGTTTAATATGGTCAGTCAAATTAATTAGGCAGGAGTCAGATCAATAATCTGTGTTTAAAAAGAAAAGATTCTAGATGGTTGTATACAACTCTTTCTAAGATTTTTGAATCTATACATAGTATGCTTACAGGTGGATAGTTTGACACATCAGATCTGTTGTTGTTTTTTAAACAATGGTTTAACTTTAGCATCGTTATCAGAAATGTTACAGGTATCTTTAGAAACGGTGCAGCATCTTTTAAAAATTGTGCAGGAATGTTATCTAATCCTGTGCTTTTTGAACAATTAAGTTTACATAGTTCTTTGTAAATGTATTCTTCACTAACAGTGTAAAGTCTAAATTTAACAAAGTCAGGATTTCTATCTTTATAAAATTTGTTTAATTAAAACAATCAGACTCATAGTTGAAATTTTTTTATGGGAAAGGTAGTTTTTCTACATAAGTTGAGGCTATGGTTGTAAAAAAGTATTAAAATAGTTTGCAATCTTACATGGTTCAAAACAATTTTCATTATCAATGTTCAAAACAATATTTTACTATATCCAGGATTTTTTAAATCTGACCACAGCTTTTTTGGATCATTTTTATTTTCTTCAGACTTGTTTGACATATATTCTGATTTGGCCTTAATGACTTCTTTCTAAACAAGGTTTCTATAAAACTGATATTTATTTAACATCTCCTTCTGTTTGTATTTTTTGAAAATAAAATAAGAAGCATCTCTTTGACTGATAAGTTCCAGAATGTTTAAGATTATCCTTTTCTGGGTTCCGTCTTTCGGTGATCGCCAGATCTTCATGAACGTATAAGCATTCTCCACCACCTTGTCTGTTCCGGTCTTTTCTGATCACATTGTATCCTTGAATATGTATTTCCGAGTCCATAACTGGATTGTCCAGCCAGGTCTCTGAAAACGCTATGGCTGCAAATCTATACTTTGACGTTAAAAGTCACCCTTCTGGCAACTTTGGTAAAAGAGATCATATGTTGAAATTAATAAAATGAAGTCCTTTATGTTCAAAGCAGTTACAATAAGGACACGATTCTGTAAAACTCTCATGATTGTCATGTAAACCTGCATTAAGAAAATTGTAGTCATCACTAAGATAAAAAGTTAATATTTTAAAAGTACATATCTGACAAGTAAAATAAAAAGATTCATTGGATTTGCATACGTTTCAGTAGTTGGTATCACCAATATAACCAGAGCATCTTATATGTGTTTGGATTTCACAAATATCCCAGTTGACAGATTCACTACGGGCAGTTACTGAAAAGGGAAATCTTGGTTGTCTCCCTTTTTTCATATTTGACAATCCTGAATTATCGACATCTATCGAATAATTGTCTTGTTCAATTAGTCCAGGGTGCTGGTGCATGTCACCACGCAGTAGATGAGAAATATGTATCTTGAATTAACCTTGGCATAATATTTCTGAAGGCTTTTAATAGTTCTCATTGATGGTACAAAATGGCTGTGTGCCACTTCAACCACTTGGGGCGAAAGGTACGAAAGTATTACAAATGTGAAAATACTTTTTTCTGTAGAGTCAAAACAATTGACAGGTGTTCTTTCGACTGGAGAATACTTATGTTTTGTTTTAGGCTTGTTTATACATCGTATTCGAATGCTTTTGAATATATTTGAAGAAGTATATAAGCGACTAAAATTCCACAAACAGCCAATTTTAAACCAAGTGTCAAAAGGAAAAACTACAGCCTCCAAGTATCAAGCATCATTTTCTTAAAATGTCAATACATATAGCACAATTACTCATTTTTTATATGTTGAAAGAGAGTTGCATATCAAAATCTATTATATTGTCTCTGCACAAATAGACAAGCTAAAAATTATTTCAACACATGTGTACACATCATGATAAGTTAACAGTACATTTTTGTTTGTTTAGTCACTATCCTTTCTGTTTAGTAAGTGGCACACATATCCTTGTTTGCCTCCTAATGTCAAGGCTTAAAAATAAGCAACTAATGTTAATGTCCTTCAGACAAGCAATGTTCAACTTGCTTGTGACTTTGACAGCTAGAATGTTTCTGTTCAAGTTTTCACAATCCAGTATCTCTATTAATGCTATGGTTTCATTCTCATGTAAGCGAATGAAAAACTTCACATATCCAAAATTGATTGCATCACGGTTGGAACAAACTGTGGAATTAATTAATGTCAAAACTAAATACAAGTTTGACATCCTCTCAACATATTATACACGACTAAACACGTAATATACTAAAATGAATGCATAAACATGTATAATTATGTTCATTGAAATGTAATGTCAACGCTAGGTATGCTGATAAGCCAAGCTTTAGATGTGAACAATGTGTTCAACCCGCAGAATTAGCTTGGGTGATTCAGTTCAGCTTGCAGCTCCATAAAATATTTCATGTTGGCGTAAAATTATATTTATGTAGTACAGATTTGGTTACCGGATTTAACTTTACTACATTTGTTTTATGATATAAATGTTTATCACTGAAATAGAAAAATATTATATTAGAAACATTGTTACACACATAATAATTATGTATAACTGAAAACTATCATCTCTGGTGAGCGAAACATGTCATGCAAATATATACTTGAACTTTACTCATATGTTTCACAGCTTTTTTGTTCATGAATGCCACGCCTCATCTGAAATGCTATCATGGATACATTATTATTTTCTGTTCCTGTACCATGTAAGGAATGTAGTTTTATCATATTATGACCATAAACTTATGTCTTAATCTGTGCAACAAGCGTTTCTAATCATTGATTAAACTTGCTCCGATTTTTCTGTGATGTTTATGTGTCAGATATTGTTAAATGTTTTTATAATAAAATGTTAGCTAAGAATTGCTGTTTTGTGTTCTTTATGTATACTTCAGCATTTGCTTATAACTTTTAAGCATTCTTCAAAACAATGTTGCCAGGCCTCCTGGCCATGCTTATGATTAAATCAAACGATTTACTTGGTCAACTTGATATATGCCAGTGAAGCACCAACATCAAGATGACCACTGTAACAATCATGAAACAATTCTTAGAAATGTTGTATTATCAACATTGTTCTTTGAACATGCATTAAATTGATGGAAACTTGATGGCATTGCATGACAGTGATGCCAATAAAACAACAAAAACACAAATACTATAATCAGCGATATCCAAGGTGACCTTGACCCTTAACCCACCTACATAATTTTTGAATGTGACATTCAGTCTTCTCATTGTGAACATTTTGAGCCAATGATTGAGTTATGTTCAAATCCCTCTACGATTCCATTGATTGTGATATCAACCTTTATCTGACAGACACGTGTCTAGTGGGTGACATGCTGTCTTCTTATACTAAAGTGAAAGTTAAAACAAATTAAGCACAATTTCTATTTCCAGGGACACCCAACAAGAAGAGTTTCATTGTTGAAAATCGTTCGTTCCACATTATTTTCAAAAATTAATTCTTTAGTGCCTGACCAAGTTGCAACCTGGACAATTTAAGCCGAAATACAAGACCCGTTTTAGTGACCTTTGACATACAGACATGGTTCATGTGCCCAACACCATTTTTATGCCCACCAAAGGAGGGCATATTAAATCCCATTCTTCCAGGCTGTATTTTACTTTGTCCTGCAGGGAGGATTTTTTTATAAAGACAATGTGTTGCATGTAAGACCCATGTCACT
The DNA here is from genome assembly GCF_026914265.1 of Mya arenaria. NCBI lineage: Eukaryota > Metazoa > Mollusca > Bivalvia > Myida > Myidae > Mya > Mya arenaria. The sequence continues at coordinate 70,127,073 of NC_069124.1, forward strand.
ACCTTCAAGGTCAAGGTCACACTTACAGGTTCATGAAGATGGAATGCTGATTATAATTTTGTTTATGCATACACATGAGTATAGTTGGTCATGTCCATGCTGTATATTGGTCACGCAGGGAGGGAGTGCTAAAAATGACTATGCACATGTGTTCCGTACATAAAGACAAGGTGCCTTTTGCAAGACCCACATCCTTTCCACAAAGGTCAAGGCCACATTGACTTGTTTATCATAATTATGGAATGCTTCATATATGCATATATAGTAAAGTTGGTCGTGTCCAGGCTGTAACTATGTCATGCACAGTGTGATAAATTGGCACATGTGTTCAGTACATAAAGGCACCGTGTCGCATGAAAGACCCTTGCACATGTGTGTGGTACAAAGAAAAGACGTGTTGGGTGCAAGACTAATGTCCCTACCTCTTTCTGCATCACTCCGGCAACATTGACATCAACCATCATGGGCACTTGCATTATGCTTAAAGTTTATGCTAGCTCTTCCTGAATGTTGGCATATTAGTGAATGCATAATCCATTTAACTGAATGGCACTTTGGGGGCATTTGTCACTTACTGTGACAGCTCTTGTTTCATTGTGAACATTTTTTCAAAGATTTATTAAAAAAAAACCCACCAATCCCTAGCCCAGTTACAGCCTGGAAAAGACAAGACAACACAACACACAAAGTTGTTACTTTGAATGCCATCTTAAATCCTTCTGTGTTGAAAGTAGTTAAGAATAGAGCTGTCTTTGGAACATGGATGCCCCCAACAACTTGGTCATTTTCAGGGCCTTGCCAAATAATAGTGTGTGCACTATATTAGTCTGTGCGTCCATCCACATTTTATTTATTTTTCTCAATGACTCAAAAATCATCAAAGATATCAACATTAAACTTCAGTCATTTGATTGCAATAAATAATCTCTTATAATGACTAAGGTAACTCTATATAAATGTTGTCAGATTTATGGCCCTTTTTAAACCTGTTCGAATTCAACAATTGGATTTGTTTTTCATCAAGGCTTACAACAGTTTGGAAGGAATTGAATGAAACTTAAAGCAAAAATTAATCACATTGCAAACTTTTGTATAATATAAAAACTATCACTTTGTGACTCATTGTTACATAATAGCCTCCCTTGTTAAGAAAGACTATGTTCATGCACTGGCCTTATAGTGGAAGAAGTGAATGAAAATGTAAAGGTTGATTACCTAATTATTATCATGAGTGGTGCAAGTAAACCATTCAAGGGGCATATTTCTGTTGCAAATTGCATCCCTTGGGAAGAAGTGTTTAAGTACATGAATTAGCTTTTTATCAGACCTTGGAAAAGTTTTGAATGAAAGTGAGTGAAGCTTTACCATGTCACGAACATGAAGTTCAAATTCTGACCTGATATTCTAATGTTGCCTCATCTCATCTTAATAGTTGTGGCCTTAAAGGGACTGTACACCAGATTGGCACCAAAAAAGGTTTTTTTCTGTAACGAATCTCGGGACAATTATTTAATAGAATGTGTTACGCTTTAATATCATTATTGTAAATAAAGTACCAAAATGTAAAAAAAAAATTGTGTCGGAGACTGGGTTCGAACCCGTGTCGCCAAAATTGCAGTCTAACGTCGTACTGACTGAGCTACAAAGGCTTACTCTAATTGGGTGACATAATTAAGCTATAATAAGCTATAAACCTAACTCGGTAATATCACATGATAACATCGACCAGCCAATCACGCATAAGAAATGAATTCTACTAGGTAGTAATACACAGTAATCTTTTTTAATGGAAAATTACAAAATAACTACTAAACTTAAATAAATTTTAAACTATGTGGTACTTCAGTTAGTAAGTTTCAATGCATTGTACACATTAATACCAAGTTTATGACAGTTTTTTTCAACAATTTTCTTTTTTTCTTGCAAATTGATCATCTGGTGCACAGTTGCTTTAAATAATTCTTACACTTTTGGCTACATTGAAGTTTAATGGATATTACTTTAAAACTTGGTACACCATTGTTACTCGGATACTTGGTACACAGTATCACCATAGTTACTGAGATACTTGGTACACAGTATCACCATAGTTACTGAGATTCTTGGTACTCAGTATCACCATAGTTACTGAGATACTTGGTACACAGTATCACCATAGTTACTGAGATACTTGGTACACAGTTTCACCATAGTTACTGAGATACTTGGTACACAGTATCACCATAGTTACTGAGATACTTGGTACACAGTATCACCATAGTTACTGAGATACTTGGTTCACAGTTTCACCATAGTTACTGAGATACTTGGTACACAGTTTCACCATAGTTACTGAGATACTTGGTACACAGTATCACCATAGTTCACGAGATACTTGGTACACAGTATTGCCATAAATACGAAGATATTTGTAACACAGTATCACCATAGTTACTGAGATACTGGCTACATAGTATCACCATAGTTAGTGAGATACTGGCTACATAGTATCACCATAGTTAGTGAGATACTTGGTACACAAAAATTGCCATAATTACCGAGATACTTGGTACACAGTATCACCATAGTTACTGATAAACTTGGTACACAGTATCACCATAGTTACTGAGATACTTGGTACACAGTATCACCATAGTTAGATACTTGGTACACAGTATTGCCATAATTACCGAGATACTTGGTACACAATATCACCATAATTACCGAGATACTTGGTACACAATATCACCATAATTACCGAGATACTTGGTACACAATATCACCATAATTACCGAGATACTTGGTACACAATATCACCATAATTACCGAGATACTTGGTACATAATATTACCATGAAGAATAGTAGTGTTGTCTATTTGGCCTTTTAAAGCCTTCTCATCATTGACTTTTATGCCCTTGAATACCTCTTTACACTTCCCTATAAAGCAGTTTTAACATGTGCTTTGCCCAATGGCTCGATGTGGTGAACATGTGACAAGTTATTTTGAAATCCATACATTGGATGAGTTATGGAGCAGACATGAAAAATGGATATCTGACCTTTGACCCAACCCAGAATACTTTTGGGGAGCTTTTTTATTGTAAAGTTTTATGTGAATGTCAGTAACACTTTCTAAGCCAATATTTTATATTTCACACAATGCCAAATGCCATGACATAAGTTATACCAATACCTTGCCAGTTTCTTTAAAATACGGACAAGCCTGTTTCATAAACAGCATTCATTTTACCATCTGGTCATGTTTTGTGGGGGGACACCACTGCACAAGTCACTGACGATTAAGAGGTACAGAATAAAATGGTCACAGGCCCCATCCTTCTGAGGAATTAAGAAAAACAAACACATATTACATAGCTAACAAGTATATTTGCAATAATGAAAAATGACAAGATAATATGAAATTGAAAAACGAAACAATATAGGAACAAACTGTAATTTGAATGTGTTAATACATTACTTGAATCCTGCTTATATATAGTAGCAAGCAAAGATCACAATTTTAAGGACAAAAAAAAATAATTTAATTTTTTTATACTGGAAATAAATTCTGATTGTTCCAAATGATAATAAATGTAGATGTAGCAGATCTCTCCAAGATTGATTTGATGACAACTACAAACAAACTGAAACCATCACCATATTGCAACCAAAATATAATGTTGTACATATATAATAAAAAAAAATCATTTAAATAAATTAAGAGTTTCTCAAAATCACATGTTACGCCTGTAGGGGGAGCAAATCATTTTTCAAGTAAAGGTCACCATGATCTTGGACCTAACTGACCCCAAGATCAATAGGAGTCATCTACTGACCGTGACCAATGTGCATACCAAGTTTGAAAACTCTACAACAAGTTAATGAATTGTTTTCCATGGAAATGAAAATGAGCTGACAATGCAGACGATGCTTGACGAAGTAATCCTGACGTGTCTGCCACGCTTCACAGGCGACACAAAAACAAATATAATCAGAAATGTAACCTGAACACATAACTGTGTACTTTTATGCAAACTGTACTTTAAGCTAAAAGAATAGTACATTGTATTTGTTTTGATTATGGTCGTCCTCTTAGTTACAGCAGTTCAGAAACAACCTGACAGTGTTCGACTGTATCTGGAAGAGAGATGGCTGATCTATAGCCAATTCAATGTTATAACATTTATCAACTGAAATGAATATTGTGTTTATTTTGGATTTCATATGACATTTAATATCTTCTGAGCTATCAACAATTCTGAAACAAGATAGATAAAAAAAATTGCCTTAAAGGGGCTGTCTCACGTATTGGCATCAAAAAGTTTTTTTCTGTTACGAATCTCAGGACAATTATCTAATAGAATGTGTTACGCTTTGATATCATAATTTTAAAAAAAAGTACCAAAATGTAAAAAAAAAATTGTGTCGGAGACCGGGTTCGAACCCGTGTCGCCAAAATTACAGGTTAGCGTCGTACTGACTGAGCTACAAAGGCTTACTCTAATCGGGTGACATAATTAAGCTATACACCTACCTCGGTAATATTACGTGATAACACAGACTAGCCAATCATGCATCAGGAATGAATTCTACCTGGTAGACATACCCAGTAATCTTTTTTAATGGAAAAATACCAAATAACTGCATAACTTAAATAAATTGTAAACTATGTGGTACTTCAGTTAGTAAGTTTCAATGCATTGTACACTATGATGATCGATGCCAAGTTTATATCAGTTTTCGATAATTTCTCTTTTTTTTCGCTATTTTATCATACGTGAGACAGCCCTTTAAGTCAATAAACATATTCGAAACACACATCTACAGTAAAAAAAAAATACATGTTTAAATAAATTAAAAAAATAATAATCTAATGTACATGTTATATAGACTTACTTCAACAGTAAAATAGGAAACAAGATAGATCTTAACAGTTCATATTTTCTGTTATGAAAGACAAGTAACAATGCTATTGCACTACAAGATTGGAATTCTCAGATTTTTAGTACAGTTATATAAAAAATGTAACATAATAAAAAATAACAAGATGGAATCATAATAAACAGAAGTTTCATCTTACATAATTCTCATTCTGATTGTGAATGCTTGTTGCTATGAACATTCATATCACCTGACTACCAGGCTGTTATGCACAAAGCCCATCAATAAAGCACAACCAATTCTTGAGCTGTTTTACATAGCAAAATTAAGGTATTTCAACCACAATAGCTTAACTGTTCAAACTTGTTAACCCAAAATAATATTAGTTTAAAATAATATTGGTACCATTTGAAGCTAGTTTTGCCTTTTTCATACATACAAGTTATTTACACTTGTCAAACAAAGTACAGACAAACGCCATGCTTATTTTTTTTACGGCAATGTTTTTTTCTCATTTTTGAATAATAAACAGACCTCTTTCAAATAGAACTATTAGTATATATAGGGTCAAGAGACACAGAATTCAGCACTGCAGAGGGTGGAACTCTAAGACAAGGGCACAGGAAGCATATGCCAACACTTGTCTGTCTTTTCTCAGTCAGCCAAGGCGTGTAATTCAACAAGACTTAAGCCGGAGTGACTTGTTACACACATGTGTGATGTTATTAACAGACATAACAAGTTTCTTGTGAACATCTTATAACTGTTTTTTAGCTTCTGGCCAGCATTAAGTTTTTTTGAATGATGCATACAGCCACCTCAAAGCCGTAAATATACCTTGATTTTGTTTCTAAAAGAAAACGCAACAACCTAATGACTACATGTAACTGATTTGTGGGTCTTACACCCTAACATGAAACATATACTTTATCAAAATTAACAGGAATGTACAGGTAGATAAGTTAAAGAAACCAACAAGATTGCACTAACACTTGAACATAACCAACAATAATTCATACCACAGCACTATTGATTGAAGTTAACAATACCCATGTTTTCCACAAACTTAAAAACAACAACCCTAATGTGGTTAATGGTTCATGTATGAATGCATGTGTATGTAATATATTTTGTAAAACAACAGAATTTACAACAGTTTAACTTAAAGAACACTATATAACCTCACAAATTACGAAGGTATAAATAGACTAATATGTAAAAAAGAGCATTATGCTTTACATGATGTTGGCATAGTATAACAACATATATGTTCACAGACAAAGGTCAATAGCCTAAGGTGTTACACTGTAAAATAAACAACACTCTACAATGCATCTGATACTATATATAGATGCAGTTGTTTGTTAACACAACATCTTTTGCTACTTTTCTTAAGCTGGTCAAAAGTTTAATCAAGTAGCAGAATGCATAAACATGTACACAATAAAGCAATACTTAACATTTCGTATGCATATTTTTTAACAGACCACACTAAACAGTGGTCAAGAGTTTACATGGGTGTCTACTCACTATTCATTTTGGAATGATATATCTCCATCACTATGTATATTTTGAGTGACAGATATATGCTGTTTCTATGGAAAATTATCATCAACAACACAGTCACATAGTGACAGGCAATTGCAACAATTTTCCTCAACAGCGCTAATCTAACAGCACCATAATGTGCAGATACCTTCAAGTTTCTCATCTGTCTTTTATCTAGCTAAGCACTGCTTTTGTGATTAATATTACACAGGTACACAATGAAACCCATGTTCTCCAATGGTATAACTTATATATATATATGATGTAAGTGTATATACAGCATTATTCACACACACCAAGTCAACACCGAGATACCAGTCTATTTTTTCTGCATCATATGCTCCTCTAGGTGTCGGACCTCTGACTTCAGCTTTACAAACTCCTTGGCGACCTCATCATTGGTTCGCTGTGAGAGAATGCGCAGGATTGTCCAGCCGGTCTCATCCAGGTGGAGCCGCTTACCCAGGGAGCACCAGCACGCGCAGCTGCCTTTCTCTGCGATGTCGCGTAGCTGCATCACTGACATGCCAATCAGGTGATCTTCCCGCGCAAAACAGTAGTCCTTTGAACAGATGTGCAACTCGTATGAACTCGGCTCATCTTCGTTGCCGAGAATGCTGGAGAAGGTAAAACATAATTTTAATTTTTTTTTATAATTGTTTATTCATGAAGAACATGCTAGTTAAATATGAAGTGTCTTTCTGCACATCCAAGCATTTATTTTTGATAGTCAAAATGTTCTTGCATTAAGAGATCAACAAAACCTAATTTAATTATTTCATTTATATCAGACAATCATTAACTTACAAGTGGAATGTCTCGTTAAATTTTGGTGACCAGTTATTGCTCTTTGACTTTGTTGAGTGCTTTCGTTTCTTGTCACTGAGGTGCGGCCCGATCATGTTCACCTCAACAAACGGACGGAACATTCCCGTGGTCTGCCACTTCAGGTCATTGGCTGCAACAACTGTAATAAAATGGTTATGAATTAGACATGTCAACATTCGAAATTCCTGTTTGTAGATACCTGTGTGTATTGATATGTTGAATCATCTTTTAATACTGTATAAAGTTAAAGCAACAACTTTATAAATATGTAAAGAAATCAAAATAAATATTTGGTCAAATTTACTTTACCTGCTGTTAAAAGCAGATTAAAATACAACTATAAAATTGATAAAACTGTGAGTTTATGGAATTTTAATTGTTATTGTCAGTAATTTCAGCGGCGTACCTTTCACAGTGACTTTGTGTTCACCAGTACCAGGGTGGGTAAACAAGTCTACCTGTATGGAGACCTCACCCACAATCTCCCTCTGCGTGTCCTGTGACGTCTGCGTGTTTACAAACGTCTTGATGAGCGTGTCTGTCGTCTGTGTGTACAATGACAGAGCATAGCGCAAGGACTGCAACTCGGAGCTTTTCTCAAGGAAATTCTTCTTAAGGCCCTGGCCACCTGCATGGAAGTAGATCTTGATGGCTTCAAGGGCGGTGTCAAGAACCGCACACTGCTTTGGCGTAAGGTTCTTCTCTGCCTCCTTTGACATGTCCTGGAAAGTTGGGAAACAGTAACAACTCAAATGGAGAGTTCGGTTTATTACTAACTATCATATTTATGAAGTTGGCATTTGCTTTACATTACAAAATTACCCAAAAGTTATTCTGCAAACAATAATTTTCTCTGAATAAATTTATGGATCTTTAAAACTTACACAAAGTTTCATACATCTGGTATTTTAATTGATCAATACATCTTATAGAACCATCCATTGTTTTTATTTATATTTTTTTTGTGAGAAATGTCTAACACAAACTATATAACTTAATGTCATAACAATGAAAAGTATACACAACAAATAACTAATTATAAAAACTGGTCAACAAGTTATATATAAGGCTTTATCATTAAATTAAAAGGTATATTAAAAAAACATTTAAAAACTCGCTACATGAGCACTGCAATAAGGGAACATTGCTACAGAGAAACACAGGATAAACACACAAACATCAAACACATTCAATAAACAGAATCTATGAATTAAATTGTTTGCCAACATTATCAATTCATCAAAAATGACAGCCATGTTCTTTCATTCTCTTGTTGACATTTCCAAGGGACTTAACAAATATTTGAATCAGAGTGATGGGTCCTTACACAACTTGTTTGCATAATGTCATTGGTGACATGTTTCCTAGTTCCATGACAATATCAAATGGTTTATGATAAATAGACAAAAACAATCTGACATTTTTCAAACAGACAACAATGATGGAACCATGGCAACAACATTGTATACCTAAACTGTTTTTTATAAAAAACAGACAAGTGAAAAAGAAATGTCTCTAGACAGTTTTATGACAGTTATAATAAACTAAACTTCATTTTTTCATGTGATGAAAGAATAACACATCAAATATGAAAAATAGCAAAAAACAGGCTTCACAGCAAATAACAGATGTGAGTATAAAAGAGGGTGTGTTGAAGGGGTTGCCACACTACACGTTACAACATGAGGGTGCGTGGATGGGTTTACCACCTGAATCATAGGCACATTCATGGGCATTTGGCTAACATGGTTGAGGAAGAGGCGGGAAACATCCTCTATCTTAGCCTGAGCACTCCCGGGCAGCACTATGAGCTGAAAACACACACCCACCACCAATGTTAAACACTCGCCTTCACTTTAAACCCTGCTGCCAGCAATACTCATGACGTGTTGTCTCATTTTCACCCCCATTTGCTCATGATTCATATGATTTTGTAAAGAATCAATACTGAAGTTAATTGGTCTAATATGATTGTTTTTTTATTTGAGTTGTTTTTAAATGCCACAGTTTGTGAATGTCTCATCTACTGTTTCACACAAACTTAAATTGAGATAGATAACACATGCATTTGCCTTTGAAACTATTTAGTAAGAGTATCAGAAAGTTTCATACTGGTTTTACGAAAGATATCAATATATTGAAATTCAAAACATACATGTACTTCAGCATAATTCTTTGCAAAATGTTGAAACCATTTTCCCGATCATCATAAGAATGCATTCTAAAATGGCTATAAGATGATTACTAAGTTTACACATCGTAATATAAGAAAGAAAAGGGAGGGTTAATGTAGAAACTGGTTGAGTATACAGCAAGCATGTCAGGATACAGGATTATAACAAACAGGGTTCAAAGCTCAACAAAAGAACTATGCTTGACAACGTTATTTAAATTGAATTGTCCAGCTTTTTTCATTTGTGATAATTTATATATATGGGTACAAGCATAGCTCTCAAATATCTATATAATAATCTAGCCAATTCTGCGGCAACCACAAGACTTGAAGCAGCTGTAACCATAACAACAGTCATGTGAGCCTGATCATGTGACCTGGTCATGTGACCTGGTCATGTGACTTACTGCTGCAAACAAGAGGAGCTTGGGCAAGTACATTTCATCATGTACACGTTTAGCTGCTAGAGTTAAGAACTGTAAATGTAATAGTGGATAAAAAGCTAAAGTATACTGTTCACTAATGGTCTTGTCCTGTTTCGGCTTCTAAAATAAGAGCATGTTATGTGATGTCTAAAGCGCAAAACCAACCCTGCAGTTTGGTTGTCTGGCATTTATCAGAGATGGCTGACCAAAAAGTACAGGTTGTTCTGTTAAACATTGGCAAAATAAAGAAACGAATACCAGCTGATTTTAACAATCAGTTCAAATTTGCATTTAAATGATTTATTTGTTTTTTCTCTAAGATTCATGTCATCACCATCTCTGACATTTAGTCAGACTACCTGAACTCTATCACCAATGTTAGCAACTCATGACATGTTACACCTGGTTAGCAAAATACCTTATCATCATTCTGCAAAACATAAAAGAACATTCATTTGTAAAATTTGAAGATCAAAGTTAGATTAATTAATTGAGGTCATGTATTACTAGTAATATCATCTTGAATTGTTTAAACTATTATTAATATTATTACATGTGATGTTTCTTGAATCAAATCAATATACATCTTAAAAGATACCACATTACACATTTCAAATACATGATACATTGGAGCTCCATCTCACGATTTCAGGGCTACAGACATGATAATTACAAATGAAATAATCATTAAAGAAAAAATCTGTATTTATGTTCCATAAATGTTCCATGTTAGGATAGAAACTTCAGTTAAAAGCTAGTTGGAATGCTGATGTGGTAATTATGCCTGTTATCCCAATGATGTACTATTGTTTTGACTTCTATCATCATGTTTGACATCAAGTTTAGTATACAATATCAGCAATGCATGGTCTTAATTCATGCAATTTCACAGATATCGTCATTTATTTTTCAATACTCCTTTTCAAAATGTCATTTAACTGAAACACCCGATACAAGTTTCATACAGCCAGACTAGCAAAATAATCAATGAGCTTTCAAGGAGATTTTAAGGTACTTTTTTGTGACCTACAAGGACAATCTTAGATAACAAACAATGAAAATAATGTATATTTTCAAAGAGTATTATTAATAGCAAACCATGAAAATAACTTGTATTTATGATGTAGTAACCTGTAAACATTCTAATTGTCCTTTCAATTTATTGTCTAATCCATAAGCACAGTTTTTTTCTCTTTCGCCGTTCTATTACAGTTTGAATAGAATTGTAAATACATGTGTATGTCTTGGATATAACTGGTGCCATGGTGGTACTTGTAGGCAGATTTCTTGTTTTTCCGAATTTTCGTGAGATTTCAGGGCTGACCCTCCCATAGAACTGATGTCAATTACTTAAATGCAATGTTTACTCACTGATAAGTCATGGTCGACCAGCCTAGAAAAAGCAAAAGCCACTTTTTCTTGAAAACACAAGAAATTACAGCAAAATGAAACTGGAAAGAGAAATAGACAGAACTGGTGTCCATGTAAATAGTACCACTGGAGTTTAAAACCTGACCATATCTGTACCGTCATACACCACAACAGATTTAAACAGCAAAGAGTAATTGGGGAAGTTTTCAAAATCGAAGTTATTTGTTTAGATGGACCCTTTTTTATTACATACACTTTATTCACAGCAAAGCAAAGAAATTGAAGGACTGATTCTGAAAATACAAGCAGTTTTCAAGGCAAAATAAAAATTTAAGTAGTTTTAAGAAGTGTTTTGCAAATTTAAGGACTTTTTATCCAGAAGCCTATAATTTATGTACTTTTAAAGTCAGTGCGTACACTGCAATAAAATAATAAAAGCAAATATATCTAACAGTCCATAATCGCGAGATGAAGCTCATAAAATAGATAATAAACCTGCATTTTATTCATGCCATTCTATTTTATAAAATTTTATTTCATGAGATCAATTTGGGAGTGTTTCCATCCATATCTCTGGGTTACAAAGGGAGCTAACCTGTCTGGGGTCTGAGAGGGGAGGTAACACCACTGTCTTCTCCATAGTGTACATCACAATCCTCCACAACTCCTGCAATATCACAAGCAATTCAGTGATGAACTTCTCAGCTTAACATGTAGCTCTATAAAAAATGACACCTTTAAAGTGCGGCTTCACATTTATTGCTATTGCAAGAAAATAATGAACAGCTCACAAAAAAGGATAAAATTTATTGGCTTTAACATTGAAAAGTACATGTACTACAGAAATCAAAATTGCTTTTTATATATTTAATTACATTCTTATCCCTTATGCTCTACAGGTCATGCAGTTGTTAGTTCAGTATTGACAGTGAAATTACCTTGAGCAATCGTTTCAGCACGGTTTTCTCGCACACTTGAGCAAACATGGACAGGCTGCAAACAGTTTCATTAGCATTCAGCAGGTTAGTTACATACACTAATACATGCACATCTGCTTGCAATCACAAATTAAACAAGCATATTATAATGCAATACCTCTTTGGGTTCAATAACATACTTCACTTAAATGCTAGTAAGGAACAACAAGATCATTAATCTTCATCATTAAACCCCCAAACATACACATTTACTGTTATTAAGTGGGCAATTCCTATATTCATATGCAGTCCTGTGAGTGGCATAAATAGCCATAATAAGCAATAACTTGGGGAAACAATTTTGGAAAGCAATTTGGCTTTGAAGATTGTAACAAGCCAATGCATATAAAATATTAAAAGTATGGGAGCACTTAACTAGTTCCAGGATAGCAAACCTGTGTCAATAACTTAACAACTGTCATCAGTATTTTTTGTTATTACCAGAAATGATTTCCACTTCATGCCCATAACCCAAGCCAAACCACACTCAGATGTATTCTATACCTGCCATCTAGAAGGTCCATGAGTGGTCGGAGAACCATGTCGCTCTCCTGCTGTATCGTGGTCCGCTGCGATGGCTGGTTTAAAGACACCTGACCTGTACCCTTCACCTTCGACAACAGCGAGCTAAGCTCCTGCAAACAACACTAAAAAAATAAAATCGGTTAAAATCTAGGGTAGATAGCTACACATTCACGGCTTTTTTTTCAAGTTCTGACCATTTCAAACAAGGTTTATTTTTAAAAAAAATGGTTGAATATACCAATCACTTCTATATATCTTTTAGTTTTCATGAATATAAGACAAAATATGACACTCCCAAAGTTCGAGTAATCCATAATGTAAAAGGCATTATTGTTATTCTATATACATACATTCACCAGAGTTCACTGCATTACTGAAGGGTAAAGATATTAAGTGACAAAATGAAATAAAACAATAAATTACTGTACTGCATTTTCAGTAATATTCTTCTAACAACTCGACCATTATTTGTCAAAAAATGAGCAACAGTTGATTCAGATGCTTTGCTACAGTAAAACTATCGTAGCAGCAAAGCAAAAACCACAGTCCCCCTACCTGCATGCTCTGTTGTATCTGCGGCTCCAGAGACTTGGCAAAGATGCTACTGAGTTCATCAAGGACGGTATTCAGTTTCTGCTGCAGCTCCTTGAGAATGTTGGCTGCATCTGCATCCAGTCGTTCACCACCCATCGACTCAAACACTTTTTCAAGCTGCACTCGTAGCTGTTGAATGTTGTTCATCAGAATACAAGCCTGCAAAAGTAGTGGGGTAAGGATGTGAATTGTGTCAGCCTTTTTTGCACCAATTATATAATTATTCCCCATATTATTTTATGTCACATTAATGTGACCTTGGCGGTCTCCACAGCTGTTGCAATTTTGCATCTACAGCGAATGATAAATTGTTCCTTTTATATATACAGGCAGGGTTGATCCCTGGAGTCGGGTGACAGCCCCCGACCTCCATACTTTACGACATTGGTCCCAAAGGGTTAGTGAAAATAGTTTTACTATACATTTAACTATACATTTTTGAGTGAACTTGTGATGCGTTAATAATATAATTTTTAATGACAAAAGATGGACTAAAATTTCAGATTGTGTAAAACTTTGATTGAAGTATACAATCTACTCTAAAATGAACAAATTTCATCCCTTATTGTATAAATCAAGTTGTTTTTGTCATCACTCACCACTCTTTGATTGCTCGTGTAATCCTTGAAGTCTTTCCTAACAATGTCAGCATAGGCAAGCAGCACCTTGTTTACTGTCTGTAATACAGGTTTAGTTGAAACTTATATAAAACACTATGATTGTGAAACAAGTTAATAGAACATTATATTAACACTATTTTTGATAAGATTTTACACAAGAGTGTGGTCTTATGTTGTGGGGGAAACTAGAGTAACCGGACGAAACTGACTTGTCTGGCTTGGTCACCACAAACAAAATTCACATGCACCAAGGTTGGGAATCGAATCCAGGTCACCAATGATGATCTTCTCTAATATCATGATGTCAAATTCACTAATACATTTTTCATAAAGATAAACTTTAATTCAAATTGTATTTTGCTTCTTTTTTTAGACAATTAGTTAAATGAACAAACCATCCTACATTAGCAAATCTCTCCATGCAGCGTTTGAGCATCTGAGGGTCGGGACATTCAAGCTTGCGTATAACGTCGAAACATTGGTTGAGCTGGGTAAAAACGTCGACAACACTTGTGGAAAACAGCGCATGTTCTGAACTCTTCTGGAACTGTGGACAACAATTGTTAAATAACCATGAGTACAAAGAGAAAATCTTACCCTCATCTCGAGAACAGATCTCGATAAATCTGTTTGCAGATGAATACCTTTTTTAAAAACTGTCACTTAAGCACCATTACAAGAAAGAGAATAAACATAACTTCTATTCCTGAACGGCCCTTCAGCAGTTGCGAATATTTTCAAATGAATGCAACATCTTCGGATATGTTCAGATCGAGAATCATCACGTATTAGTATAAATAGAAAATTGTTTATCTTGTTATTATTTGTATAGTGTCAGCAGGCCATGAACAACTTTAAACATTTAAAAGTGTTAATTTATGATTTGCTCAATGTATTGTTGTCATTAATGTTTTAATTTTCATTAAAAAGTAATTTAACTTATTACCTATGAAGTGATTATTTTTTTACAGCGTTATTATGACATCATATGATAAACTTTTTTTTTATCGTTGGGTCCTTATATAAACAGATTGCGAACTCCACACACTTTAACCCTTAGGCTGCTGATGGCGATTTTAAAGGCTTTGCAAACAGCTTGGAACCAGACCAAACACTGAGTAACTCGGCGCCTGGTCAGGTTCCAAGCTGTTTGCCACTTAGTCAATATATCCCCACAGTTTTAAGTAAATTGAAAGAAATTTAGAATAAACCAGACGACATTTTTGAGCAGACGACAATTTACCCAGCATGCAAAGGGTTAACCAGCCCAACTGCATTCAAACCCCAATAAAGACATCAACCACACAATTTATTCCTCAATAAGACCCTTTATACAAAGCAAATATTTTGAATTTTATCAATATCCTCAAAGTCAAAATACTTTCAATTTCGTTTTGTTTTGTTATTATAACATTATATTTTCCACTATTGTTAGCACATTGTTACATGAGAGTATGGTCTTGTATTGTGGGGGAAACTGGGGTACCAGGAGGAAACCCACTTGTCTTGCTTTGTGACCACAAATAGAACTCCAATACTCCCAGGCCAGGAATTGAACCTGGGATGCATTGGTGAAAAGTGTATTAAACACAGCACTAAATGAACAGCAAATTCAATAAGAATCGTGTGTAAGAGTCTTAAAGAAAACATACACCATCTCTCTTGTCTCTCTGGTAAGCGCCGTGCTGAAACACTAGTGAGATGTCGTCATTCTCATTCAACCACTGCATCACAAATGGCTCAAACAACCTGCATGGAGAAGAAGCATAAATTATGTTAAGACTTGTCATGTTGATTGTAGTTGAAATAATAGAAGGCTGCTTTTATTATTTGTTATTACAATTGATATACAGCCTCTAAAAGTTATGTTATTCAAAAACAAACATCACTGATAACAGTATGTGGCAACAGCTGATGACAATGAATCATTTCATTTACTCTAAATTATATATCTGAATCAACAACATCTGTACCACGGCAAAGCAGAGACAGGTTCAGGTGAGAAAGGAACATGATAAGGTTTCCATAACACAAAATGAAATGGCTGCAAAAATGATTAAACATTTTATGCAAAATCACAACCAGAAAATGCAAAAGAAGACACATTTCTGCCTATCATTGTTAATTTTTTAACTGCTTATATGTATATAAGGATTGTATGAAGTGCAGCAATACTATACACAGGGATCCTCTATATGTACAAGACGCATATATACTTACGCGGGATACTCAGGCACTGTGTTTTTGTACTGGGGAATGTCGGCTATGTACTTGCTGTACAGCCATTTCACCTTGAAGTGTAGGTTCATGTAGTCCGTGCTCTTACAAGTCTTCATCTTCTCATGCTCTGTAAGAGACAAGAAGCAATTAATTCCTTGGTAGATTGTGACATAAATTCAAACACTGTTTCAATTTCATCAAGCGCTGCTAAGGGCACTGTCTGGGGATGCCAAGGGCACTGTTTAGGGATGCACTCTCTAGGGATGCCAAGGGCTAAGTTTAGGGATGCCATGGGCACTGTCTAGGGATGCCAAGGGCCAGGTCAGGTGATGCCAAAGACACTGTCTGGTGATGCCAATGACACTGTCTTGTGATGTCAAGGGCACTGTCAGGTGATGCCAATGACACTGTCTGGTGATGCCAATGGCACTGTCTTGTGATGCCAAGGGCACAGTCTTGTGATGCCAAGGGCACTGTCTTGTGATGCCAATGGCACTGTCTTGTGATGCCAAGGGCACAGTCTTGTGATGCCAATGGCACTGTCTCGTGATGCCAATGGCAGTGTCTTGTGATGCCAAGGGCACAGTCTTGTGATGCCAAGGGCACTGTCTGATGATACCAATGACACTGTCTTTTGATGCCAATGGCACTGTCTTTTGATGCCAAGGGCACAGTCTTGTGATGCCAATGGCACTGTCTTGTGATACTAATGACACTGTCTGGTGATGCCAATGGCACTGTCTTTTGATGCCAAGGACACAGTCTTGTGATGCCAAGGGCACTGTCTGGTGATGCCAATGGCACAGTCTTGTGATGCCAAAGGCACTGTCAAGTGATGCCAAGGGCACAGTCTTGTGATACCAAGGGAACTGTCTGGTGATGCCAAGGGCACTGTCTGGTGATGCCAATGGCACAGTCTTGTGATGCCAAGGGCACTGTCAAGTGATGCCAAGGGCACAGTCTTGTGATACAAAGGGAACTGTCTGGTGATGCCAAGGGCACTGTCTTGTGATGCCAAGGGCACTGACAGGTGATGCCAAGGGCACTGCCTGGTGATGCCATGGGCACTGCCTGGTGATGCCAAGAGCCATGCCTGGGGATGCCAAGGGCACTGTCTGGTGATGCCAAGGGCACTGCCTGGTGATGCCCAGAGCACTGCCTGGTGATGCCAAGGGCACTGTCAGGTGATGCCAATGCTCATCAGTTTTTCTCACTAGTTCAAGGGGCGTTACTCAATAAACCAATCTCCAGTAGTATGGAATTTACTACAACTTGTGAACCAAATTTCATATTCACATCTAGAATGGTATCCAAGTTAAGGCAGCATTTAAAGATTTGCAGGACAATGACAACAATGACAATGTCACCAAAGTAATGCCAAAACCTTGAATTTTCTTTTTGGAAAAACAAACAAACTAAAATTAATTATGTTATGTTATGGATAAACTTTATATTAATAAATGATATACTACTTTCACTGTAACCTGTATCAAGAAATGGCTCAGCTATAAACCAGGAATATGATCTGTCTAGACTTTTTCTTATAACAAGTAAGCAATTCAATTATTACAAACATGTATTTTTGCCTCAAGAGCATATGCACCAGCAAGTTATGAAAACATGAAATAAAAGTAAGCTTATAGGTCAATTCTTTCAGACAATATCTTGAGTCAGTTTGAATTTCTTCAGCAATCATTATGTTCATGTCTTAAAGCTGTGACAAAACTGTACACAGGTGCAAGTTCTACATGAATTCCACCACATTGAACTGCCATTATAATGCCCAGTAAACAGTAAAAAGAGGATATTACAGAAATAAAAAACGAAGTTCAATTAAATTAAAAGTGAATTCTAATTGCTTTTAAAACATAACCTCATTCAGTCTCCATTATATATTATGATTGCAAAACAAATCATAGGTTTTTTTTACACAAATTAACACATAATGTATTAAACCTATCTTGACTAAAATATTTTTGAATGATCTGACAGCAAATAGTAATAAACACCCATGGTTAAAAAATGCTAGAATAATTTTTTATAATTGTGGATTGAATTATATCTGGCAAAATCAGTATTAGGAGTTTTCCTAAATCACTCGTCACTCTTAAATCTAGTTGAAACCTCATGGAGAAATTATTATGTTCTATACTTAAATAGCATTGTGTAGGATTAATCAAAATGTTAAAACTATAGAATATATAAAACAATGCAATTACTTGGAGACTGGTGTTGTAGCTTGCCAGACTCCTGTTACTACAGCATCTTGTTAACTTTAGATTATGTAACAATCATTTACCTGGTGAAAATGGTTTGTGGCTTGGACTAATCAGAAATGCGACATTTGTAATCTGAATGAAATTGGAGATGAATTCAGTTACTTCCTCAGATATCCCCACTTCAATTACATTTTTTCTTTAATTTTACCTTATGTTAACAGAAAAAAAATCAGTTTTAAATAAATATATTATGAGCAAAAATGATGTTGGTAAGACATTGCAAAGCCCACCTTGCACCCAACAGTATTTAATTTCATTGCTAAAAATAATAATAATCTGAATCAATTTTCGATCTGTACTTCAATTGAATTTGTTTTCTGTACTAAGAAACCTTCAAACCTTTTACTTTGATCTGTACCATATCTTTTTTAACCTCTTTTTGCATATTGCATATGTTGAGTGTTAAATAAAACTGAAAATGAAACTGTGTGCTCTGATTTGTGAAATTGAAGAAATCTTCAAGGAAGAAAAATCATAAACTCAAGGTTGACTTCATTCTTGACAATTTGCCAGACGAAAAAAAATGTCAACGACAATCCTGTTTAACAGAGATAGAATTGAGACATGGTTAATTGGGCTTGTTCTCTTCTTATTTCTAATAAATATATTATTCACATGTTTGAGATTTTCAGGCCTTCACCTTTAGGCCATAACATGTTTTTCAACTACAATTAATGCTATTTAAAAGCAATTAATTGCAGAGAAGTTTATTGTTATAAATTTTTAATTTATAAATTTTTAATTACAATCACATCATTAAACCCCTGCACCAAATGTGTTATTTAAACAGGCTTTGCAGAGCAATTATTACACCATTTTTTAAAAGACTAGAAATGTGTCCATAGGACACGGATGCCCCCACTTCGATTTTTTGTCACAGAAAATAAGCCATAATGATTATTCAGGATAATCTGAGGGCCCTAACTCCTAAATGATTAAAGCGATTTCCATGGCTATTGAACTTGATCAAGATATTATGGTCACAAACATGTGTTAAAAGTTTGGTGAGGATTGGACAAACAGTTTTCAAGAATTAGATCGGAAACAATCTTCGGGACGTATTTTTCAAGTCTTTTTTTGCAAATAAAGGGCCGTAACTCCTAAATGACAAAAGCGATTTCCATGGCTATCGAACTTGATCAAGATATTATGGTCACAATCATGTATGTAAAGTTTGGTGAGGATTGGACACATACTTTTCAAGAATTAGATTGGAAACATATATTTTTGAAGTATTTTTGGCAAAAAAGGGCCGTAACTCCTAAATGACTAAAGCGATTTCCATGACTATCGAACTTGATCAAGATATTATGGTCACAAACATGTGTTTAAAGTTTGGTGAGGATTGGACAAACGGTTTTCAAGAATTAGATCGGAAACAATCTTCGGGAATTTTTGGCAAAAAAGGGCCGTAACTCCTAAATGACTAAAGCAATTTCCATGACTATCAAACTTGATCAAGATATTATGGTCACAAACATGTGTTTAAAGTTTGGTGAGGATTGGACAAACGGTTTTCAAGAATTAGATCGGAAACAATCTTCGGGACGTACGTACGGACAAGGGCAACCCTATATGCCGCCACTTTGTGGGGGCATAAAAATTTCAATACAACCATTAGTGATGTAGGTTACATTAACCAAGAAACAAAGTGTGTTTTAATCACACTTTTTATAAGATAAATGTCATTAAAATAAAACAAATCTGTTCTGAAGCTAACTAACCTCTGCAGTTAGAACTGCTTTCATAATGTCAGAGCATTTTTTCATAGATATTAATGAAAACAGAATAACTCAATTAATTTTTGAAGTCAGCTAAATGCTAACCTTGCATTGAGCATATTTTTATATAAGTAATTCTGATTAATTTTAGCTCAAATATGTTTTTGTGAAGACAGCTGACAGCTGATATGAGTCACTTCTAACTTTGTTTCCTGGGTAGAAACCAGTACTGGTGTCCATTTTTGAGAGACCATGAGAGAATACTCATGTAAAGTATTGAACAGACAACCTCTTGGTGAGAGGCACACTCACCCCTTTTGATATAGATGCATTGAATAAACATGAGGGCCATAACGGCCCTAAACTGCTCACCTGAGTAAAAGTTTTAAACCACTGGAGAATTACACACCAAATATCTTAGCTCTATGCCTTTCGGTTTCAGAAAAGATTCTAAGCTTTTTTCCTTTATTTATCTCTGTAACACAGGTGACCCTCAGGGTGGAGCCAATTTTGAACCCAGCTTTGATCCCATGGGCTCGATTTGAACAAATTTGAGAGTGTACTACTAATATATGATGCTACATACAAACTATTAAGGATCTGAGCCAAGTGGTTTCAACAAATGAATTTCAAAGATAACCCTATTTAAGTCAACAGGAAACTTGATACCACTGGGGTAAGGCCAGTTTTGATCCTAGGGGCATAGTTTGAATAAATTTGGTAGAGAGCCCTTATGTGATGCTACATACCATACATCCTGACCTCAGGGTCATAATTTGAACACATTTGTAGAGAATCACAACATGGTGCTACATATACAAAATATAAAGGATCTGGGCCTAGTGGTTTCAGACAAGAAGATTTTCAAATTAGCCTTTAGGAAACTTGTGACCCCTGAAGGCTGTGGTTAGTTTTGAAACCAGGAACATTATTTGAACAATCTTGGAACAGGACCACTATATGATGCTACATAGCCAAAATCAAGGGTCTAAGCCAAGCTGTTTCCTACAAGAAAATTTCAAAGTTTTCCCTATATATTTTATGTAAAACAATTGCCCCAAGGCATGGTCAATTTTGACCCCAAACGCTTATTTTGAACATTCCAGGACAACCACAAGACAATGTTACACATTAGAATTCTAATCTCTAGGCCTTTTTTGTCAAGATGGGTTTTTCCTTTCGGTTGCAATGGCAACCAGAGTTCTGCCTGGAATACACTTCTTTGAACAATTTTGAGTGGCACCATCCAAGGAAAATTCCTGTGAAGATGCATCAAAATTGTCCGAGCAGTTTAGGTGGAGACGTTGTTTAAAGCAATTGTTGACAATGGACGCTGGACATAATCTTACAACAATCTCTCACTTTGAGCACTTTGTGCTCAGGTGAGCTAAACGCAAAACAACATAAATATGCTACTGAAGACCCAATTACTCACCTTGCAAGGCAATTTTAAGGTCCTGAGCGAACTGGTCCCACATTATGGCAGCGCTGACTTGGCCCACATTCAGGTCCTGTGGGAACTGGTTGAGCACAGGTGTGTAGCTGTTACGATCCTCTTCTATCACTGACACTATCAGGGCGATCAGCTTGTGCCAGAAGCCGAGATTTTTAGCGCTTGGCCCCTCCTGTTCCGGATTCTCACTTTCTGTGTTTGTCTCCACCTGAAACTCGCGTCTGTAGAGGTCGCAGCAGTTGTCGAAGAGGAACTGGTAGGTGGACTTCATGCAGGCAATAACACAGTCTTTCACCACAGCACTGGCTCGCGGAGGACATGGCAGGTCCTGAACCTGGGTAAAAAGGCAAAACAAAGGTCTGTCATTGTTCCATATTTATGTTTTTAAATGATAACAATATAGAACAATGAACAATCCTAATGCAAATATTTCTAAAAGTATAAGCTGATAAGACATGTTTTCAGTCATTATACTTTATACCAATTTAGCCAACAGCAAAATAGTTCCAAATTAAATCTGCTGTCTAAAATCTTAACATTAATGATGAATGAAATAATTATGCAAAAACAACAACTAAAAGACTATTTTATTCGATATAAACATTTAGCTCAAATCAGGTTTTTCAGTAATCTTGAACCCAATTACTATAATTCACTTCCTTAATTCTCTAATACAATACATATAAAGTAAACTACAGAGGACGACTATTTGAACTGTCTCCTCCTGCACTGTTACACGCTGTTGTACTGTTGCCCGTCCATGTCATTGGTAGTATCATAAGAATACAGGTTTTACTGCAATCGTTTGAGCTTGTCAATTTCGCCAAGACACTTTGTTTACAAAAAATAATGAATATTTTTTTCCTTTTTTTCTGATGTTTAATCAGATATTTAAAAAATAATAATCAAACCAATGTAAAACATACGCTATATTATGACTTTTATTACTAGAGTATTTTGATTATGAAATAAAGAGGCGGAATTGTTCAGTATAAACATTGTGTACCTTCATCCTGAAGAATGTAATGCTTGTGAGGAGGTCCACCGTGGACTTGAGGTCCTGCAGCCGAGTTGGGTCTGACGCCGGGAAGTTGTTCTACAAAATAGTGTGTAACCATATATAGGGAGACCAGTCAGGCAGGAGTGTACAATCAGTTACCAAGGACATACTTCAAGGGACTTGCTAATGTTTTTGAGCCAAATATTAGTTTTCTGCGTAATGCATATGGAAACACTTAATTCATTATTATTTTTCTTTTTAATATCAATTAAAGAATTAGTGCTAATGTCAATCAACTAATCAGGCAACAACAAAAAGATGTTAGAAACGCTATTGAAAGTTTTGGAACTTAAAATTGCCTTATATTTTTATTCCAAATTTTTTGGGGGGCACCTTTGTCTTATTGTATTTTATTGCTGTGTATATCCAAAAGACAAAGTATGCAAGATATATTTTAAAGGAAGAATGGGTTTGGATAATATCATCTTTCTAATGACAATGAAAAGCTTCAAATTGGTAATAATAGTTTGAACAATTCAAATATTTAAAAGAAATATTGATTCAATATTTTATAGTATTTGGACACATTTGTAAACCTTAAAAATTCAGAACCATAGAAAACAAAGATATGCTAAAACCAGGGTTCGAATTTAGACTCGCATACTCGCAAAATGTGAGCGACATTTGGAAATTGCGAGTGACTTTTATATAAGCTCGCAAAATTCTGCGAGTGGCTTTTTCTAGACCACAAAATGTTAAAAGGAAAGTAGAATAAACATGAACTTAATTCCGCTATGTAGTCGAGTGTAAACAGCCTATAAGTGGCATGTTTACACTACCGGTATAAAGAAGAAAGTACAGAGTCACGCTCTAGTAGGTTTTCAAAAATAGAACAAATACGGAAAAGGCCGAGTTTTATCACGAATGCTCCGAGGCGTGCATAATACAAAGTAAATACGAATGACGTAATCACCTAGCTCAATCATTGGCTAAATTTAGCGCTTTTGCGCACTATATGTAAACCCCATCATCCTGTCAAAATGAATAGACTTCGTTGATCGATATATTTCATGGTCCAAAGTATCCACGCTACATTTACTGTTGCTTTTTTATTTTAAATTTATTATTTTATTGTTTTTAATACTTATAGACTTAATGAAATCTGTAGCGTGCTTGTCGAATGGGTATTAAATTACCCGATGGCGAGGGTAAATATACAAAGTGAACAATGTCAAATTATTGGACAGCTTTGTTATCAAAAAGCTGCCAGCATCAGACGAGTCTTTCCATACCCCCCAAATAGAATAAGCCATCAACAAGTTCTAGTAGTCGAGTCACTCAAGATTGATACTTTTTAATATTCATAATATGTCTTAGGTGTTAATTTCTACTTTAATTATACAATATTATAAGGGAATGCAAAATGCACTCGCAAAATTTTGCGAGTGCTCCTCAAAGTTAAATTCGAACCCTGAAAACATATTTGAAACAGTGAAGTATCCAAGATGTACTCTTCTAGTGGTACAGTCACTGGTACATTTAACATCAAAATAAGATCATATTTTCTTAGAGTACAACAAGCACACACCAGAAAACCTACCCTATAGATGGAGAGATCTATTCTCAGGGAGTTGTGAAGCTGGTCTAGTAGCTTTACAAATTTTTCTTTCTGAAACACAAAAAACATACACATAATTTGATAAAAATAACACAATTTTATTTTTTTTTAAATATTTTAGCCTCATATTGCATGTTTAAGCCATGGTATGCATGTTTAAGCCATGGACTGTGTGTTTTAGCCATGGAACATGTATTTAAGCCATGGAATGTCCATAAGTCATTGAAAATGTGTTTAAGCCTTGGAATGTGTGTCAATGCCATGGAACATGAGTTTCAGCCATGAAACATGTGTTTAAGCCATGGAAGGTGTGTCAATGCCATGGAACATGAGTTTCAGCCATGACATGTTTAAGCCATGGAAGGTGTGATTAAACCATGGAGTGTGGTTTTAAGCTAAGGAACATAATATATGTTTTAGCCATGAAACTTTTGTTTAAGCCATGGAAAATGGTTATAAGATAAAGAATGTGTGTTTAAGCCATTGAACGTGTGTTTAAGACATGTTTTAAGCCATGAAACATTGTTATAAGCTAAGTACATCTGTGTGTTTTAGCCATAGAACATGTGTATGTTTGTTCAGGTACAAAGTGACATACATGCAGTACTTGTTTGGTACTTTAAAAGAATTTAAAAATGTTAATTGCAGTTTATCTTCTGAATCAAGTTTTGTATGGACACTAATTTTTGGAGCCATATTCAAATCACATCAGATTCTTCTAAGATTTGATATTGTCTACATGGCTTACCCCGAAATTTGAGGCAGCGAACCGATCACTGGCAGACACTGCAGCCGTTGTTGCCGTTGTGTGGGCGTAGAAAGCATTAATGTTCGCAAGGAGGGTACTCATAACAGCTGGTACGCCTGGACACATGTACTTGGTGGACAAACAAGAGAAATGCCTGCAGAAGGGTAGTATGATACGTGTATTTGTTGAGAATATAATATGATAAAAAAATAGAGAATGATATCAAGGTCAGCAAGCATCAAACTGAAGACAGAAGTACGGACATTGCAACACCCATATGTATAATATGCTATTTTTTTCATTTTTTAACTAAATTTAGGCGCAAAAAGAGAACAGGTGGGTTTATTACTCACGTCATAGCTTGGTAGATAGACTCAATTCCATATCTCATAGCAAATTCATCCACTATTTCCTGCGCAGGCTCCTCAAAGTATGTCTTCCACGCTTCATCCTGAAAACGTGGCACAAACAATGTTGTGTTGTTTAACTCACTATATTCATTTTGGAAGGCGATAAAAATTAGAGTGCAAAATAATGCAAATATATCTCTGTTTAAACTAACTAAAAATGTGTAATGTAAAATCATTGTTTAAAGTAACAAAATAATGAATGTTGAATATCTACAAACAATTTCTTTATAAAGAAAATAATAATTTAACAGTGTTGACAGTAAAAAATAAGTTTGTTTTATAATGTTGTGTAACCGGAGGCCCAGACATGCAATTCTGTTTACATAAGACACTTAGCTATTGTTTATCTACAGCTTCTTGAATCAATAGTTTACTAAAAGCTTTTGCCTGAATTCTACTGAGTATTATACTAATTTATCATGATTCTCTGTTACCCAACAAGCACTATATATAATCTTACATTAATAAGCGCATATATTTAAGAGTCCATTTTTCTAATTTACCACGGTGCATAACTTTTCACTTTTCTTGCAGAGTTACAAAATTCGTTTCACATTCATGTATTGTCAAAAGGAACAAGTGTACCAAGTTTTGTGTTAATATCTTTATGTTAAGTTTTTACATGATGTCAACACCAACATCACAGCTATGACAATACCTATACGTTTTTGGTACAGACAAAGTAAATAGAATATTAAACAAGAGATGTTTGTCAAACATTATGCCCCCCCTGAGCGCCATGTTGTCAGGATTATATGGACAATTGAATGAAATATGCATGGACCGAAATGACAGCTGATTTGTCACTGACATTGGATGCCGTTGAGGCAGTTTTAAGATTATGACCTTTCAAAGTGTGAGGATAGAGTGTGTTATGACCATGACCTTTGACTCTATGACCTCAAAATCCATAGGAGTCATCAGCTGGTCACCAAAAACCTAAATGTCAAAGGCATTGTCGAGTTATCACTCGAAACAGTTTTGCATTCAAGGTCACTGTGAACTTGACCTTTGACCCAATGACTCCTAAAATCAATAAGGGTCATCTACTGGTCAGGTCCAACTTTCATGTCAAGTTTGATGATCATAGGTTTAGGCATTGTTGAGATATCACTGGGAGAAGATTTGTTAACTATTTTGCGTTAAACGTTACTGTGACCTTGACCTGTAGTCATAGTCATAGTCAAGAGGGGTCATCTACTGGTCAGGCATAACCTTCATGTCAAGTTTGATGACCATTGGTCCAGGGTATGTCGAGTTTGCTTTCAAGGTCACCGTGACCTTGACTGCTGACCCCTAAAATCAATAAGGGTCATCCACTCATCAGGCCCAATCTCCAAGTCAAGTTTGAGGGCCATGGGTGCAGGCATTGTTGAGTTATCACTCGGACAACCTTTTATCATTCAAGGTCACTGTGACCTTGACCTTTGGCCCAATGACCCCAAAAAACAATAGGGGTCATCTACTTGTCAGGCCCAACCTCAAAGTCAAGTTTGAAGGCCATGGGTGCAGGCATTGTCTAGTTATCACTCGGACAACCTTTTACCACTCAAGGTCACTGAGACCTTGACCTTTAGCCCGATGACCCCCCAAAACAATATGGTCATCTACTGGTCAGGCCCAACCTCCAAGTCAAGTATGAGGGCCATGGGTGCAGGCATTGTTGAGTTATCACTTGGACAACCTTTTACCATTCAAGGTCACTGTGACCGTGACCTTTGGCCCGATGACCCCCAAAAACAATAGGGGTCATTTACTGGTCAGGCCCAACTTTCATATCAAGTTTGATAACCATAGGTCTAGGCCTTGTTGAGTTATCACTCAAGCTATGAAATTCTTTTACCAGTAAAGGTCACTGTGACCTTGACCTTTGACCTGATGAGCCCTAAAATTAATAGGGGTCATCTACACCTTCATGTCAAGTTTGAAGACCATACGTCCAGGAATTGTTGAGTTATCACTCGGACAAGCTTTGGTCTACCGACGGACCGACCGACCTACCCACCAACCCACCGACCAACATGTGCAAAGCAATATACCTCTCTTTTTTGAAGGCAGGCATAATAAAGCACTTATACAAGACTATAGAGAGCCAGAATAGCCAGACCACAACATTCTTGGGGGAAAACAGGGGTACAAATGTGGATAGATAGGGGCGTAGAAGTCATTAATACAAGAATAGAGAGCCAAAATAGCCACAATAAAACATTTCTGGGGGGAAACAGGGGTACAAATGTGGAGAGATAGGGGCACAAATGTCATTTATACAAGAACAGAGAGCCAAAATAGCCACATTACAACATTTCTGGGGGGAAACAGGGGGAAACAGAGGTACAAATGTGGAGAGATAGGGGCGCAGAAGTCACTTATACAAGACTAGAGAGCAAGAATAGCCAGACCACAACACTTCTGGGGGGAAACAGGGGTACAAATGTGGAGAGATAGGGGCACAGAAGTCACTTATACAAGAATAGAGAGCCAGAATAGCCAGACCAAAACACTTCTGGGGGGAAACGGGGTACAAATGTTCAGCGAGAGGGGCGCAGAAATCTGTTATACAATTACAGAGAGCCAGAATTCAACATTTCTTTGGGTAATCAGGGGTACAAACACGCAGCAAGAGGGGAGCAGAAATCATTTATACAATAGAATAGAGCCAGAATAGCCAGACCACAACACTTCTTGGGGGAAACAGAGGTACAAATGTTCAGCGAAAGAGGCGCAGAAGTCAGTTATACAAGAATAGAGAGCCAAAATAGCCAGATCACAACATTTCTGGGGGAAAACAGGGATACAATTATTCAGCAAGAGGGGCGCAGAAGTCAGTTATACAAGAATAGAGCCAGAATAGCAAGACCACAACACTTCTGGGGGAAACAGGGGAACAAATGTTCAGCGAGAAGGGCGCAGAAGCCTGTTATACAAGAGTAGAGCCAAAATAGCAAGACCACGACATTTCTGGGGGAAGCAGGGGTACAAATGTTCAGCGAGAGGGGCGCAGAAGTCAGTTATACAAGAATAGACAGCCAGAATAGCAAGACCACAACATTCCTGGGCGAACAGGGTTACAAGTGTTCAGCAAGAGCCAGAAGTACCCTTCCAGTTATGATAAGCTGTTTATAGTTAGTCATGTACATTCGTGTAGTTTATTGTAACCTCAATGAGCTTGGTAGTGATCGCACAATTCTTCATGATAGTCTTGAGCAGGGCGATAACACCGTAATTCACACTCTGACAACACAAATCCAATATGTAACACAGCAGTGAATTATGACTGCTATTATATGACGTGTAGACACATCATTACACATGTACATACAACAAAAGCTGCCTATTAAATTTCGTTTCACTTTGGAAGAATAGCCAGTTAGCGCTTAAAAAAGAAACAAAGACCTTCAAACATGCTTTTCTAGAATGAGAATAACAATTGGAACTTAACCGTTTCACACTACATCTCCCCTGCTTAAAACCTTGATTCATACAGAAAATGATAAGCACCATTGAATTTGTTGAAGATCAGGAAAAATGTAAAATAAGTGATAGGTGAAATATTTCACAACTTAGGCTAGCATGCAGACGTTGGGACCTGTGACAAGTACAATGTATATGGGCTATGTAAGGGTCAACAAGATACAACAAAGGCTCAGGAGCTGGTGAAGCCCCTAAAAAAAATTGTTTATTTTTTATTTTTTTATAATATATTCTTTACATTAAAAGGCTTTTGAATCTCAATTTCCGTAATCAGTTTGACCTGTTATCCATAGAAGGATGTGATGACAGTCATATCATGTATTGTAATCCCAGATGGAGTGTTAAGGTTGGTTTCAAACAAAATATTCATTGACAACCAACTACTGGCAACCTCATTAATCTGCTTAGTAGACATAGATTATTGCTGGTAATTTAAGGTTTGCTTTATTGACTAACTATGCCGGCTATAATGTTCAAAGAACATACAAAGTTCAATTTCATTATCTCAATACAAAATCAATCAAAATGATAATTTGTTTATAATGTTATCATGGCATGTGTGCTCATGTAATATTGTATGAAACAGAGAACTTTAAAAGCAAAGTTCATGCATGTATATATTAAACAAGAAAGGCTGCAATGCAACGAAACCAGGTTTTTAATGATTGATAGAGGAACTTCAGTCTGTGCCTGTTTTTCTATTTTTGTAACAGTGACCTTGACCCTAGGGACCCCAAATGCAATACCATGAAAGGTATCCATAAACTCTTCCTTTATACCTGGTTTGGTCAAGATATGTGGACCCTGACTAAAGTTATTCAGTTTCAACTATTTTTCTATTTTTAGTAACAGTGACCTTGACCTTGACCCTAGGGAACCCAAACACAATCCAATGAAAGGTGACCATAAACTCTTTCTATAGACCAAGTTTGGTCAAGATATGTCATCCCTTACTAAAGTTATTTAGTTTCAACTGTTTTTCTATTTTTAGTAACAGTGACCTTGACCTTGAACCTAGGAACCCCAAACGCATCCCATGAAAGGTCTCCATAAACTCTTCCTATAGACCAAGTTTGGTCAAGTTATGTCAACCCTAACTAAAGTAATTCCGTTTCAACCGTTTTTCTTTTTTAGTAACAGTGATCTTGACCTTGACCCTAGAACCCCAAACGCAATCCTATGAAAGGTACCCGTAAACTCTTTCTATAGACCAAGTTTGGTTAAGATATGTCAACCCTTACTAAAGTAATTCAGTTTCATAGGTGAGTTTGACGCCGCCCGGCCGCCCATTTCAATATGTGAAAACCTGGTTAATAAAATGTGTAACATTACAGTGTAGGTTTTTTTTTATTAGAATTTAATTCTTAGAATTAACCGAAGAGTGCCATTTTGTTGGTTATAACAAAATTTTCCTCAACATAGGGAGGCTGAGACCCAAACCCACCCCAATGCCACCTGACCCAAACCCACCCAAATGCCGCCTGACCCAAACCCACCCCAATGCCACCTGACCCAAACCCACCCCAATGCTGCCTGACCCAAACCCACCCCAGTGCTTGACCCAAACCCACCCCAATGCTACCTGACCCAAACCCACCCAAATGCTGCCTGACCCAAACCCACCTTAATGCCGCCTGACCCAAACCCACCCCAATGCCGCCTTACCCAAACCAACCCCAATGCCGCCTGACCCAAACCCACCCCAATGCCGCCTGACCCAAACCCACCTCAATGCTGCCTGACCCAAACCCACCCCAATGCTGCCTGACCCAAACCCACCCCAATGCCGCCTTACATCAATCTGCTTCCTGCGCCCCTGTACAATACATCACTAAGGTCTTATACTTCTACTATGTCAATGCTTTAACAAACCCAACAGTTCAACAGAACATTGTCATGTTGTCAAATATATATACATATTCATTGTCATATTCATGTCTCACTCATATAAAGAAGGACCTCGGTTATTACCTATTTGACAAAATCAATGCAGTTAGGATAACTTGACAAGGTTACAAATGAGAGTAAAAATCAGGGGTACACTGTTGAAGGGGCGTCATAACTTTTGATAATATTACAGACAAGGCTTCATGGACAAAATCTTCATGCACTTACGTCTTTTGCTTCTTCTTTCTATTTATTGGTTTTGATAAATTAATGGAAAAAGAAAATGAAATTCAATTTAAATAAACATGAAAATAAATATACGCCAAACAAAGAAACACAAGAAACAGCATGAAATTTACTTTAAGCATGTAAAGAAACCTTAACAGTATACCAGTAATAAGCGACATTTTATGGTTTTTAGCTTTTACAGCAAATATCAAATAAACTATATTTAAAATACTGAAGCTTTATTAGGGCAAAAGAGGAAGATTGAGGTAATCTATGTAAAAAAATCATAATAAAGTACCTCAAAAGTGTGTTGAGTGCTTTTCAATTTTATTTTTGTAAAGTCAGTTTGTAAGATACCCTTAAAAGCAAATCCAGGTCCATTGAAACTGGTTTAGAACTGTATCACCCAAAATTGCAGTTACGATCCTAAAATATGCCAGCTAGCAATACAGACTCTATTGTGCACAAAATCAGCCTCCAAAACAAAACACATTTTTCCCCAGACTTGCAAAACTGGTGAAGTATTTGAGGGTAAAGATGGGTAAGGTCTGTGACTGTAGCTTGCGTCTAACATCAATATTGGCCATGTTATGCCTCTGATATGTTAAAAAAAATAACACTAACCTTATACATTTAGTCAAATCTTCCTCTATTGCCTAGC
Organism: Mya arenaria; assembly: GCF_026914265.1. Lineage (NCBI taxonomy): Eukaryota > Metazoa > Mollusca > Bivalvia > Myida > Myidae > Mya > Mya arenaria. The sequence goes on from NC_069124.1 coordinate 70,158,691, forward strand.
CAATTGTATAACAAGAAAACTGCCATGCATACATACTAATTTTTGTTTTACCCCCGAGGACTCTGGCAGTTTCACTGTGCCACCCGTCTGCTCACACAGGTAGTGAAACTGGTTCTGAAACATATATAAACTTTGTCTAAAATACAGCTATATATCAAAGTGAAACATTCTTTTAACATGTACTCACCAGAAATACTGAGGTCCTATGCTATGGTGCATATTAAGAGTAACGGTACCTGGGCCTAGTTTGATGAAATTACATCTAAAGACTATGTAGGATTTTGTTCAATATATATTTTGGGCAAAAAATTATCTTGAATTGTTTGTGAAACTTATAGCAGCAAGAGAAAACACTGTAGAAAACTAGGATGCCAAGCTGATACACTATAACAAGTCATTTGTTCTTGGATATACCACATATATCAAGTTAAATGCTAAATGACCATTACATATATCATAAAACTAGTCACATATAAGACTGCTAAAAATGTCACTAAAGATCATTTTATGCAAAAAAGTGTCAAACACATCAGAAAACAATACAAATAAACACATATAATGTAGGTTATATCAGCTTCCTATACGGCCACAGTATCATAGCGGTGTTTGAAACTGTAGCTTAGTGGTATTTGTAAGCTCACCTCGTGGAGACAGGTGTACTGGATATGGTAGGGTGCGACCTTTTCCTCGCCCTTTATCTCAACACTAATGTGCAGACGGATAGCACCTGACACTGCAGACTTGTCTGTACGCTTTTCTGGTTAACACAATTGAGCATTTTCCATGAAATTGAATGTGTTAAATTTGTTACTCATACTGTGAAAACAACAAAAAATAACAAATGAAATATCTAAGTTTTATTACTTAATGGCTTTACTTAAATAATGACTATCATAAATTTCAAGAAGTATTATTCAAATTACATACAAAAAACCTTTATTTGTTCACACAGATGTGAGAAGATGTAACATTGAAAGTGAAATAAATAAGATAATTATTTGATTTCGTAAACATAAAATGCAGCTGCATATCCAGAGAACAAAACAAAACATTTAAATGGAAATTAAAACTTCGAGGCAGGATTACAAACAAAAAGCAAACAAGAAAAAAACGAAGACTTGGTTCAAGACATATTTTAATGGAAATTGTTTTTTTATTTTAGAGACACACAGGATTAGGGAATTAAGAAAGAGCTACCATTTTTAAATTTGTAAAATGTCAATATTTTCTTGAATAGCTTTATTGCGAAACAGGGTCATGCAAAGTTATTTATATGAAAATGAAGCCATCATACAAAGTAACAAGCACTTTAAGGTATACCGATTGTCACCAAAAAGGAAAAAAAAAATTCAAGACAATTCACTGTCCAAATACCACCTTATATCCATGGCCTCCTCCCCAACAGCCTACCACCCTCCGCTCCCTTAGGTTAATAATTCACGAAAAAAAATCCTAATAAACTCTAACCTATACTAAATAGTTCTCAAGAGATGATCTTAAATCTGACCCCATCTCTGATTTTAATCATGGAACATCGTCTGATACAGAAAACATTTAATCAAATTTAAGATTCCATGATAACATTATAAACAAGTGTATTTTTGCTGTGTAGTGACCATTATTCTATTTTCATAACAAGTTTTGCATGTTTACCTAGATTATGCCAAACAGTAGTTTCCCCGCACAGTTGAGCAACCTCAATATACCACTGACCGAGAAAATCATCCCCCTCTCGAGTGAAGGTTTTTCTTACTTTCGACCTTAAGTCATTATCTTCATCCCTTGAAAATGAACATAAAGTCGCTCTGATACTAAACTGTAGAACATGCAGACAAGTGATAAACAGCATGCAGGAGGTATAGAAAACAGTTTGTGCTTTATTTGGAATCAGTTGGAAAGATTTACAATACCACGAAGGCAGTAAGAGATATTAACGGATAGAGCAGTAGGTGGCGATGGAAAATATATTACTTTAAAGGTATTAGAAAAACAAAACAAAGCATAAACTGCTGAGGAATAGATTAAACAATATTATCTGGCAAAACATACATTATTTGTTGTTTTGATCAAATATTTTTCTGAATTCTCTGTATTAAATGCCATATACCAAAATATAAATGACATGAATTGAAATTCTATTTTCAATGTAATTGCCAGAAACATGTTCGATCGTGTACGGAAAACAACAGGAGGCATTGACCACACTATAGTCTACAAAACAAAACACACAATATCAACAGTCTACTTGATGTTCATGCATGACCTTCACACAACCGCCATGACCTTGACCTTACCAAGGTTGTACCAGACATCCATTTCACCGCTTAGTGTGCGGACTTCGATGATTGTTTGGCCAAGAAAGTCATCTGACTCACGAGTCAGTTTCTGACGCAACTTTGATTTCAAATCATTGTCTTCATCCCTGGTAGCAAAATGCATATTTTAATTAATTTTTAATATAATCTTTTGAAATCAAAGTTGAGCCCCTTTGTTTTAAATGAGTATGGAATAAGCATCATGAGAAAAGTAACATAAATATTCTTTTTTTATTCCTTTCTATGTTACCAGTAAGGGAGCACGTATTTACAATGTTTTTACTTAATTTGTTCATTTACTAGTTGAACAACAAACATAATAAAACAATAGTTAAGCCAGTTACTGGACTTGCTACACATCTGCACTTTGTAATTGTTTCTAGTTATGGTCAATATAAAGTTTTCAAACAACCAGCAGCAACATCAGTTACCCACTACTGGTGACAGCATGGCTATGATAATAACATTACTTTTTATCTTAAAAACAACAGCATGACAAGCTTAAACTTTGAGCAGATTTCTATGACATTGCATTCAGTCATTACATGTACTTACCAGACTCTGACTTTGATTCTGTCAGATGAATTGTGGCACTCACTGAAAGATAAATGCAATCATGGTATGTCTTAATATTGAGGTATCAAGTATTTTGTAAGGCTGAAATGCCATAAGATTTAGCTCAAGAATGTCTAAGTCAGTTTTAAACAGTGGTGTTCCTTTGGTTCTGGAAGAAAATATTAACTTTGTTTTGTACATGCATGTGTTGTCCATCAAGTAAGAAAATAGAGACATTCTTGTACACATCTAAGTATCATTTCTTCAGCAAAACAAAAGGACCTCACACTGTGAGTTTCTTTGATTTATGTTGAGATGGTGTATTAGTAGAGGTATCGACGTGGGTTCTAGTCCCACCATTGGCCTCTATTAATGGGCACAAGTACTGGTTTCTACCAATGAAACACATTAAAGCAGGATTCATATAAGCCTACAGATCTTAAGGCTTCACAATCATGTTAAATTTATAGCAATAAATTGAACTCTTGGTTGACTCACAAGTAGAATTTCTCGTGCCACTCCGGGTTGAGATCCTGTGGCACGGTCTTGGTGCGCTTCTTTACCTTGCCAACCTGCACCGTGACGTACGGGTCGCTTGTCCCCGTTTTGTCCTTCCCAATCAAACCTTGAGCACATATCACTGAAAACAATGTGCACGGTTTGTCAACTGGTTGTACATTGTGAACACTACTCATTTCTAGGCCCATTTTTGGCCTTAAGTCAAGAACCTTTTTTGGCTGTTGATTCAATTTTTTCATTTAATTAATTCTTTCATGTCTGTCATATTGACTCGTTTAACCTTTAGAAATCGGATTTCATTCTGTCCCTTAACCCACCAATCTGAGGATGTGAATCTGCATCAATGGAAAGTAACATGTTGTTTTAAGAGAAACAAAAAGAAAATCAGCATAAACTAAAATAAAACAGTACCAAATACTCGTCTCCAACAAATGAGCTTCTAATCATATACCTGTGATTGCAATTTTGGCAGACCATTTTGACGTGCCATCCAACACACTCTGCTTTACGGCCTTCATATGACCCGCGTGTGACTTCTTCTCTACGTTAAACACTTGGCTGCAACAAAAATGTGTAAATGAATCAAGCGAAATCTTGAGGTTTGACATGAAGAAACATGTCTCATAGTTTCTATATTCATCATCCTTTAGATCCTTGGAAGATTCTTACCCCTGATATAAAAGTATAGTACATGAGTATTAAAACATAAGGTTTGTAAGTATCTGCAAGGTGACATGAATGCCTACCTGATGAGTTCGAATATTTCTGGCTTGTTTCTCTCCCTAAGTTTCATGCGGTCTCTCATGGCCTTGATGATGTTGTGGGTCTTGTCTTCAGCACCATGTTTTGAGCTTTTCTCCGCCGCTCCTGAGTACACCAGGTTAACAGTATGGCATTTACAAATGTTTGGCACCTAGTTCTGGGGTCATATCCAATATATATTCTTATCCTTATCCATTCTAGACATGCCTCAGTGATTCCATTCAGTCTACATGGCTAGTATTCAATATTGCTGTTAATCGGATCTAACAACGATGGAGCTATTCGGATTACTTGTTAATAATAACTGACCAATAGAGAAAATGAAGTCAATGATGTATGACCCTAAGATTAACTTAAGTTGCATATTGAATCCCATGCCTGGCCAATTAATGTCCATCCAAAACGCTCAGATTCTACTCAATTGTGTTAAATATAAGATGGGTAAATTATTGAATATGGCCCCAGCACAAATGGGAAATTTATTCCACAAATATAATTAAGCCACAAAATAAAAACACCAGACTTGCTTAACAATGAAAAAAATACTATCAAAACTGGCAGTAGAAACCCTGTTTCACTCACATTCACCAAATCAATTAATAATACATATCAATTCTCCAACTATGACTGGGAACATCTTTTTTAAATTCAAATGCCACCTTTGCATCACCTGATAATAACATAAGTGGATAGCAATAAGCTTAAGCATTAGAAAATAAAGCGAAAAATGCTCGCACTAATCTAATGTTAAGTTTTAACATCTAAACCTACGAACAAACAATACTAAAAGGACATGACATACGACAAAAAATATACGAGGGAACCAAACTGTAATGCAGTTAACAGAATGGACAATATGAATTTGTTTTATATTTCTTCTGACTTAAAACCATAACACAAAGACCTATTGCACTAATATCTTGAAGTTATGTCATCTGAAGGACGTGATACTAATACACTATAACTAAGTGTAGGGTAATTTGTTACAAAAAAAACAGTTATTACTTTATTTCTATCACATATTATTTTCAAAAGGGAATGAAGGGCTCGATTCCAAGTCTTACCACATTCAATGTTTGCACGTTTAGGCCTGGTGCCGGGTGTTTGCGGGTCTTCGTCAAATATTCCATCTGGGGAACACAAGCCAACCACTTACAACACAACATATAGACCTTCTGTGTACCTATAGTTCTTTGTATGTTCTCACATTTGCATGGACGCATTTCTACAACATTTTTGTCCATAGAAGCTTTTTATAATATCTTTATATTAAAGATGTTTTCTTTGTTATTTCCTAAACATTGCTAAAATTACACAGTAGTGCATAAGGACACACAAAGGCAAACATTTGGAAGAAATAAAATTTATGTATAAGCAGCCAGACAGCCAACATTGGTCTAGTGTTTTGGTATTTATTTCCTTCATTTGAGTGTGATCGACCTTGTAATGTGATTTCTATAACAGGTGATCACAGAAGGTCTACTTGGGACCAAACTCAACAAATATCATACAGCCAAACAATAATTATTAAAGGGACATACTCAACTGAACAAACTTACTGAAGTTTATCCTCTTTCGAGTCAAAACTTAAAGAAAGTACAACCAACACATAAAGCAGAAGCAAATGGAAATAATACAGAAAGATCAAACAAAACTTTTATCCTTTTTTTCTTAAAAGAAAACAAATCCAAATCATGAAAGCTTTCAAGTATTATTATTAAAAACTGAAACATAATGTTTAATTTAAAAAATAAATATGATGGTACCATAAAATGTAAGAATAACAAAAAGACCACAACACTTTATCATATTAAATAAAAAATATATAATTATCATTAATATTATCAGTATTTCATATTGTGAAAAGGTTTAGAAGCGTTAATGTTCAAATAATTAAAAATTGTTAGGAAATAAAGTCGACCTTCATTTATTTTGAAATTATTATTTAATTAAATGTAAAAGAGGATTTCACAATCACATACGAAAGCAAAGGGAGATAAGAATAATCACCTTGCACAACTGAAAAGGAGATAAAAGAAAAAACTTAAAAAAGAACAAAATGCTAAGAGTGATTTCTATCTATTTGTGTGCATAGATTCTGCAATTTAAACCTTGCTGAATGTTAAAAATGATAAAAGTTATTCTATAAATTTGACTACACATGAGAAAGCCATATTACAGCCAACATATATGGACATAAATTAAAACATCTTAAATCAAAAAGTTGTACAGTAATGGTAGAACCGGTTTTGATCAGCCTTTAAAAACAAAATGTTAATTAATGTGTTTAGTATTAAATGGTTCGTTTTTCATAATAAATTTAAAGCTTCAAATTATCTGTAATGACATTTGACATTTTCAACATTTAACTTTTGTTCAGCCGGGCTTAAATTGGAAAGATTCTAATCTCTAGCTTGCAAGCAAGAAACACCAAGAATGTGCTAAATACTATTACAAGCATAACATAGTATATACTAATCACAAAGCAGAAAGTGTTGCAAAAGGTATCTTGAAAATAAATCATGATATTATGAAGGAAAACGGGAAAACTGTTTGTGGTGTTAAACATTTTTTTGTACTTAACATGGACATGTTAATAATTAAGATGTGCTGATTTAAAATGAATGCATGAGAAGAAAACAAATGATGTATGCAAGCAAATTTGTGATTTTTATTATTTTTAAAAGTACCTCCATTAAATTAGTCTCCTGAAATATCTAATATCACAGAGGAAAGCAAGCACAGCTCTGACACGATAAGCAAGAGGTCATTTATATGCATTCTTCATGATGAATGCGACAAAACACATTACCAACAACTTAACAATGTAAGATGATTTTTTTATATCTCATCTTAAAGTGTTTTAGTTTAAATTGAAGAAAAAAGACACTTGTCATTTTACATTTTTCCATAGAATGTTACAGTTAGCTATGTGACCTACCTTCACCACTGCCACCTGCACCAGGTGAGGCTAACTTACCAATGTGATTTAACACTATTACACTATTCCCCAAACTTACTTTGCAGGCAGTCAGCATTGAGAAGATCCTTGCATTTTTCATGGCACTTGACACCACACTCCGTACACCGCACACCTTGCCTGGCCAGCCCCCACAGCAGACCCTCACACTCGAAACAGTAGGTTGGTGACGTTGCCGTCCACACATAGAAGTTGTGGGGCGTTGTACTCGAGATGGGGTAGATGAGAGCCTGAAGCGTCTTCTTGTACACATGCATCTTCTGAAAGGCAGAATAAAAAATAATGAAAACCTCACACTGTAGATAACGTTTATTATAAGTAATTATTGGCATAAAAAAGCAAACAACCTTAGACCTAACATTACGTATGTTTATTATTAGCAGCACTACAGCAGCATATAACAATGATTATGCTCAGTTTTGGATAAATCAAACAAATAGTAAGTAATAATCTATTCCTTGATAAAGAACTTCTATGCAATGACAGAAACATAGGCAATACCTTTTATAATTAGACTTACTGTTTATTGCAAAAGAGTACACAGTTTGTGGTGTGTAGAGGGAGGTGGGGGGGGGAGGGTGTTCTTATGCAAGAAATGATCATATAATTCTTTGAGATTACCTTTAACCCTAACGGCAATCTGTAATGCATAAGTTATGACACTTGAACAGTTAAACTGTAATAGGTAACCTCTGTGTGAACCTAACTTATGTATGAGACTTAAATTGCTTGGCTTTGTACACTAATACTAATAGTCGCTTTTGCTTTAGGGAAAATTATAAGGGATAACTGAAAGGGAAAAAGGACCAAGTCTTTCTTATTGTGTTGATATAGTGTTTTAGTTCATCAAGTGCATTGTCATACAAAATAAAGTTGCAAATATCAATTTTACAGAACGACAATCTAACCATTAGAACGTAGAGAATCTAATGATGATGCTTAAACAGGTACAGTTTCATTGGCATCTCATATCTAGAAATTGGTATTACTCAAATAAAGACTTTATAAAGCACAATCTTGCAACAAGCCTAAATATAAAAGAAATTAACAATGACAAAAACATGGCTCTACTTTTTCAAAGGGGAATAACTCTTACCAGTTCTTCATCATTCAGCGACTGTCTGGCAACCATTGCAGAAGACACTGCGTTTCTCTTGGAGGCTTGCATTGTCTGTGAAAAGAAATAAAACCAACACAATTAATACCACTTTTAAATACTTCTTCTTGTGGACAATTTTTACAAACACATTGAGATGCAAATAAGAGTAAGCAAAAGCAACCTTAAGCATTTTACCTTTTTAGGCGACATACGTTTCCTGTCAAGGATCAGGAATCTTTCTGTTTCACATTGAAAATTTCACAGATTCTACATTTCACATTATCACTACTGTCAACAAATTGTTCAAAAACAGAAATAATTATGAATATTTTTACTCTTTTTTTTTCAAATAATTATTAGATACTGCGAAAATAAATATTAGTACTTTTAATCACAACGTGCATCTACTTTGTTAACTGCAGTGAAAATTCAAGTGCAATTACCAATTATTGCTCAATATGAGTGCAACAAAATGAACAAATACAGAAAAATATCTACACTCTAGTTAGTTTCAAAAACGTGTAAAAAATCAAAGAAACCAAATTTTGACTCTAACTTTTACACTTCATGATTAAAAAAGAAATGTGTGAGTAACCAGTATACACATGAGATGAAATGATAAAATAAAATGAACAATTATTTATTTGTATGTTTCACCCTCACTACATTACAAACTACAAGAAACTCCCACAAGATTTTCATACTTTGAATTGTACGCATTAATTCCAGAGATTTTAAAAAAAGATCATGCTAACCGGCCTATTATAATTATTGATGCAAAAAATTACGACAATTAATGAAGTAAAAAGATATATTTCAAATATAATGTATTACCAATATTTAAAATATGATCAAAATTACAGTTCGTGAAAACCTTGTGAAAAAGTGAAGAGCTTATATTCAATGTAAACCAGGTGTAAGTTCTCAAAATACCTTTTGTAGCTGCATGAAATAAAATGTCATTTTACTGAAAATACCTCAATAAATAGAACAGAACTGATTGGTAGATGAAGCATTGAAATATCAGGGAAATTGATTCAGTCAAAGAGTTTATAAGATTCTACTTTCAGAAAATTATCGATGGTAGTCATATAGATGTATAAAACATGCAAGTCAACATTGAAAATACTGAATAATATTAAATGAGCTCATTTTGGAGTGTTTTAACTTCTAAGCCTGGGAATTTTTTATAGCAGGTAGATTGACATATTCAAGGGAATCCTTTAGTGTCATGTTTGGTAAATACAATAATTCATTGGCCTAATTTATATAAGAATTTTCAACAGCAATAAACCCTTTATTATTATAATTATACCATCATGTTATTAAACGCACACTGAAAATGAGATGCAACATAAAATATATAAAGCTACAATGAATTTATATTGTGTAATGCAGAGTAATGTTTAAGTTATCTTTGTTTAATATGTACACTAACAGATTTATACTCCATTTTAGCCATGATCCTATTAAATATGAAATATGAAGTAAAAAGAAAATAGTTGACAAAATACATGTACCCTTATGACAATATGAGCATACACAATTTAGTGTTCAGGCCATTGCCTCTGCCAGTTGGGCTTGCCGGACAGATTCATACTCAATTATTTAGAAGAGCTCTGACAGCCAAAAATCCAATAAGCAGATTACAACCGCAAATTTTATACTTTAAGTGACAAAACATTCACCAAATTTCCATTTAATATATTATACTGTGTATAGGACACACTTTTTGGCCCAGATTTCAAAGAAAAAAAATGCCTGCGTCCTATGAGTATCAAGGCTACTGACATCTTTTTAAGAAGGCTATTTCTGGCTGAATTTGCTTTAATAGAGAATTAAATGGAAGAAAATGTGTTTGTTTACATTCTTAATTTCAAAGGGACATAACTCACATCCATTGATGGATTTAGTTACATCAGCAGTGTAAAACTGGGAACAGTTAGTAAGTCTACGGTGAGTCTAAACTGGGAACAGTTAGTAAGTCTACAGTGAGTCTAAACTGGGAACAGTTAGTAAGTCCACGGTGAGTCTAAATAAACATAGTTCATTAATTTTAAGTTTTGATATTGTACAACAGATTTTGCGTTATGATTCTGTATTAAAATAATGAATAAACATGCGTATTGTGAACTGGCATAATTGTAACAGTGCGTCAATGTGTGAAAATCTCCCTCTGTGTTACTATTGTAACCACATGTTTGTAATGCCTAGCTGAAGGTGTTGACATGTTAATAACATTTATGTTCAATATATGACTGGTGTTTTACAATTCATGCCGGCACAGAGCAACATCAGAATTGTTATTTTATTATTGGTGTACATGTGCTGTACTATTTAATAACCTTTGTTATTTTCACAATTTAATAAATTTTGTCAAAAACAAACTTTTTTCACTCCATCCTATCTATGATACTTAGGTTTTTAACCCAATTTTTCACGTATTTTTTTGCCATTGGCCCTATTTATGCTAGCGTCCTTTACACAGTATAATATGGTAGTCATGAATTTATTTTATTAAGTGAGAGTTTTAGAAGCGCATGAGCACTGGCCAGTACAAAGGTATTTGCGTGGCATTTCACACTGAACACTAAGAAAGTAAGCATTTATCTTTGGTCTTCTAAGCAATTAGCCAGTGCCTGGCTTAACGACTTCATTGTTTGGAAGAACAAAAATAAGCACTAACAGTTACTTATAGAAACCTAAAAAACAAAATGAGTCCATGCCAATAAAAACATTTTTTCCTGTTCAAAAGATGGTTAAAATACTAAAACTGTGCTATAGTTACTGCTGACATTCGAAAAAAATACAGATTTTCATGCAAATCATTCCACAGTTCCATTGATCAAGTTAAATATCTAAAAAATATAAACAGAAGTATTTTCTACTTGTTCATAGAACATCGAGGATAAAAATTAATTTGAGTCAGCAGCCTATGACTGTTTTCTTAACATGAAATAAAAATAAGAGAACTACAACATATTACATGGAGAACATCTACGAGACTATAGTAATACCTTCATGACCTGTCAGCAAAAATACACCCGGTTAAAATACACACACATACACTTCCAGGAACACATTTATGATTAAGGCTTAAATGTTTTTATCTGTGTTTAGAGCAACAGTCTCCAAGTTGAGTAGGGCAAGAACAACAAGTCTCAAATGCTTAAGATGACATTTCAGTAGGCTGTGATTTTAATCACTACTTTTGGTTTTTAATTGCAATTTTAATGACAGATTGTCCATATCCAAATCAGATTAAAGTAAAATATATAGTTATGTTACAAAAATCTAGGGTCAGGGGGCGGGCTTTCGCTAGGTAGGGATGGGTTGCCCGAAACACAGATATTAATTTTATAGGCCGAAGCTATATTTACTTTGGTACTTATCTAAAATAGTTTTATCTCAAAATAAACAATGAAATATAGTCATTTTTATCATCATAATAAAAAAGTAAGTTCTCAATGTTAAGTGTAATTTCAAGCAGCAATAAAATGGTTATGTTAATTTGAGAGAATTGGTCATACAGGGGCATAGCTAGCATTGCGGACATACGTATGTACACATTAAAGAGAAAGAAAAGAAGTAATGTCCAAACTTGCAATACTGGTAAACAAGAGGGCCATAATGGCCCTAAATCGCTCACCTGAGTGAAAGTTTTAAACTTTTGTTTTTTTACAACAATAAATGAGTGTTTTGGTTCATGGCAATGCAACTAGAAGACCATTAAATTACACACCAAACTTCTAAGCTTTATATCTGCTTTAAGGCTGTAGGCCTCTAGGAAGAAATTTCCTTATTTTTTTTTTGAAAGGGCAACACCCAATATCCCTTTGAAGTTCCACCAGGTTGTCCAAGTGGTTTAAGAGGAGATTTTGTGTAAAGCAATTGTTGATGCCGGATATATAGACTGATAACAATAGCTCACCTTTAGCACTATATGCTCAGGTGAGCTAAAAATAGAAGGCCAAAGGAGAATAAGACCCCATCTAAATAGCGGGTGCGTAACATCAACAAGATTGCAATCATTAGTCTGTTGTTGATTTTTCAATCAAACAAGGGGCATTTCTAAACAATTATTAAAGCCATGAGTTATGGGCTTGCTACACAAGTGTGCTTTGTATCTGGTAACATATGTAGCATTTCGATTTGAATATCACAAATGGTTTTGAGTTATGGCCAAGGTTAAACAAATGCTTAACACCAACAACAAATCTAAGGCTATGACAATACCTCAACTTTTTTCTTTGAAAAAAAATACAAACTAAAAATGGACTAGCTACGCCCCTATTTTAATAAGAATGTAATTGCCGACACCCATTAGGAAACAAGAAATTGTTGAGCATGGCAAGCTGACATCAAAGGGAAGTAACTTACCAGGTCACTGACAAGAATCACAGATTTTCTAGATGGGGGTTTTATCTCAGGCATACTGTCTATGGAAGTGTAGATATCGTTATGACCAGGAAATCTAAAATAAAAAAGAATGTGCAAATCAATTTTAAGCTGTGTTGTTAACAAAACAATCATTCACTTCAACATTCTCATATTCATTACGAAATGAATGTAATGACAGCTTTTCAATTTTCAATTCTACAAAACTAATTTAGTGAACATTGTATTAAATGTAAAATTTCTCTATATTTCACTCAGGATAATGTATAGTTTACTCAGTTTCAAATTCAAACACACACATTTTTCCCCCTGCACTGAATAAATGTTAACCAGGGAAATATATAGAGGATCTCAAATTTGTGTTTATTTTGTATCAAATTTATTAATCAAATTCATTTTTAAACGATAAAAATGAGGCTCTGCTGGGGTGTTTGTTTTTTATTGACAAGTTTAATAAATTTGATATAAAATAACACAAATTTGAGATTATATTTATAATTTGTCAATCTATTTGTATAAATCTAGGTAAAAGTTTCTTGAATACACATTCTCATGTCCTATTGCAAAGAATTCACATTGGGTTACAAAAAATAATTAGGCTGCTTCATCTGCAGAAAAGAAAATAGTCCCACATAAAAACATTTTATTTACAACGAGTTTTCAAGTTTCATTTTAAAACAACAAAAAATATATTTCAATCCATTTAGAGAAACTTATTAAGAAACATTAATAAAAGCAATGCCATAACTTTGTGACATCATTGGTAATGTATGTTTATGCCCTTTGGCGATTGAAGTTTGAAAATACTGTAGTCAGTTTCACTGTTACTTTCAATATATTGTGTGAAATTGCTTTCCAGCAGATGGATTACTACATTAACTTTTTACATTTGATGGAAGTGCCATGAATAAAAATGTACCAGAAACAGTAAGATTTTATGTGGAATCAGTGACTTTGAAAACTTGAGCATTGCTGGTGAACTCAGCCTAGACTGAGCATTGCATTGAAGTAGATGGGTTATTTTCACTGGAGTACAGGATATTAGATATTTCCTTGCGTTCATTTTAAATTTATATGGCAATAGTTGTTAATAGATGCAATGTTCTTGTGTCCCGATATTTGCATAATCTGGTTTGCAGGAACATTGTCATGATCCTGTTTCCGGATTAGGTATTTTCTGGCTCTGTGATTGAGTCAGCCAAGCATTCTTTACTATTTGTTGCATTGTGGAGCTGAGTTTGTAGACATCGACAGGATTTCTTTTAAAGGGCGTGAGGTCTTGTGAACCGTTTGTTTGTTTGTTTACTTTTTTTGACAGTGCATATGAATACCGTATTATACCCTGTGTATAGGACGCACTTTTATATCCCAGAAATTTGAAAAAATAATTGCCTGCATCCTATACCGTCAATGACTGGTTATAAGACGATAGGAATTATACGACACAGGCAAAAAATTCTGTGAAAAATTCCAGAAAAAACTTTTAATCTATGTTATGGGTTATAGGACGCATTGAAAAAATGCCTTTGTTTCTTTTTCATGAAAATGGCGATGGTTATTTTAAACCATGCAATACCAATACAAAGCAAAATATTCTTTCTGACGATGAATCGTAAACGATAACCTGTTGAGAATTAAGTTTTGTAAAGCAGAACCTTATTTTGTACATGTTTATTATCGGCTCCAATTTTGACATTTTCCGCTCCGTCCTATCTTTTATATTCATCGTTTTCACCCTATTTTTTTTCCTACGTCCTATTTATGCTAGCGTCCTATAGACAGTACAATTCCGTACATTTGCTCTGGAATTCAAATAATAAAAATGCCTGCATCCTATCTTAGTATTAGGCTTCTGACATTTTTTTCTATTTCTGGCCAAATTGTGTTAATACGGAAAGAAATGGAAGAAAAGGTGTTTGTTTACTTTTTTACTTTAAAGGATTCGCAGCGGTAGATGGATTTAGTTATTTCGGCAGTGGAAAAGGGGGCGAGTACAATTGAACGTTATGAATGTGGCATCATTTTGCACTATCAATGTGTGGAGGTGAGCATCATTGTACTTTTTTTACTTCAAAGGGACGTAACTCACATTGATAGATTGATGTAGTCATTTCAGCATTGGTTAATCGGGGCGAGTACAAATAATCTTAGTTCAATATTTTAATGTTTCGATATTGTACTTAAGATTTCACGTAGTATGATTCTGTATTAAAATAATACTAGAAAGAGGCATCATAATTGCACTGTCAATGTGTGAAAGTGCGAAAAACTATCTCTGCTTGAATAATTATAGTTACATATCAATAGTACAAACAGTTGTTATGGCAGTGTTGTACGTCGCATTACACCACATGATTTTTAATACTTAGCTGAATGTGTTGAAATGTTGAGAACAATTACGGAAAATATACAACTGTTGCTTTTACAATTCATGAAGACGATGAATAATTTGAGGGCTTCAAGGAGATCAACATCGGCACGACAGAATTTAATTGTTGTTTATTGTTTTTGTAAAAAAACAATTATCTATTTTGGGCTTTATACCACTTGTGCCATTGTTATTTTAATATATTTTTTTATTCATGTATATGTACTGTACTATTTAATAAGCTTTGCCATTTTCAGGACAAAAATTAACAAAACAAATTGGGTGGCTGCCAATTTTGACATTTTTTCAATGCGTCCTATCTATGGTAAAGGATGTAAGTTGTTTTCACCTGATTGTTCATGTATATTTTTGGTTGCGTCCTATCTATGATGGGGTCCTATACACAGCTTATATGGTAGTGCAGTTTCAAAAGATTATAAATAATTGTGAGACTTTCATAGCCTTGAGGAATATCTTATGGATACTTACACTCCTCCATGTGCCCAGGAGCGGCTGTCTTGATGGGGGTGAAGGGCTCCATTGGTCCCGTCCACCAATGTACCAGTCTACAATACAACCAATACGCGTTATAAAAAAAATAAATTATTTTAGCATGCTGGAAAAGATCTTTGGAATGTTTTGCTTAGAGGAGGTACTTAGTTTATCATGTAATTTAAATACTACTAGATTTTGCTGACATTATCAGAAACAGTGGCGTACAAAGACATGGTTGCTCCTATGATTGGGTCAATCCCTACCTACAGGTAACCATTCAAATCTCTGCCCGGCCACTGTCCTGACAATATCAGAACCTACCACTGTGTAAGAATGTTAATTGTAACACCTTAATATAAACTTGCCGAAAAAACACACACAAGTATAGTTGTATGTGTTTGATAGATGTTAATGATAAAAATTTGAAATATTAGCACTTGTTATTTAATTTTTATAATTATTATTCTTATTCAAATTGTCCGCTGAAATCATTTCTGGTATTTGAATACCACATTATTCATGTCCAGGGGGTGTACTAGGCCATACTGCTGGAAACAAAACTTCTTTTCCATTAAAACAAAGGATTAAAGACATTCAGTGTAACACCTTATAATTCTCAACTTTGTCTTATTTTTTAAGTAATAATTATTTGTACATTGAGCATTTACAAGAGGGACCTGCCCATGTGCACTGATCAGCCTTCTAAATTCCAGGTACCGGTAGCACCTTATTTCCTTTGGGAGGCTGTTCCATACCTTTCAAAGCAGAAAGATTTCTTTCCATTTAAAAAGTTGTTCTTACTGATGGCACATCAACACAGTTTTTATATCTGAGATTTTGAACATATTCTCGTGAGGATCAGGCGTTTGGTAATTCTAAAGATCTCAAAAATGAACATGTTTTAAGACAATAACATTACTTTTGTGGCAAAGAACGTTGGTCCAATTTGTTAAATTTTTAAAGCATAAGTTCAAAGCAGTTACAAAATAATCTATACAGTTAATCTACCTTTCTTAAACCTGCACTCTCACAGATTGAACGTTTTGACTTTTTTATTTTTGCGAAAATGAATGGAAACCAGTGATATAAGACTGCTGACAGAAAATCATATCACACATTTTCATATTTATGTTAAAAAAATGAGGTTTTATGCAATGTTCTTAAAGCGTTAGTAATGCTTTTAGCCATATAAAATCATCATGAACGAAAATTTTGGAAAAACTGTAATCTGATCTTATGTCGGCAGTCTTATATCACTGGTTAATAGATATTTACGCTTAAATTGGCTCATTCCAAGAAAAAAAGAAGAAGACAAAACAGTCAATCTGTGAGAGTGCAGCTTTAATACTCTGAGAAAAGCAAAATAATTTGGAACAACTGTCCAGATTGAATTGATATATTACAGGCAGAGGAAGTAAAATGATTGTTTAATGTTAACTATTTAGATTGGTATTGATTAAGATATTCAACCAGCAAATCATTATTATACAGTCTAACCCCTTTGGCTCCAATTCCCAAGGACTGGCGAAAATACCTTGAGCCTCGGAAATTTCGAGCAAAGTGGGTATGTTTACCTTCAGTTTAAAGAAATTAGTCCTTTACATCTAGAACAAGCCAACGAGGAATTCCAGCCAGGCGAGTTTAAGCTTACGGTTTTTGACTGTATTTAATTCATTTAATTATGATTATTATTATAATTATATTCATATTGCTGCAAATGCAAATAACAAAATAGGGAACCATTATGTCCAAAAATTGCATACCTCATAAATATTCAGAACATATTTTTGTTCCTTGATTGGACAGATCAACTCACTTTTAGAATTAATTTGTATGTTTGGTCATGCAGAAAAAAGCCTTAGTATTAGTTCAGAATAACGCATGATTTGAAGCAGTTGCCAGAACCCATTTATATTGAATACACTAGAAATGAAAGTCATTAGACAGAATTACTTGTAAATGTCATTCTATGAATAATATGTTCTGTGAATATATTTGCATCAACCCTGCACCAAGAATACATATTGTGCTACAAATGTCATTATGCACTCTTACCCGATTCCATAGGTCAATCTATAATTCCAAGACAATTTCAAAGTTCATTTTCATAAATAAAGCTGTAAAAACTAACTAACCGACCATCAGGTTCTTGATGATGAACAGCTAGAAGTATAAAGGTAATGGAACCGACCTACCTGCATGGCCAACATTTGTTTCTTACTTACAAATTATTACCATTCACACATTGTAGCCAGGTTATACACCCTCCCTTAACAATTCATCGTGCAAAACTTAAAAATCCAAACAACATAAACTCTTCAGTTATACATACCTTACCAAATTGTGTTAAAAATCAACACAAACAGTTCACTCGTGCACAAAGTGACGAACTATCGGAAATATATCATTCCTAGTAATACTAACCCCACCTATCTGGAAGAGTTGCTGTTTAGGGACATCATTGTCTTCCATATTCCCTTCCAGAAAGTCTCCCTCTGCCCCTGCACCCTCGATCCTTCCTTCAGCATCATCTCCATTACTCCTAATCGCTTCATTTAGGTTTTCCCCACCAGTATTAGTTCTTTCAGTTTTGATATCAATAGTGCAAGCCCTGGTCTCACCAAACTCAGTTTCAGATTCAGCCAGCTCTTCCAGTATGTTTTTCACATTATCGTCCTCCTCTGGCGAGCCTCCTGTGTCACTGTCCAATGCTTCCCAGTCTTGGATCACCTTCTGAAGCTCTTCTTTACTTATTTCCGAACCATCAACACCAACTACAATAATTTCAGCTGAACCATCACCTTTTTCTCCTTTGTCTTCCTCCACTTCTTCTGACTCATCTTTTAATAGTTTTACTGATTTGATTCTCCGTACAGTTTTCCCATAGCTGACCATCCTGCTCCACTTGGGGTGGCTGTATTCCTTCTTCATTTCAGCCTGAAGTTCCCTAGCCTCATCTTCTGTTATTCCAGTGAAATTTTCATCTCCCTCTTCAAAGAGGGCACTTAATATATTTCCCATTTTTACAATGTAGTCGAAGAATGAAGTCAATGATTTTTTAATGTCTTATTTGCTTGGCACTTAACAAGTATTAAACCATAAGTTTCTTATGGTGTCTGACTGTATTGTATATTATTGCCATTGGCAGAGTTGGCATCATATTTTCCTGACAATTAGACAAGACTTAGAAAAGACATTGTTAATAATGATTTATTATTTCCTGTATGTGAAATATTCGGAAAAAAATATTGGTAGTCACATTACTTGATATAATATACAAAGATGACATCAACTAGTTTATAAAAAAAATAATCAGATATTAACTTCAAGCATGTTTGCAGGGACCGTTACAAGATGGTAAGAGTAGACTCAAAGTGCTATAAAAAACAATACTATCGTTATATGCAAAAATATCCAACAAATCTTGGATATTACCATTTTGGAAGGAAGACCTTTTTTTAACTCTTTTCTAAGGTTATTTGACATACTGTTTATAGTATGTCATGCTTTGAAATTTTATAACAACCACCAGTAAACTGTACAACAGTTGTCACAACCCCATCAATTTATTGCACAGTATCAAACTGCATGATGCATGATCCCCATTACGTTTTTGTATGTGAAATGACTGATATTGAAGACCATCTCTACAATCATTAACAAAACTATTTCTTAGCGGAAGGACAATCCAGCCAACAGTTATGACCGTCAACAATCAATATAACTGATATATAGGTGACAGTCTATGTCTAACTGTTGTCTGCTTTACTGCGGGATATCTACAGATTGTATTTACACAGCCAGCAACACTGTCCTGTCTGATCACAGTCAGAGACTTTCTGCAATCATTTCCCTAATGTACCTTCATTCCATTACCATTTCCCTTACACATTAACTTAAAACTGATCCCATCAAATTCTTATCTCCAATGTCTCATTCCAACTATTTTTATCCTACAGAATTAGCCCGATGGTCTCTCTCTAGTGTTATTTTTATTTGGATCTAACAAATTCAAACCTTATCAATTCTCTTTCTTTTAAATGAATGAGAAACAGGCAACTGCAACACTGTAATGAATTCAAATTAAATCAAAACAATATCTGATATATTTCCGGTTTTCTGGTTTTTCCTAATTATCAGATTAAGAATTACCATATCACACTTTGTTAATAGCACATTTATATTCCATTAACAATATTCCACTTTTTTGTAGGAAAATACCAATTTGCAGAATTGACATGGCTTGTTATTCCAAGAATCATATTCATGTAACACAAGGTACAATAATTGTCAGGTCTCATTTAGCTGACAACAATAAGTCCTTTGATATTGCCAAATGTTCCTAATAAGGACTAATTATACAAATTGAACACATTCATAACATAATAATTTCACATGAAACATGAATTACTTTGATGCTGGCATTTTCAGACTAGGCTTCCAAGTCAGTAACCATGGTTTTTAAAAAATGAAACCTCACATAATTTATGTTCAAGCCTTTTTCAAAATAAATCCAGAACTTTTAACTATTCTTTTTTCTGTCAAGTATATAAAGTATTAACTATGAATCATTACTGAGATTGAAGCAGTAAAACATCGAGTTTGATCTAACCTACTGATATGTATTGATGTGCCTGGCAACATCTGCTCATAAGTTTATGTTTTTCTAATTGTCATCTTGAAACATCAGTCACAATATAATAAAGAAATGCACTCAATATATGCTACACTATTTACGCTAACATATTTTATTATAGGCGTTCTGGTGGTTTATGGAGAATTGTCAGAGAAATAAAATTGATAATTCACTTTTTTAAACAGTGAAAATATCTAATTGATATTTTACACTGTTTTGAAATTTCAGCCCTCTCTCTGTTTCAAATCAAATGTCAGCATTTTTCTAAAACAGGTAATAAAATGACTTTCAATTCCAATTTAGGCATATAATAAAGATGTTTTTGTTTGTTTCAGTGTTAAATAGCAATATATTTCACCAAAAGCAAATATTTCACTGGTGGACACTCAGGAAATATAAATTTTGTTGCTCACTCTGTGAAATATATCACGATCTTAAACTGAAACAAACAATTACCCTCTATATTTTTGGTTTAAAATGGAGACTTTATGGGGAAAATAAAGAATGACCATCAGTCTGCTTGTTCCTGTATGACTGTCAATTATCCCATGGTGCCTGAGAAGTGTTAATATAATAAGTAACAGGGGGCGACAATGTAAATGACTGGGTCAAAGGTTTAACATGTTCAAAAGTTTTGTTACATAAAATTTTTTTTTTAACTAAGTACACCCGTGTTCTGACATTCATATCCTGTTGGCTTCATCATATCACTACAGTTGCACCTAAATATTGATGTCCTGTTGGCATCATCACATCACTACAGTTGCACCTAAATATTGCTGTCCTGTTGGCTTCATCACATCACTACAGGTGCACCTTAATATTGCTGTCCTGTTGACATCATCACATCCCTACAGGTGCACCTTAATATTGCTGTCCTGTTGACTTCATCGCATCACTACAGTTGCACCTTAATATTGCTGTCCTGTTGACATCATCGCATCACTACAGGTGCACCTAAATATTGCTGTCCTGTTGGCATCATCACATCACTACAGGTGCACCTTAATATTGCTGTCCTGTTGACATCATCACATCCCTACAGTTGCACCTTAATATTGCTGTCCTGTTGACATCATCACATCCCTACAGGTGCACCTAAATATTGCTGTCCTGTTGACATCATCACATCCCTACAGTTGCACCTTAATATTGCTGTCCTGTTGATATCATCACATCCCTACAGTTGTACCTTAATATTGCTGTCCTGTTGGCATCATCACATCCCTACAGTTGCACCTTAATATTGCTGTCCTGTTGACATCATCACATCCCTACAGGTGCACCTAAATATTGCTGTCCTGTTGGCATCATCACATCCCTACAGTTGCACCTTAATATTGATGTCCTGTTGGCATCATCACATCCCTACAGTTGCACCTTAATATTGCTGTCCTGTTGACATCATCACATCCCTACAGGTGCACCTAAATATTGCTGTCCTGTTGACATCATCACATCCCTACAGTTGCACCTTAATATTGCTGTCCTGTTGGCATCATCACATCACTACAGGTGCACCTTAATATTGCTGTCCTGTTGACATCATCACATCACTACAGGTGCACCTTAATATTGCTGTCCTGTTGGCTTCATCACATCACTACAGGTGCACCTTAATATTGCTGTCCTGTTGACATCATCACATCACTACAGGTGCACCTTAATATTGCTGTCCTGTTGACATCATCACATCACTACAGGTGCACCTTAATATTGCTGTCCTGTTGGCTTCATCACATCACTACAGGTGCACTTTAATATTGCTGTCCTGTTGACATCATCACATCACTACAGTTGCACCTTAATATTGCTGTCCTGTTGACATCATCACATCCCTACAGGTGCATCTTAATATTGCTGTCCTGTTGGCTTCATCACATCACTACAGGTGCACTTTAATATTGCTGTCCTGTTGGCTTCATCACATCACTACAGTTGCACCTTAATATTGCTGTCCTGTTGACATCATCACATCCCTACAGGTGCATCTTAATATTGCTGTCCTGTTGGCATCATCACATCACTACAGTTGCACTTTAATATTGCTGTCCTGTTGGCATCATCGCATCACTACAGGTGCACCTAAATATTGCTGTCCTGTTGGCATCATCACATCACTACAGTTGCACTTTAATATTGCTGTCCTGTTGGCATCATCGCATCACTACAGGTGCACCTTAATATTGCTGTCCTGTTGACATCATCGCATCACTACAGGTGCACCTTAATATTGCTGTCCTGTTGGCATCATCACATCACTACAGGTGCACCTAAATATTGCTGTCCTGTTGACATCATCGCATCACTACAGGTGCACCTAAATATTGCTGTCCTGTTGACATCATCGCATCACTACAGGTGCACCTAAATATTGCTGTCCTGTTGACATCATCGCATCACTACAGGTGCACCTAAATATTGCTGTCCTGTTGACATCATCGCATCACTACAGGTGCACCTAAATATTGCTGTCCTGTTGGCATCATCGCATCACTACAGGTGCACCTAAATATTGCTGTCCTGTTGACATCATCGCATCACTACAGGTGCACCTTAATATTGCTGTCCTGTTGGCATCATCGCATCACTACAGGTGCACCTAAATATTGCTGTCCTGTTGACATCATCGCATCACTACAGGTGCACCTAAATATTGCTGTCCTGTTGGCATCATCGCATCACTACAGGTGCACCTAAATATTGCTGTCCTGTTGGCATCATCGCATCACTACAGGTGCACCTAAATATTGCTGTCCTGTTGGCATCATCGCATCACTACAGTTGCACCTTAATATTGCTGTCCTGTTGGCATCATCGCATCACTACAGGTGCGCCTAAATATTGCTGTCCTGTTGACATCATCGCATTACTACAGGTGCGCCTAAATATTGCTGTCCTGTTGAGATCATCGCATCACTACAGGTGCACCTAAATATTGCTGTCCTGTTGGCATCATCACATCACTACAGGTGCACCTTAATATTGCTGTCCTGTTGACATCATCGCATCACTACAGGTGCACCTAAATATTGCTGTCCTGTTGACATCATCGCATCACTACAGGTGCACCTAAATATTGCTGTCCTGTTGACATCATCGCATCACTACAGGTGCACCTAAATATTGCTGTCCTGGTGGAATATTCAATATTGCTTACATTGATCGCCTTTGGTGATGTTAAGAACTATTTCCATAGCAGTTGGAAACTGTTCAAACCAAGCATCTGTCATCAGACTTTTACCTTTCCTTTACTTCATTGTACTTACATGAAGAGCAATAATGTATCACAAATATGCATACAACATTAGGTTCTTTACAAAAACATTTTAAG